>NC_066527.1:8417897-8475397 GCF_024679095.1 Eriocheir sinensis
TTCTTTGTAAACTGTTGGCACTCTTTGTAAACTGTTGGAATTCTTTGTAAACTGTTGGTACTCTACGTAAACTGTTGACACTCTTTGTAAACTGTTAGCGCTCTATGAAAACTGTTGGCACTCTTTGTAAACTGTTGGCATTCTTTTTAAACTGCTGGCACACTTTGTAAACTGTTGACACTCTTTGTAAACTGTCGCACTATTTGTAAACTGTTGGCATTCTTTGTAAACTGTTAACACTCCTTGTAAACTGTTCACACTCTTTGTAAACTGTTGGCACTCTCTATAAACTGTTAACATTCTTTGTAAAATGTTGCACTCTTTGTAGACTGTTGGCATCCTTTGTAAACTGTTGGCACTCTCTGCAAACTGTTAGCACTCTTTGTAAACTTTTGGCACTCTCTGTGAACTGTTAGCACTCTTTGTAAACTGTTGGCACTCTTTGTAAACTGTCGGCACTCTTTGTAAACTATTGGCAGTCTTTGTAAACTGTTAGCACTCTTTGTAAACTATTGGCACTCTTTGTGAGCTGTTGGCACTCTTTCTAAGCAGTTAGCACTCTTTGTAAACTGTTTGCACTCTCTGTAAACTGTTAGCACTCTTTGTAAACTGTTGGCACTCTTTGTAAACTGTTGGCACTCTTTGTAAACAGTTAGCACTCTTTGTAAACTGTTGGCACTCTGTAAACTTTTAGTACTCTTTGTAAATTGTTGGCACTTTCTAAACGGTTGGCACTCTGTAAACTGTTGGCACTCTTTGTAAACCTTTAGCACTCTTTATAAACCTTTAGCACTCTTTGTAAACTATTAGCACTCTTTGTAAACTGCTGGCACTCTTGTAAACTGTTGGCAGTCTTTGTAAACTGTTGGCATTCTTTTGAAACTGATGGCCTTTTGAAAACTGTTGGAATTCTTTGTAATTGTTAGCAATCTTTGTAAATATTTGGCATTATTTGTACTGTTGGCACTCTTTGTAAACTGTTGCCACTCTTTGTAAACTGTTGGCACTCTTTGCAAACGTTTGCAACTCTTTGTAAACTGTCGGCACTCTTTGTGAACTGTTGGCACTCTATGTAAACTGTTGGCACTCTTTGTAAACTGTTGGAACTCTTTGTAAACTGTCGGCACTCTTTGTAAACTGTTAACACTCTTTGTAGACTGTTGGCATCCTTTGTAAACTGTTGGCACTCTTTGTAAACTGTCGGCACTCTTTGTAAACTGTTGGCAGTCTTTGTAAACTGTTAGCACTCTTTGTAAACTATTGGCACTTATTGTAAACTGTTGGCACTCTTTCTAAGCTGTTAGCACTCTTTGTAATCTGTTTGTACTCTCTGTAAACTGTTAGCACTCTTTGTAAACTGTTGGCACTCATTGTAAACGGTTGGCACTTTTTGTAAACTGTTAGCACTCTTTGTAAACGGTTGGCACTCTGTAAACTTTTAGTACTCTTTGTAAACTGTTGGCACTCTTTGTAAACGGTTGGCACTCTGTAAACTGTTGGCACTCTTTGTAAACCTTTAGCACTCTTTATAAACCTTTAGCACTCTTTGTAAACTATTAGCACTCTTTGTAAACTGTTGGCACTCTTGTAAACTGTTGGCAGTTTTTGTAAACTGTTGGCATTCTTTTGAAACTGTTGGCCTTTTGAAAACTGTTTGTACTCTTTGTAATTGTTAGCAATCTTTGTAAATATTTGGCATTATTTGTACTGTTGGCACTCTTTGTAAACTGTTGCCACTCTTTGTAAACTGTTGGCACTCTTTGCAAACGTTTGCAACTCTTTGTAAACTGTCGGCACTCTTTGTGAACTGTTGGCACTCTTTGTAAACTGTTGGCACTCTTAGTAAACTGTTGGAACTCTTTGTAAACTGTCGGCACTCTTTGTAAACTGTTAACACTCTTTGTAAACTGTTGGAACTCTTTATAAACTGTCGGCACTCTTTGTGAACTGTTGGCACTCTATGTAAACTGTTGGCACTCTCTGTAAACTGTTGGAACTCTTTGTAAACTGTCGGCACTCTTTGTAAACTGTTAACACTCTTTGTAGACTGTTGCCATCCTTTGTAAACTGTTGGCACTCTCTGTAAACCGTTAGCACTCTTTGTAAACTGTTGGCAGTCTTTGTAAACTGTTAGCATTCTTTGTAAACTATTGGCACTCTTTGAAAATTGTTGGCACTCTTTCTAAGCTGTTAGCACTCTTTGTAATCTGTTTGTACACTCTGTAAACTGTTAGCACTCTTTGTAAACTGTTGGCACTCTCTGTAAACCTTTAGCACTTTTTATAAACCTTTAGCACTCTTTGTAAACTATTAGCACTCTTTGTACACTGTTGGCACTCTTGTAAACTATTGGCAGTCTTTGTAAACTGTTGGCATTCTTTTGAAACTGTTGGCACTCTTTGTAAACTGTTGGAACTCTTTGTAAACTGTCGGCACTCTTTGTAAACTGTTAACACTCTTTGTAGATTGTTGGCATCCTTTGTAAACTGTTGGCACTCTCTGTAAACTGTTAGCACTCTTCGTAAACTGTTGGCACTCTTTGTAAACTGTCGGCACTCTTTGTAAACTGTTGGCAGTCTTTGTAAACTGTTAGCACTCTTTGTAAACTATTGGCACTCTTTGTAAACTGTTGGCACTCTTTCTAAGCTGTTAGCACTCTTTGTAATCTGTTTGTACTCTCTGTAAACTGTTAACACTTTTTGTAAACTGTTGGCACTCATTGTAAACGGTTGGCACTCTTTGTAAACTGTTAGCACTCTTTGTAAACGGTTGGCACTCTGTAAGCTTTTAGTACTCTTTGTAAACTGTTGGCACTCTTTGTAAACGGTTGGCACTCTGTAAACTGTTGGCACTCTTTGTAAACCTTTAGCACTCTTTATAAACCTTTAGCACTCTTTGTAAACTATTAGCACTCTTTGTAAACTGTTGGCACTCTTGTAAACTGTTGGCAGTCTTTTTAAACTGTTGGCATTCTTTTGAAACTGTTGGCCTTTTGAAAACTGTTGGGACTCTTTGTAATTGTTAGCAATCTTTGTAAATTTTTGGCATTATTTGTGCTGTTGGCACTCTTAGTAAACTGTTGCCACTCTTTGTAAACTGTTGGCACTCTTTGCAAACTTTTGCATTTCTTTGTAAACTGTTGGCACTCTCTGTAAACTGTTAGCACTCTTTGTAAACTGTTGGCACTCTCTGTAAACTGTTAGCACTCTTTGTAAACTGTTGGCACTCTTTGTAAACTGTCGGCACTCTTTGTAAACTGTTGGCAGTCTTTTTAAACTATTGGCACTCTTTGTGAACTGTTGGCACTCTTTTTAAGCTGTTAGCACTCTTTGTAAACTGTTTGCACTCTCTGTAAACTGTTAGCACTCTTAGTAAACTGTTGGCACTCTTTGTAAACTGTTGGCACTCTTTGTAAACTGTTAGCACTCTTTGTAAACTATTGGCACTCTGTAAACTTTTAGTACTCTTTGTAAATTGTTGGCACTCTTGTAAACTGTTGGCAGTCTTTGTAAACTGTTGGCATTCTTTTGAAACTGTTGGCCTTTTGAAAACTGTTGGTACTCTTTGTAAACTATTAAGCACTCTTTGTAAACTTTTGGCATTATTTGTAAACTGTTGGCAGTCTTTGTAAACTGTTGGCATTCTTTTGAAACTGTTGGCCTTTTGAAAACTGTTGGTACTCTTTGTAATTGTAAGCAATCTTTGTAAATTTTTGGCATTATTTGTACTGTTGCCACTCTTTGTAAACTGTTGCCACTCTTTGTAAACTGTTGCCGCTCTTTGCAAACTTTTGCAACTCTTTGTAAACTGTCGGCACTCTTTGTGAACTGTTGGCACTCTTTGTAAGCTGTTGGCACTCTTTGGAAACTGTTGGAACTCTTTGTAAACTGTCGGCACTCTTTGTGAACTGTTGGCACTCTATGTAAACTGTTGGCACTCTTTGTAAACTGTTGGAACTCTTTGTAAACTGTCGGCACTCTTTGTAAACTGTTAACACTCTTTGTAGACTGTTGCCATCCTTTGTAAACTGTTGGCACTCTCTGTAAACCGTTAGCACTCTTTGTAAACTGTTGGCAATCTTTCTAAGCTGTTAGCACTCTTTGTAATCTGTTTGTACTCTCTGTAAACAGTTAGCACTCTTTGTAAAATGTTGGCACTCTTTGTAAACGGTTGGCACTCTTTGTAAACTGTTAGCACTCTTTGTAAACGGTTGGCACTCTGTAAACTGTTGGCACTCTTTGTAAACCTTTAGCACTCTTTATAAACCTTTAGCACTCTTTGTAAACTATTAGCACTCTTTGTAAACTGTTGGCACTCTTGTTAACTGTTGGCAGTCTTTGTAAACTGTTGGCATTCTTTTGAAACTGTTGGCTTTTTGAAAACTGTTTGTACTTTTTGTAATTGTTAGCAATCTTTGTAAATATTTGGCATTATTTGTACTGTTGGCACTCTTTGTAAACTGTTGCCACTCTTTGTAAACTGTTGGCACTCTTTGCAAACGGTTGCAACTCTTTGTAAACTGTCGGCACTCTTTGTGAACTGTTGGCACTCTTTGTAAACTGTTGGCACTCTTTGTAAACTGTTGGAACTCCTTGTAAACTGTCGGAACTCTTTGTAAACTGTTAACACTCTTTGTAGATTGTTGGCATCCTTTGTAAACTGTTGGCACTCTCTGTAAACTGTTAGCACTCTTTGTAAACTGTTGGCACTCTTTGTAAACTGTCGGCACTCTTTGTAAACTGTTGGCAGTCTTTGTAAACTGTTAGCACTCTTTGTAAACTATTGGCAATCTTTGTAAACTGTTGGCACTCTTTCTAAGCTGTTAGCACTCTTTGTAAACTGTTTGTACTCTCTGTAAACTGTTAGCACTCTTTGTAAACTGTTGGCACTCTTTGTAAACGGTTGGCACTCTTTGTAAACTGTTAGCACTCTTTGTAAACGGTTGGCACTCTGTAAGCTTTTAGTACTCTTTGTAAACTGTTGGCACTCTTTGTAAACGGTTGGCACTCTGTAAACTCTTGGCACTCTTTGTAAACCTTTAGCACTCTTTATAAACCTTTAGCACTCTTTGTAAACTATTAGCACTCTTTGTAAACTGTTGGCACTCTTGTAAACTGTTGGCAGTCTTTGTAAACTGTTGGTATTCTTTTGAAACTGTTGGCCTTTTGAAAACTGTTGGTACTCTTTGTAATTGTTAGCAATCTTTGTAAATTTTTGGCATTATTTGTGCTGTTGGCACTCTTAGTAAACTGTTGCCACTCTTTGTAAACTGTTGGTACTCTTTGCAAACTTTTGCATTTCTTTGTAAACTGTTGGAACTATTTGTAAAATGTTGGCACTCTTTGTAAACTGTTGGCACTCTTTGTTAACTGCTGGCTCTCTTTGTAAACTGTTGGCACTCTTTGCAAACTGTAGGAACTCTCTGTAAACTGTTAGCACTCTTTGTAAACTGTTAGCACTCTTTCTAAACTGTTGGCACTCTTTGTAAACTGTTAGCAATCTTTGTAAGCTGTTAGCCTTCTTTGTAAGCTGCTGGCACTCTCTGTAAAATGTTAGCACTCTTTGTAAACTGTTGGAACTCTCTGTAAACGGTTGGCACTCTTTGTAAATTGTTGGCACTCTTTGTAAACTGTTGGGACTCTGTAAACTGTTGGCACTCTTTCTAAACCTTAACACTCTTTAAAACACTTTAGCACTCTTTTGAAACTATTAGCACTCTTTGTAAACTATTAGCAGTCTTTATAAACCGTTGCCATTCTCTGGAAAATGTTGGCCCTTTGAAAACTGTTGGTACTCTTTGTAAACTGTTCTCACTCTTTGTAAACTGTTAGCACTCCTTGTATACTGTTGGCACTCTTTCTAAACTGTTGGCACTCTTTGCAAACTGTTGGCACTAATTGTAAACTGTTGACACTCTTTGTAAACTGCTGCCACGCTTTGTAAACTGTTGCCACTCTTTGTAAACTGTTGGAACTTTTTTGTAAAATGTCGGCACTCTTTATAAACTGTTGGCACTCTTTGTAAACTGTTAGAAATCTCAGTAAACTGTCAGCACTCCTTATAAATTGTTGGAACTCTTTGTAAGCTGTTGGAACTATTTGTAAAATGTTGGCATTCTTTGTAAACTGTTGGCACTCTTTGTAATCTGCTGGCACTCTTTGTAGGCCGGTGACACTCTTTGCAAACTGTTGGTACTCTTTGTAAACTGTTGGCACTCTTTGTAAACTGTTGGCACTATTTGTAAACTGTTAGCATTCTTTGCAAACTGCTGGCTCTCTTTGTAAACTGTTGGCACTCTTTGTACTGTGTTGACACTCTTTGTAAACTGTTGGCACTCTCTGGAAACTGCTGGCACTCTTTTTAAACTGTTGGCACTCTTTGTAAAGTGTTGGCACACTTTGTAAACTGTTGGCACTCTCTGTAAACTGTTAGCATTCTTTGTTAACTGTTAGCACTCTTTGTAAACTGTTGGGACTCTTTGTAAACTGTTGGCACTCTTTGTAAACTGTTGGCATTCTCTGTAACATGTTAGCACTCTTTGGAAACTGTTGGCATTCTTTTGAAACTATTAGCACTCTTTGTAAACTATTAGCACTCTTTGTAAACTGTTAGCACTCTTGTAAACTGTTGGCAGTCTTTGTAATCATTTGGCATTCTTTGGAAAATGTTGGCCCTTTGAAAACTGTTGGTACTCTTTGTAAACTGTTGTCACTCTTTGAAAACTATTAGCACTCCTTGCATGCTGTTGGCACTCTTTGTAAACTGTTGGCACTCTTTGCAAACTGTTGGCACTATTTGTAAACTGTCGGCACTCTTTGTAAATTGTTGGCACGCTTTGTAAACTGTTGGAACTCTTTGTAAACTGTCTGCACTCTTTGTAACCTGTTGGCACTCTTTGCAAACTGTTGAAACTATTTGTAAAATATGGGCTCTCTTTGTAAACTGTTGATACTCTTTGTAAACTGCTGGCACTCTTTGTAAACTGGTGGCACTCTTTATAAACTGTTGGTACTCTTTGTAAACTGTTGGCACTCTTTGTAAACTGTTGGCACTCTTTGCAAACTGTTGGCACTCTTTGCAAACTGTTGGCGCTCTTTGCAAACTGCTGGCACTCTTTGTAAACTGTTGGCACTCTTTGTAAAGTCTTGGCACTCTTTGTAAACTGTTGGCACTCTTTGTAAAGTCTTGGCACTCTTTGTAAACTGTTAGCATTCTTTGTAAACTGTTGGCACTCTTTGTAAACTGTTGTCACTCTTTGTAAACTGTTAGCACTCTTTGTAGACTGTTGGCAATCTCTGTAAACTGTTAGCACTTTTTGTAAACTGTTAGCACTCTTTGTAAACTGTTGGCACTCTTTGTAAACGTTTGGCACTATTTGTAAACTGTTAGCACGCTGTAACTCTTGGCACTGTAAAATATTAGCACTCTTTGTAAATTGTTGGCACTCTCTGTAAACTGTTGGCATTCTTTGTAAACTGTTGGCACTCTTTATAAACTGCTGGTATTCTGTAAACTAATGGCACTCTTTGTAAACTATTAGCACTCTTTATAAACTGTTGGCACTATTCTAAACTGTTGGCAGTCTTTGAAAACTGTTGGCATTCTTTGGAAAATGTTGGCCCTTTGTAAACTGTTGCCACCCTTTGTAAACTGTTGGAACCATTTGTAAAATGTTAGCACTCTTTGTAAATTGTTGGCACTCTTTGTAGACTGCTGGCACTCTTTCTAAACTGGCACTCTTTGTACTCTTTGTAAACTGTTGGTACTCTTTGTAAACTGTTGGCACTCTTTGTTAACTGTTGGCATTCTTTGTAAACTGTTAGCACTCTCTGCAAACTGTTGGCACTCTTTGTAAACTGTTGGCACTCTTTGTAAACTGTTAGCACTCTCTGCAAACTGTTGGCACTCTTTGTACTCTTTGTACTCTTTGTAAACTGTTGGTACTCTTTGTAAACTGTTGGCACTCTTTGTTAACTGTTAGCATTCTTTGTAAACTGTTAGCACTCTCTGCAAACTGTTGGCACTCTTTGTAAACTGTTGGCACTCTTTGTAAACTGTTGGCACTCTTTGTAAACTGTTGTCACTCTCTCTAAACTGTTAGCACTCCTTGTATACTGTTGTCACTCTTTGTAAACTGTTGGCATTCTTTGTAAACTGTTGGCACTCTTTGTAAACTGTTGACATTCTTTATAAACTGTTGGCACTCTCTGTAAACTGTTAGCACTCTTTGTAAACTGTTAGCATTCTTTGTAAACTGTTGGCACTCTTTGTAAACTGTTGGCATTCTTTGTAAACTGTTGGCACTCTTTGTAAACTGTTAGCATTCTTTGTTTACTGTTGGCACTCTTTATAGACTGTTAGCATTCTTTGTAAACTGTTGGCACTCTTTGTAAACTGTTGGCATTCTTTGTAAACTGTTGGCATTCTTTGTAAACTGTTGGCACTCTTTGTAAACTGTTGGCATTCTTTGTAACCTGTTGGCACTATTTGTAAACTGTTGGCACACTTTGTATACTGCTGGCACTCTTTGTATACTGTTGGCACTTTGTAAACTGTTAGCACTCTTTGTATACTGTTGGCACTCTTTGTATACTGCTGGCACTCTTTGTATACTGTTGAAACTCTTTGTATACTGCTGGCACTCTTTGTATACTGTTGGCACTTTTTGCAAACTGCAGGAATTTTTTGTATACTGTTGTCACTCTTAGCAAACTGCTGGCACTTTTTGTAAACTGTTGGTACTCTTTGCAAACTGCTGGCACTCTTTGTATACTGTTGGCACTGTTTGGAAACTGCTGGCACTTTTGTAAACTGTTGGCATTCTTTGTAAACTGTTGGCACTCTTTGTAAACTGTTGGCACTTTGTAAACTGTTAGCATTCTTTGTAAACGGTTGGCACTCTTTGTAAACTGTTAGCAATTTTTGTAAACCGTTGGCACACTTTGTAAACTGGCGGCCATTTGAAAACTGTAAACGTAAACATAGATGACCGTGTGTGCTTGGCTTAGCCGCTAACCTCACAACTACACACGGCTAGGGAGAAGGGAGGGGGGGGGGGGGGGCAGCCAAACTGGACGGTGGATCAGCTAAGCTAGTGACATCTCAAGTAATGTACGGCGGACTCTTGATTTTGTGGCGCCCTTGTCATTAAGTCGCGAATTTTGGAAAATCAACCGCTTTTGTGCGAATTGCCTAACTCCCTTATTTCTGGGGCTACAGAAATATTTTTGGTATCAATCGACGGCAAAATGAAAGGGCTATATTTTGTAAAAAGCGACAGGGCACAAAAACCGACTCGAAAGGGTAAAAAAACAAATAAATTCGCAAACAACGACTCTGAAAAAAAAAACTATTTTTGAGATCCCAACCTTGAAACCCACTCATCTTTTGAGAACTTCAAAAAATCTATTTAACAAATAATTTAGCCCTACCAATGTGCTTTCCAATATGATGCATAACATTTCCCTACTCCCAGTAGTTTCGTCGCTAGAGCACGAAACGTAAACCCTTTTGAGAGCGATTTTGACAAACTCCAGACACTTTGCCGTTTTTGTCTAGTGTGGCATTGATATTACCTCTAGGAGGCTGTAATTTGGCATGTAGCCCCTCTTGGCAATGTAGTTTGCCCAGCTCGAAGGATGTTTTGATAGCTCGATTCCAAGTTTGTCGTCCAGCCGTCACAAAATAGCCTGTTTTTTTACCCTTTTGCCGTGATTTGGACACGTATTAGTTTTTTGCTTATAACTTTTTTTTATTTATTTAGTGCAAATATATCTGCATAAAAATGCATATATGAACACTTCAATATGTTGACTATCTTGTATTAAAATCATTTTAATATATATATATATATATATATATATATATATATATATATATATATATATATATATATATATATATATATATATATATATATATATATATATATATATATATATATATATATATATATATATATATATATATATATATATATATAAAGCTACTATTTTTATATAATCATTTCACTATATAAATCAACCTATATTAAGCGCCTTGTTATACATGTTATTTTTATTTTATTTAGTATTCAACCCTATTTCTTCCCATTTATGAATAATACATTTAATTTTTATGCAGATATATTAATTTTTGTGGCGTCAGGAAGGTTTTTCGTCGCGGCGCGTGAAATGAGTCGGTTTCGGCGAATTTTCGTCGCGACTTCCGGTCAAGCTCGAGCAAAAATTACTGAAGCTAGGAAGGCGTGCTTGGTGGCATATGAAAGCTCTATTAATACAGATTAATAATCAGAAACAAAATGGAAATAAATAATTAAGTTATAAGCAAAAAATTAGGACGTGTCCAAATTGCGGCAAAAGGGCCGAAAAACAGGCAATTTTGTGACGGCTCGACGACAAACTTGGAACGAAGCTATCAAACAATCCTTCGAGCTGGTCAAATAACATTGCCAAAATGGGTTACATGCCAAATTATAGCCTTCAAGAGGCAACTATCCCCTATTCTTTGACAACACCCAGCTATCACTTTCCTCAACACTAAACATCCTCGGTCTATCCTTAACTCAAAATCTCAACTGGAAACTTCATATCTCATCTCTTACTAAATCAGCTTCCTCGAGGCTGGGCGTTCTGTACCGTCTCCGCCAGTTCTTCTCCCCTGCACAGTTGCTGTCCATATACAGGGGCCTTGTCCGCCCTCGTATGGAGTATGCATCTCATGTGTGGGGGGGCTCAACTCACACAGCTCTTCTGGACAGAGTGGAGGCTAAGGCTCTTCGTCTCATCAGCTCTCCTCCTCATACTGATAGTCTTCTACCTCTTAAATTCCGCCGCAATGTTGCCTCTCTTTCTATCTTCTATCGATATTTCCACGCTGACTGCTCTTCTGAACTTGCTAACTGCATGCCTCCCCCCCTTCCGCGTTCCCGCTGCACTCGACTTTCTACTCATGCTCATCCTTATACTGTCCAAACCCCTTACGCAAGAGTTAACCAGCATCTTCACTCTTTCATCCCTCACGCTGGTAAACTCTGGAACAATCTTCCTTCATCTGTATTTCCTTCTGCCTACGACTTGAACTCTTTCAAGAGGAGGGTATCAGGACACCTCTCCTCCCGTATTTGATCTTGCTTTCTTTTCTTTTTTAGGAGCAGCGAGTAGCGGGCTTTTTTTTATTATTGTTTTCTTTTTTTGTGTGCCCTTGAGCTGCCTCCTTTGTTGTAAAAAAAAAAAAAAAATAGCAATGCCACACTAGACAAAAACGCCAAAGTGTCTGGAGTTCGTCAAAATCGCTCTCAAAAGGGTTTACGTTTCGAGCTCTAACGACGAAACTACAGGGAGTAAGGAAATGTTATACATCATATTAGAAAGCACATTGGTAGGGCTAAATTATTTGGCAAATAGTTTTTTTAAATTCTCAAAAAAAGAGTGGGTTTCAAGGTTGGGAGCTCAATAATAGGGTCTTTACAGAGTCGTTTTATGCGAATGGAATAAAACAAAGAATTAATAGATGAAATGAATAAGAAAGGTCAACAAAAGAACAAATAACATGGAAGGAAACAATGGAAGAAAACAAAGAATTAATAGATGAAATGAATAAGAAAGGTCAACAAAAGAACAAATAACATACTATACAATAAAGAATGAAGAAAACAAAGAATTATAGATACACAAATAAACAGAGATATATAAAAATAACAAAAAACATACAAAACAGTAAAAGAATGGAAGGAAACAATAAACAGACGAAAAAATAATAATAAAAGAAGACATTACGAAACAGTAAAAAAAAGGAGAAAACAAAGATTTTACGTGATAATAAAGATGAATAAAAAGGAAACATGAAACATACAAAAAAAAAAAAACGGAAAAACGGAAATACAAAGAAATTACCCCAAAAAGAAAAGGAAAAAACATACAGAAGTAAAACAGAAAAACGAAAGTAATAAGAAATTACCCAAAAAAAGAAAAGAAAAAAAAAACATAAAAACGGAAGAACGGAAATAAGAAGAAATTACCCCCAAAAAATAATAATAGAAGGAAATAAACATGAAATAAAATAAACAAAGCATCAAAAAAGAAAAGATAAACAAAAAAAACCGCAAAACAAATCAGAAAAAAATGAACTCCCTCAAACAAGTGAAAAGAAGCAGACACAAAGAAATAAACAAAAAAAAAAACATTACCAAGAAAGAAACAAAAGAAAGTTACAGATTCACAAAAACAACTCAATCCCCATCAAGCAAACCTCGATGACTTCACACACACACCTGCAAGATACCTGTGTCAGCCCAATCAGGTTCTGCAGGTGTGGAAGAGGCTGTGGAATGCCTGTAGTGAGTGATGCTGTTGGTGGTGGTAGTGGGGAGGGGGAGTATAGGATTGCCTGGTAGTGATGGTGATGTGTGCATACTTGTGTGTGTGTGTGTGTGTGTGTGTGTGTGTGTGTGTGTGTGTGTGTGTGTGTGTGTGTAGGGGGGAGGGGTGATGATAGTGGTGGTGGTAGTGGTGATGATGTTGGTGGTGGAGTTGCAGTGGTGGTGGTGCAGCATTCTTTGTTCAATACTGGTCGGTGAGGATTTTCCAGACGCCAGAGGGCATGTGGAGGACGTGAGGGAGGAGGAGGAGGAGGAGGAGGAGGAGGAGGAGGAGGAGGAGGAACATAAGAAAAAAAAAAGAAGGAAAAGGAGGAGGAGGATGATACCGGATGGTAGGGTGGTGGAGATTGGATAGTTGAGTGAAGGAGCAGGAGGAGAAGGAGGAAGAGGAAGAGGAGCAGGAGGAGGAGGAGTAGGAGAAGGAAGTAGTGTGTGCAGAGAAAGGGAAGGAGAGGGAGGGGACGGGGGAGGAGGAGGAGGAGAAGAAAGCAGTGTGTGCAGAGAACGAGTCTATATAGGAGAGTTGGGGAGGCGGAGGAGAAGGAGGAGTCTTCCTGGAAGAGGAGGAAGAAGAGGAGGAAGAGGAGGAGCGCTAGGAAATATAAACGCTGGAGGTGGGCTTGGAGGTCCACAGAGTCGGCTCCACCAGCACCACTGTCAACACCACCACAGCCAGCACCACCACCAGTATGAAGGGGATAATGAGCTTCCTCCTCGCCACCTGCCTCGCCCTGGCCAGGTAACTACAAAGATAAGGATATGAGTAAGAAATGGCTCGCCTACAGAGTGTTGGAGGAGTGGAACAGCCTTGGCAGTCATGTGGTGCGTGCCAGTACAAGACAATTATTTCATAAATCGGTATTCTATGACGATTCCGCCTCGCACATCACCTTTTTTCCAGACCTAAAAGAAGATGAATTGGCTGGCTTCTCGTGAGTGTTTGTTCACTTTCATGAGTACGAAAGCTCTGTCGAGGTACCACCAGGGTCACTAAACTACCCACTGGCATGCCTACGATTCCTACGAAAGCCTTGCCAAATATGTCAATGTGTATAAGAATATGTCCCTATAAGATTCATGGCTGCTGAAGATAGGTGGTGTTAGAGTCTGTGCAGAGAGGAATGACAAAACTATTCATGGATGTTATGACTTGACCGACAAAGTTAGATTTAAGCATTCATCCAGCTCTATATGCTCTGAAAAGGCGAAGTGAGCGTGGAGACTGATTAAGTTCATAAATGGGCGAAGGGTTTGATTAATAGGAGTGATGTCAATAAGCTTCTTGCGGTATAAGAGTCGCGGGTATAATTCTGCTAGTAATGGATTTGTGAGACAAGTCCAGATTCATTGAAGACACTGAATGGAGCTGGTTTATGAATAGCGGTGGATGAGTGGGACAGGTTTAGCAGTCATATGGTGAGTGCCGATACGATAGACATCTTCAAGAAGTAGATAATTTCATGGACGAGGTGAATGAAAGGAGTCAGGTTTGCAGACCAGCTCCTCTGTCAGCACAAACACACCGGCCCTTCGAGAGCAAGCAAGGTCCGAGGAGTGTCAAGTTGTTTGTCTTCACCGCGAAACTCTGCCCCCTAAGGGCGAGAAGTGTAGTGATCTGTGAAACTTTGGCGGGCGTACACACACACACACACACACACACACACACACACACACACACACTGACTCAACCGAGCGACTCAACCTCCTTAAAAGAGAGAGAGAGAGAGAGAGAGAGAGAGAGAGAGAGAGAGAGAGAGAGAGAGAGAGAGAGAGAGAGAGACCACATGGTCCAGACTTGGTGGTCTGTCCCAAACCTAAGTGATTTTACATTAATCAGAAGACTCCAAAACGTTGCATTTCTACTCTAGTTGATATTAAGTTGAAGGAAGTGACGGTCGAGCTTATTTTTGAAGGAGTCAATCGTGTTACACTGGACCACTGATGGTGGAAGCTTATTCCATTCTCGCACTACAACGTTGGGAGAGAGAGAGAGAGAGAGAGAGAGAGCTGGAAAAGACGCTTACAAGGAGATATCATTCAGGTCTTCAAGTACTTAAAAAAGTTCAGTAACGTCGATCACTCTTTGAGTTCTTTGAGTTACAATCAACTGAAGAATTAGAAATAACGGTCTACCTATTCAAGCGAGGCGATGTAGTCAGACATTGGCATGAGTTTCTTCTCAAACCGAGTCATCCGAAATTGGAACAACCTTCCTGCAGAAGTAGTAAGTGGAAAACCATCAACTCTTTTATGAAACAAATCGACCGTTGCCTCGTGGCGACAGGAGTCAAATGAACGTACGTACTAAGTGCTTTCACCTGCTCTGCATTCAGTGAAGTGCCTGTCGAGCGGATCAAAGCTCTGGAGCGGGCAGCCTTGTGGTGAGCCAACAGGCTTCCTGCTGCCCGTGTTTCCATGTCCACTTCTTCCTTTTGTTCACTCTTTCTTATTTCCTTCCTCCTGGCAGCCACCAGACACCTCAATCCTCCTCCTCCTCCTCCTCCTGTCGTATTTTCCTTTCTCTTCCTAACACTTCGGTCTTTTCTCTCTTCCTCTTCATCATTATTACTGTTGTTGTTATCATTATTATCTTTATTATTATTATTATTATTATTATTATTATTATTATTATTATTATTATTATTATTAATATTATTAATATTATTATTATTATTATTATCATTAATATTTTTATTATTATCATTATCGTTTTTCTTCTTATTATTACTATCATTATTATCATTATTATTATTATTATTATTATTATTATTATTATTATTATTATTATTAATATCATAATTATTATTATTATTATTATTATTATTATTATTATTATTATTATTATTATTATTATTATTATTATCATTAATATTATTATTATTATCGTTTTTTTTTCTTCTTCTTCTTCTTATTATTATTATTATCATTATTATTATTATTATTATTATTATTATTATTATTATTATTATTATTACTATTATTATTATCATCATCATTATTATTTTGTTTTTGTTCTACGTATTATTTTTTTTCTAATCATCGTCTTACCTTCTTTTTTTTCTTGTTAGGCTTAATGCTTTATTATTATTTCTTTACTACGTCTTTTTCATCGTCATATTCTTCATTCCCTTTTTTTCTTCTTCTTTTCTTCACCATCCCCCCTTCACGTTTCTTCTTCTCTTTCTTTTCATCAACCCCATCGTGTGTTTTTGTCTTTTTTCCATGAGGCAGGTTGTTACATAATCTGACAACCGCATACCAACACATCCTTCCATCCCTTCTTCTCCTCCTCCTCCTCTTTCTTCTTCTTTATTTTTTTTCTCTTCCTTCTCTCTTTATCTGTCTTCACGTCCTCACTATCACTTCGTCCTTCCCCACCTCCTCTTCCGCGCCTTCTTCGTTTTCTTCTTCCTATCCAAAGCTATCCATAGGAATGAATACCACATTCACACACACAGGGCTGTGTGGCCCAGCAATAGACCAAGCATATAAAAATGAGATAATACATATATATATATATATATATATATATATATATATATATATATATATATATATATATATATATCTATATATATATCATTTTATATGTCTCACGTGCTGATTATCACGTGGACCACAACAGTAATAGTACATTTGTTTACATAAGATATATGTAGGTTTACCATAATACTATGTATATATTTCATATATAATAACAGAAATTAGGAACAAAAAAAAAAAGTGTCGTCACATCTCGTCGATCAAGCGGGTCTCTCTTAAGAAAAGCATCAATATATCGGTCACCTCGGATTCCCGTCACCAAGAACTGCGACCAAGGTGATGGGAATATCCCTCGCTCTGCAGTAGTTTACCAGTGGACTGCGTTCACGGGTAAATTTACTGCAGTGCAATATGAGGTGACTGATAGACAGTAAATCATCACAAGTCTGACATATCGGTGGAAATGTTCTATTGATGTAGGGGATCAGGTGTGTGAACCGGGTGCAGTTCATGCGCACCCGGCTCAGGACTATTTCGTCGCGGCGAGTGGAGCGGTTTGCGGTGCTCCACTCGCCTAGCGTTGGTTTGACGGTGTTTAGAGACAGGTCGGTCCACTGACTTTGCCACAGAAGATGTATTGATGTTGCCTTGCCATCGCCCACCTTTTCCTCTCCCCCCTCCAGCGGAGACCACGGACCCGAGGGATCCGTGCACTGTCACTGCGGAGTCTTCGCCACCAGGCACGGGGGTCTGGTGCAGCTGGACGAATTCCCCCACGAGCACGTCGCCGATTGTTCAAAGGTCCTCGAGTGCAAGACCGTGTGCCAGAATGCGGTAAGTGTGTGTGTGTGTGTGTGTGTGTGTGTGTGTGTGTGTGTGTGTGTGTGTGTGTGTGTGTGTATTCACCACCACCACGGCCTGACCACGTGGTGGACTCGTAATCACCAGCAGGTACACTCCCGACATGAGCAAGTGCTCTTTATCGTCGATCGATGGGTACTGCCAGGACCTCACACACCACACAGCCCATCCCCCTTCCTCAAGGGGGGACAGTAACCACTCATAGTTAACGGAAAGAATCCGCCCTGAGCGGGCTCGACCATTGCCGTCTCGATATAGAGATGGCCTGACAGCTCAAATTATGAGTCATCCAAGTAAGGCCGAGTGTGTCCCACGCTCTCCAATAAAATGTTATTTTTTTTTAATATCTTTCCATATCTTTGTGAAAAAAAAATTCTGTGATAAATAAAGGTTTTCCAACATTAATATCTCATAAACATTATCAATTTAGACAAAAAAGAGGAAATAAATAAGATACAGTATAAGAAGAGGCAGAAATATTCACTCTATAATACCTCTATGTAACTTGTAGTTGCAGGATAACAGGTGACTGAATTGCCTATAATAGTATAGGGATAGAGGATCGGCTTGTTGAATACAGTACTAATTGTAACGACAGCGTTATGAATGTCAAAAGAGATATCTAGAAACGACGACAAATCAAAATAATAGGATTCTACCCAGTTACGACTGTCAATGTATTTATATAATTTTTCATGTGAATAATTATTTCTCCCTCTCCATATACAATATCTTATTTATTCTCCTCTATTTTAGGTCTAATTTGATGATGTTTAAAAGATATTGATGTTGGAAAACCTGTATTTATCACAGAAAAAAATATATATAACAGAAAAAATATGCATTAAAACACAAAAAATAACATAGTTGGAGAGCGCGGGACACTCCGCCTTGCTTGGATGACTCATCGGCAAAGAATCCAGCAAGCTATCAGTCCTCCTCTATATCGAGAAGGCAATGGCTCAAACCGCCGCCCTGTCAGGCTGTGAAGCCTGGCAGCGCAGCGTTTTAGCCAGTTACGAAAACATGTGTGTGTGTGTGTGTGTGTGTGGGTAGGTATGTCTGGGAGGATGCAGTGTGTGTGTGTGTGTGTGTGATGAGGTAGTAGTAGTAGTAGTAGTAGTAGTAGTAGTAGTAGTAGTAGACTGAAGCAGCATATTAAAAAGATGAGGAAAAAAGAAAAAAAAAGTTTCAAAGTATAAACAACAAACAATAAATAATTATAAGCAACAGAAGTGGCAGTAATAATGATACAGGCACTTTACAATACGAAAAAAACAATGTGTAAGATTAATCTTCCCTCAACTTTCATTAAACAGTGGCATAAGATGATGGGCAGCGGAAACTTGGATGCTACCACTCCAGACGGCATCACTGTCGGCCAGCAGTTCTGTAACAACATTGTCGGCGACGGACTCTCAAACTTCGGACCCCACAAGGTACGTATGCGTGCGGCTTCATCTTACTCTGTTCATGTTAACTTGGTAAACAGGTGTCTCCCCTTACTTACTAATGCAAGTTAACTATATAATATCTTCACTTTCACCCCCACACGGTATTTCGTGAACTTGTCACATCTCCGTCCTGTATCTATAGTTAACCAGTATCTTCTTTCTTTCAGCCCCACTAGCTAAGGCAGTCTCTCAAGCTTCAAGTTTACTTATACCTGTTAGCTAATATCTTCACTCTTTCACCCCCTCCACAGTAGGCTATTTCGTAAACTTGTCACACCTCCATCCTGTATACTAGTGCATGCAAGAGTTAACCAGGACTTTTATATTGTTCACCCCTACAAGGTATTAGGTAAATATCAAACACTTTCGTCCTGTATACTAATGCAAGAGTTACCTAATGGCAGTAGCATCTTCACGTTTTCATCCCAAGGAAGTATAACGTAAGCATCTCATATTTACAACTTATTGATGCAAGAGTCGATCACTACCTTCACTCTTCGACCCCTGCACAGGATTTCGTAAACTTGCCACACGACTTGTGCATGGATGAGTTTGTTTCATCGTGTTCACCCCTACAATGTATTAAGTAATCCTCTAACACTTCTGTCCTGTATACTACGGCGAGTTAATCAGTACTTACACTCTTTCACCCCTACAAAGTATTACGTAAACCACTGGTTTCATAATGTAAAAGTAAACTCGACCGCCACTTCCTTCACCTTCATAGTCGCTAAGGAAGAAATGCAGTTTGGTGCCCATTAGATTTGATGTCATTTCACTTTGGTCTAGGGATAGTGTGGTCTGAACATCCATGAAAATCAATGTATATCGTATTTAAGGGCCAAACTATGCTGGGCTATAATGCATGTATGGATGTATGTGTGTATGTATGTAGCTATGTATATTTTTTTCTTCAGGTGCACGGGTACAGCAACATCTGCCACGGTCCCCTGCTGTATGATGATCTTGAGTCCACCGAACCCCTGTGCTGCACCGACGGCCTCTACAAGCCATGCCCCAGTACCACTCACATACACTAGGCAAACACACACACACACACACACACACACACACACACACACACACACACACACACACACACACACACAATGACACATATGAGCTTTTTTTTTTTTCTTTGGTTTCTTCTCATCAAAATGTTTCACGTTTACAAAGCTCAATAAAATATGAAAATACCGAAACTTTATTTATATTCCTCCTCTTTTTATCGTGCTGATGATGGTGGTAGTGGAATAATAGTAGGAGTAATAATAATAATAATAATAATAATAATAATAATAATAATAATAATAATAATAATTATAATAATAATAATAATTATAATAATAATAATAATAATAATAATAATAATAATAATAATAATAATAATAATAATAATAATAATAATAATAATAATAATAATAATAATAATAATAATAATAATAATAATAATAATAATAATAATAATAATAATAATAATAATAATAATAATAATAATAATAATAATAATAATAATAATAATAATAATAATTATAATAATAATAATAATAATAATAATAATGATAATAATAATAATAATAATAATAATAATAATAATAATAATAATAATAATAATAATAATAATAATAATAATAATAATAATAATAATAATAATAATAATAATAATAATAATAATAATAATAATAATAATAATAATAATAATAATAATAATAATAATAATAAGAAGAAGAAGAAGAAGAAGAAGAAGAAGAAGAAGAAGCCCTGACGTCTGAACGAGGGGGGGCTGTATCTTGTAAAACACGGAACGGGAACTGTTGTCCGATAAAAACTACCGGTGGAGTACGTTCTGCCTAAGAGAGTATTTTTGTAAGATGTTTAATTTTATAGTCTTCGCCAGTGTTGTATGAAAGGGACAGATCCAAAGCCTTATTCAATGTACACAGAATATTTAATAGACCCTCTCAAATAGTAAATAGATCATATATAAGAGAATGAGTGGTGTATTTGGGGGGACGCGAGACGCTGCGGAGACCTCGATCGGGACCCACCCAAACGTACTCCATACATGTCAGACTATAACCAATATATAACACTTCAAAAATATTATGGTAACCTAACCTAGACGTAAGCACGGACAAAACTACCAATAAAGACTAATTAACCAAGCCGCGGCAATGCAACAATATATGGCGGCTTGTCAGTAAAGTAAACATTGCCACGCACGAAGCCTCACCACGGCCATAACACCTGATTTACTTCCAGTCTGCGAGGGTAAAACTTAACCAACCCTACCAAAAAATTACCAGAACTTCTCCTAACCTCTCGTAACCTAACCAAAACCTTACCAAACCCTTACCAAACCTCTCATAACCTAACCAAACCTTACCAAACCTCTCGTAACCTAACCAAACCTTACCAAACCTCTCGTAACCTAAACAAACCTTACCAAACCTCTCGTAACCTAACCAAACTCGTAGCAAACTTCTTGTAACCTAACTAAACCATTATCAAATCTCTCGTAATCTTACCAAACATAACCAACCTTTACCAAACATTACCAAACCCTTACCAAACTTCTAGTAACCTAACCAAACCCTTCTCAAACCTCTCGTAACCTATGTAAGGTGCCAGACAACTTGACTGGAAACAGAAAAGTTAACAAGCTGCCGGATGGATTCTCGGATGATGTGCTAGCAAATATGTTTCTAGACTTTTTTGATAGGAAAATTGAGAAATTTATCAGGAACTTTAAACCCGACGGTTACCATGGACCCGCTTTGGAAACTCCAGTCCCTGAAATTAAGTGTACAAGCTTTCAACAAGTGGATGTGGCTGTGGCGAAAACTATCGTACACAGGGTGAAACTGATGTACTGTGATAATGATCCCTTGCCGATAAGTGACATCATTAAGAATGGAATCTTCAGTGATTTCTTAAATATTATGACTGAGATGGTTAACACTATAGTCGGTTCACCCGAGTCTGAAGTGAGTATTATCGCGCAACGGCAACCTGCAGCCACACGGCGTGTCCGATTTCGTGGATACTGTATGCTAGCCTACGCATAGGAAACAGTCGTCAGTGTCAATAATGTGTAGGCAGCAATAACAAATACCGTCAATTATAATCGATTATGAGTTAAAAAAATACTAGCAATGTCGTAAATAGATGTTTTATTAATATAAAGCATTCTATTTTTTTCTCGGCGGTGGACAGCTTCAAGGCTATTTAATAACCATAATCAGAGATCTTGTAAATCAACAAAACAGCAATTTGCGACATTACTAATATTTTTAACTCATAATCGACTATAATTGACGGTATTTGTTACTGCTGCCTACACATTATTGACACTGACGACTGTTTACTATGCGTAGGCTAGCATACAGTATCCACGAAATCGGACACACCGTGTGGCTGCGGGTTGCCGTTGCGCGATAATACACACTTCAGACTCGGGCGAACCGACTATAGTATCGAAAACAAGATTTTTCCAGAGAGTGAGAAAGTGGCGATCGTGAAACCTATGGTCAAGGGTAAACTGGATCCACAGTGTTTATATTCCTTTAGACCAGTATACAACTTGACGTTTCTATCTAAGATACTTGAAAATGTGATCCTAGATCAGCTAATGGAGCATCTGCTAATAGAGAAAGGCAGAAAGAGAGGCAGAGACAGGCAAAGAGAGAGAGGCAGAGAGAGAGGCAGACAAGAGGCAGTGACAGAGGCAGAGAGATAGGCAGAGACAGAGGCAGAGAGAGGCAGAGAGAGGGGCAGAAACAGAGGGAGAGAGAGAGGCAGAGAGGGAGGAAGACAGAGGCAGAGAGAGAGAGGCAGACACAGAGGCAGTGAGAAAGGCAGAGAGGAAGAGACAGGCAGAAAGAGATAGAGAGAGGCAAAGAGAGGGACAGAGAGGCAGAGAGAGAGGCAGACTGTTGACACTCTTTGTAAACTATTAGCAGATTTGGGAAGCTGTTAGCACTCTTTGTAAACTATTGACACTCTTTTAAACTGTTGGCACTCTCTGTTAATTGTTTGCACTCTTTCTAAACTGTTGGAACTCTTTGTAAACTATTAGCACCTTTGGGAAACTGTTAACACTCTATGTAAACTGTTGACACTTTGTAAACTGTTAGCACTCTTTGTAAACTATTAGCACCTTTAATAAACTGCTAGCACTCTTTGTAAACTGTTGACACTTTGTAAACTGTCAGCACTCTTTGTAAACTGTTGGCACTCTTTGTGAACTGTTGACACTTTGTAAACTGTCAGCACTCTTTGTAAACTGTTGGCACTCTTTGTATACTATTAGCACCTTTGGGCTTTCTTTGTAGACTGTTGACATTTTGTAGACTATTGGCACTCTTAGTAAACTGCTGGCGCTCTTTGATAATTGTTAGCACTCTTTGTAAACTTTTGGCACTCTTGTCAGCTGTTGTAACGGGCTTGTCGGGGGGCGTTTAAAGGGTGTTGACTAAGACTTCAGCTTCCTTAAGGCGAATTATATTCGTAGCCTTTATGTAAAGCACTGTCGTTGTGTGTCAACTCGTGAAGGAGTGGTTACAGGTTGGAAAAATAATTGTTACAATTGGTCACTATGTCAATGACCTCCACGCACCATTGCTAAGTATAAACTGAGACGGTAAACACTGACGGACGACATTCCTATAAGGTGGCGTGTTCTATCTGTCGTGGGGTTTTTCCATTGACAATTGTATGCCTAATTCGTGGTGATATTAAATAATAATAATAATACATTGATATCCTACTATAACACTGCTCGGCACCTACCAGTGATCGCGACCTCTATATAAAAATCGAAATAGCACTCTTATGAACATACTAGAGGGAGTTTGTCAAGCAGACTCTTTGATACAATTATATTAAAACACTGGCTATGTAAGAACAGATGTGGAATTGTTAAATAACAACGTGTGACATGAAACATTAAATATAAGGACACTTTGTAAACTATTGACACTAGTTGTAAACGTTGATCTAGCTCTAAAAAAATACAGTTGTGAAACACAGCAATGTTATATAAGCTGGTTTTGCCCTGACTTGTCTGTTGCCAGTGGCCTTAATCTAATAAGGTGGTACTATTTTGAAACTTTTGCATACTATTAACACTCCATTGGCACTTTCCTATGTTCATTCTTTTCTGTAAACTGTTGGCACTCCTTGTAAACTGTTGGCATCCTTTGTAAACTGTTAGCACTCTTTGTAAACTGTTGGCACTCTTTCTAAACTGTTAGCACTCTTTGTAAACTGTTGGCAATCTCTGTAAACTGTTTGCACTCTTTGTAAACTGTTGGCACTCTTTGAAAACTGTTAGCACTCTTTGTAAACTGTTGGCACTCTCTGTAAACTGTTAGCACTCTTTGTAAACTGTTGGCACTCTTTGTGAACTTTTGGCACTCTTTGTAAACTGTTGGCACTCTTTGTAAACTGTTAGCACTCTTAGTAAACTGTTGGTACTCTCTGTAAACTGTTAGCACTCTTTGTGAACTTTTGGCACTCTTTGTAAACTGTTGGCACTCTTTGTAAACTGTTGGCACTCTCTGCAAACTGTTGGCAATCTTTGTAAACTGTTAGCACTCTTTGTAAACCTTTAGCACGCTTTATAAACCTTTAGCACTCTTTTGAAACTATTATCACTCTTTGTAAACTATCAGCATTCTTTGTAAACTGTTGGCACTCTTGTAAACTGTTGGCAATCTTTGTAACCTGTTGGCATTCTTTTGAAACTGTTGGCCCTGTGAAAACTGTTGGTATTCTTTGTAATTGTTAGCAATCCTTGTAAATTTTTGGAACTGTTTGTAAACTGTTGGCACTCTTTGTAGACTGTTGCCACTCTTTGTAAACTGTTGGCACTCTTTGTAAACATTTGCAACTCTTTGTAAACTGTCGGCACTCTTTGTAAACTATTGGCACTTTTTGTAAACTGTTGGAACTCTTTGTAAACTGTCGGCACTCTTTGTAAACTGTTGACACTCTTTGTAAAATGTTGGAACTACTTGTAAACTGTCGGCACTCCTTGTAAACCGTTGGCACTCTTTGTAAACTTTTGGAACTATTTGTAAAAAGTTGGCACTCTTTGTAAACTGTTGGCACTCTTTGTAAACTGCTGGCACTCTGTGTAAGTTGGTGGCACTCATTGCACACTATTGGCACTCTCTGTAAACTGTTTGCCTTCTTTGTAAACTGTTAGCACTCTTTGTAAACTGTTGGCACTCTTTGTAATCTGCTGGCACTCTTTGTAAACTGGTGGCACTCTTTGTAAACTGTTGGTACTCTGTAAACTGTTGGCACTCTTTGTAAACTGTTGGCACTCTTTGTAAACTGTTGGAACTCTTTGCAAACTGCTGGCACTCTTTGCAAACTGCTGGCACTCTTTGTAAAGTGTTGGCACGCACTCTTTGTAAACTGATAGCACTCATTGTAAACTGTTGGCACTCTCTGTAAACTGTTAGCACTCTTTGTAAACTGTTAGCACTCTTTGTAAACTGTTGCCACTTTTTGTAAACTGTTGGCACTCTTTGTAAACTGTTAGTACTCATTGTAAACTGTTGGAATTCTCTATAAAATGTTAGCACTCATTGTAAAATGTTGGCACTCTCTGTAAACTGTTGGCACTCTTTGGAAACTGTTGGCACTCTTTGTAAACTGTTGGCAATCTTTGTAAATTTTGGCAGTATTTGTAAACTGTTGGCAATCTTTGTAAACTGTCGGCACTCTTTGTAAACTGTTGGCACTCGTTGTAATCTGTTGGCTCTCTTTGTGAACTGTTGGAACAATTTGTAAAATGTTGGCACTCTTTGTAAATTGTTGGCATTCTTTGTAAACTGCTGGCACTCTTTGTAAACTGGTGGCACTCTTTGCAAACTGCTGCCAGTCTTTGTAAACTGTTGGCACTCTTTGCAAACTCCCTGCACTCTTTGTAAACTGTTGGCACTCTGTAAAGTGTTGGCACTCTTTGTAAACTGTTAGCACTCTTTGTAAACTGTTGACACACTCTGTAAACTGTTAGCACTCCTTGTAACCTGTTAGCACTCTTTGTAAACTGATGGCACTCTTTGTATACTGTTGGCACTCTTTGTAAACTGTTAGAACTCTTTGTAAACTGTTGGCATTCTCTGTAAACTGTTAGCACTCTTTTTAAACTGTTGGCACTCTCTGTAAACTGTTGGCACTCTTTGTAAACTGTTGGCACTCTTTGTAAACTGTTTGCACCCTGTAAACTATTGGCACTCTTTGTAAACTATTAGCACTCTTTGTAAAGTGTTGGCACTCTTGTAAACTGTTGGCAGTCTTTGTAAACTGTTGGCCCTTTGAAAACTGTTGGTACTCTTTGTAATTGTTAGTAATCTCTGTAATTTTTGGCACTATTTGTAAACTGTTGGCACTCTTTGTAAACTGTTGCCACTCTTTGTAAACTGTTAGCACTCTTTGAAAACTGTTGGAACTCTTTGTAAACTGTAGGCACTCTTTGTAAACTGTTGACACTCTTTGTAAACTGTTGGATTTCTTTATGAACTGTCGGCACTCTTTGTAAACTGTTGGCACTCTTTGTAAACTGTTGGAACTATTTGTAAAATGTTGGCACTCTTTGTAAATTATTGGCACTCTTTGTAAACTGCTGGCACTCTTTGTAAACTGGTGGCACTCTTTGCAAACTGTTGGTACTCTTTGTAAACTGTTGGGACTCTTTGTTAACTGTTGGCACTCTTTGTAAACTGTTGGCACTCTTTGCAAACTGTTGGCACTCTGTAAATTGTAGGCACTCTTTGTAATCTATTAGCACTCTTTGTATTCTGTTGGCACTCTTTGTAAACGGTTGGCACTCTTTGCAAACTGTTGGCACTTTGTAATCTTTTGGCACTCTTTGTAAACTGTTAGCACTCTTTCTATGCTGTTGGTACTCTTTGTAAACTGTTGGCACTCTTTGTATACTGTTGGCACTTTTTGTATACTGTTGGCACTCTTTGTAAATTGTTGGCACTCTTTGTATACTGTTGGCACTTTTTGTATACTGTTGGCACTCTTTGTTAACTGTTGGCACTCTTTGTAAACTTTTGGCACTCTTTGTATACTGTTGGCACGCTTTGTAAACTGTTGGAACTTTTTGTATGCTGTTGGCACTCTTTGTAAACAGTTGGCACCCTTTGTAAACAGTTGACACTCTTTGTAAACTGTTGGCATTCCTTGTATACTGTTGGCACTCTTTGTAAACTGTTGGCACTCTTGTAAACTCTTGGCAGTCTTTGTAAACTGTTGGTATTCTTTGGAAAATGTTGGCCCTTTGAAAACTGTTGGAACTCTTTGTAATTGTAAGCAATCTTTGTAATTTTTTGGCACTCTTTGTAATCTGTTGCCACTCTTTGTAAACTATTGGCACGCTTTGTATACTGTTGGCACTCTTTGTAAACTGTTGGCACGCTTTGTATACTGTTGGCACCCTTTGTAAACTGTTGCCACTCTTTGTATACTGGTGGCACTTTGTAAACTGTTGGCACGCTTTGTATACTGTTGGTACTCTTTGCATACCGTTGGCACTTTGTAAACTGTTGGCACGCTTTGTATACTGTTGGCACTCTTAGTATACTGTTGGCACTTTGTAAACTGTTGGCACGCTTTGTATACTGTTGGCACTCTTTGTATACTGCTGGCACTTTGTAAACTGTTGGCACGCTTTGTATACTGTTGGCACTCTTTGTATACTGTTGGGACTTTGTAAACTGTTGGCACTCTTTGTATACTGCTGGCACTCTTTGTATATTGTTGGCACTCTTTGCAAACTGCAGGCACTCTTTGTATACTGTTGGCACTCTTTGCAAACCGCTGGCACTGTTTGTAAACTGTTGGCACTCTTTGGACACTGCAGGCACTCTTTGTATACTGTTGGGACTCTTTCTGGCAGTTTTTGTAAACTGTTGGCATTCTTTGTAAACTGTTGGCACTTTTTGTAAACTGTTGGCACTTTCTAAACTGTTGGCATTCTTTGTAAGCTGTTGCCATTCTTTGTAAACTGTTGGCACTCTTTGTAAACTGTTGGCACTTTGTAAACTGTTGGCATTCCATGCAAACTGTTGGCACTTTGCAAACTATTAGCCCTCTTTGTAAACTGTTGGCACTCTTTGTAAACTGTTAGCACTCTTTGTAAACCGTCGGCACTCTGTAAACTGTCGGCCCATTGAAAACTGTTGGGATGATTACACACGTAAACATAGATGACCCTGTGTGTGCTTGGCTTAGCCGCTAACCTCACACCTACACACGGCTTGAGAGAAGGGGGGGGTAGCAAAGCTGGACGGTGGATCAGCTAATGCAGTGACATCTCAAGTAATGGACAGCGGACTCCTGATTTTGCGGCGCCTTTTTCATTAAGCCGCGAATTTTGGAAAATCAACGGCTTTTGTGCGAATTGCCTAACTTCCTTATTTCTAGGGCTACAGAAATGTTTTTGGTATCAATCGACGGCAAAATGAAAGGGCTATATTTTTTTAATAAGCGACAGGGCTCAAAACCCGACTTGAAAGGATAAAAATACGAATAAATTAGCAAAAACCTGACTGAAAAAAACCCTGTTTTTGAGATCCCAACCTTGAAACCCACTCATCTTTTGAGAATTACAAAAAATCTATTTAACAAATAATTTAGCCCTACCAATGTGCATTCCAATATGATGTAAAACATTTCCCTACTCCCAGTAGTGTCGTCGCTAGAGCTCAAAACGTTAACCCTTTTGAGAGCGATTTTGACAAACTCCAGACACTTTGCCGTTTTTGTCTAGTGTGGCATTGATATTACCTCTAGGAGGCTGTAATTTGGCATGTAGCCCCTCTTGGCAATGTAGTTCGCCCAGCTCGAAGGATATTTTGAAAGCTCGATTCCAAGTTTGTCGTCGAGCCGTCACAAAATAGCCTGTTTTTCGGCCCTTTTGCCGTGATTTTGACACGAATTAGTTTTTTGCTTATAATTTTTATTTATTTATATAGTGCTTTCCATTTGTTTTCTGATCTAATCTGTATTAATAGAGCTTTCATTTGCCACCAAGCACGCGTTCCAAGCTTCAGTAATTTTTGCTTGAGCTTGACCAGAAGTTGCGACGAAAATTCGCCGAATCTGACTCATTTCACGCGCCGCAACGAAAAACCTTCCTGACGCTACAAAAAATAATATATCTGCATAAAAATGCATATATGAACACTTCAATATGTTGACTATCTTGTATTAAAATCATTTATATATATATATATATATATATATATATATATATATATATATATATATATATATATATATATATATATATATATATATATATATATATATATATATATATATATATATATATATATATATATATATATATATATATATATATATATATATATATATATATATATATATATATATATATATATATATATATGTAAAGCTACTATTTTTATATAATCATTTCACTACATAAATCAACCTATATGAAGCGCCTTGTTATACATGTTATTTTTTTTATTTAGTATTCAACCCTATTTCTTCCCGTTAATTTTTTTTTTTTTACAACAAAGGAGGCAGCTCAAGGGCACACAAAAAAAGAAAACAATAATAAAAAAAAGCCCGCTACTCGCTGCTCCTAAAAAAGAAACAAAAGAGGTGGCCGAAAGCAAGGTCAAATACGAAAGGAGAGATGTCCTGATACCCTCCTCTTGAAAGAGTTCAAGTCGTAGGCAGGAGGAAATACAGATGAAGGAAGATTGTTCCAGAGTTTACCAGCGTGAGGGATGAAAGAGTGAAGATGCTGGTTAACTCTTGCATAAGGGGTTTGGACAGTATAGGGATGAGCATGAGTAGAAAGTCGAGTGCAGCGGGGCCGCGGGAGGGGGGGAGGCATGCAGTTAGCAAGTTCAGAAGAGCAGTCAACGTGGAAATATCGATAGAAGATAGAAAGAGAGGCAACATTGCGGCTGAATTTAAGAGGTAGAAGACAATCAGTATGAGGAGGAGAGCTGATGAGACGAAGAGCCTTAGCCTCCACTCTGTCCAGAAGAGCTGTGTGAGTGGAGTCCCCCCACACATGAGATGCATACTCCATACGAGGGCGGACAAGGCAACTGTGCGGGGGAGAAGAACTGGCGGAGACGGTACAGAACGCCCAGCCTCGAGGAAGCTGATTTAGTAAGAGATGAGATATGAAGTTTCCAGTTGAGATTTTGAGTTAAGGATAGACAGAGGATGTTTAGTGTTGAGGAAGGTGATAGCTGGGTGTTGTCAAAAAATAGGGGATAGTTGTTTGGAAGATTGTGTCGAGTGGATAGGTGGAGAAACTGTGTTTTTGAGGCATTGAAGGACACCAGGTTCCTCTTGCCCCAATCGGAAATAATAGTAAGGTCTGAGGCTAAGCGTTCTGCAGCCTCCAGCCTTGAGTCGTTAAGTTCCTGTAGGGTGGGTCTTCTATTAAAAGAAGTTGAGTAATGCAGAGTGGAATCATCGGCGCAGGAATGGATGGGACAGTTCGTTTTGGAAAGAAGATCATCAATGAACAACAGAAAAAGGGTGGGAGATAGGACAGAACCCTGTGGGACACCACTGTTAATAGATTTAGGGGAAGAACAGTGACCGTCTACCACAACAGAAATAGAACGGTCAGAAAGGAAACTGGAGATAAAGGTACAGAGAGAAGGATAGAAACCGTAGGAGGGTAGTTTGGAAAGCAAAGATTTGTGTCAGACCCTATCAAAAGCTTTTGATATGTCTAGTGCAATAGCAAAGGTTTCACCGAAACGGCTAAGAGAGGATGACCAAGAGTCAGTTAAGAAGGCTAGGATATCACCAGTAGAACGCCCCTTGCGGAACCCATACTGGCGATCAGATAGAAGGTCAGAAGTGGAAAGGTGCTTTTGAATCTTCCGGTTAAGGATTGATTCAAAAGCTTTAGATAGACAAGAAAGTAAAGCTATAGGACGGTAGTTTGAGGGATTGGAGCGGTCATCCTTCTTAGGCACAGGCTGTATGAAGGCATACTTCCAGTAAGAAGGAAAGGTAGATGTTGACAGGCAGAGGCGAAAGAGTTTGACCAGGCAGGGTGACAGCACGGAGGCACAGTTTTTAAGGACAATAATGAATAATACATTTAATTCTTACGCAGATATATTAATTTTTGTGGCGTCAGGAAGGTTTTTCGTCGCGGCGCGTGAAATGAGTCGGTTTCAGCGAATTTTCGTCGCGACTTCCGGTCAAGCTCGAGCAAAAATTACTGAAGCTAGGAAGGCGTGCTTGGTGGCAAATGAAAGCTCTATTAATACAGAATAATAATCAGAAAAAAATTGGAAAGCAGTAAATAAAATAAAAAGTTATAAGCAAAAAATTAGGACGTGTCCAAATCGCGGCAAAAGGTCCGAAAAACAGGCAATTTTGTGACGGCTCGACGACAAACTTGAAACGGAGCTATCAAACAATCTTTCGAGCTGGTCAAATTACATTGCCAAGAGGGGCTACATCCCAAATTACAGCCTTTTAGAGGCAATAGCAATGGCACACTAGACAAAAACGCCAAAGTGTCTGGAGTTCGTCAAAATCGCTCTCAGAAGGGTTTAAGTTTCGAGCTCTAACGACGAAACTACAGGGAGAAAGGAAATGTTATACATCATATTAGAAAGCACATTGGTAGGGCCAAATTATTTGGCAAATAGTTTTTTGAAATTCTCATAAAAAGTGGGTTTCAAGGTTGGGAACTCAATAATAGGGTCTTTACAGAGTCGTTTTTTGCAAATTCATTCGTTTTTTCCCTTTCGAATCGGTTTTTGAGCCGTGTCCTTTATTATAAAATATAGCCCTATCATTTTTGCGTCGATTGATACGAAAATCATTTTTGTAGCCCCAGAAATAAGGGAATTATGGCGATTCGCACCAAAGCGGTTGATTTTCAAAATTCGCAGCTTAATGACAGAGCTGGGGCAAGTTTCCGGTTCATGGTGTAGAGTTCACTGGCTAAGCGCAACAAATATGCCCTTCTTCCTTCTTTCCTTTTGATTTCCCTCCTCCCCCTCCGTGGCGGTCGTTATCGTACGAGTGATAATGAGTACTAGGGAAGAGTTATTATAAATTATCTCCTATTTTGTTGTTTTCTTTTTTTTTTACAACAAAGGAAGCCGCTCAAGGGCAACAAAAATAAAGTGTCTAAAAAAAAACCCCGCTAATCACTGCTCCTATGAAACTTGAACTTTCGGGTGGAGGAATATTTTCGTGTTTAAGTCTCGTTATCAGGCAAGGTTCTTAATCTGTATCTTCTTCAATGCTTTTCACTGCTAAAAATAAAATAAAAAATAAGAACACAAAACAGTAAGGAAATGGAAGAAAACAAAAAAATAATAGATGAAATGAATAAGAAAGGTCAACAAAAGAACAAATAACATGGAAGGAAACAATGGAAGAAAACAAAGAGTTAATAGATGAAATGAATAAGAAAGGTCAACAAAAGAACAAATAACATACTATACAATAAAGAATGAAGAAAACAAAGAATTATAGATACACAAATAAACAGAGATAAATAAAAATAACAAAAAACATACAAAACAGTAAAAGAATGGAAGAAAACAATAAACAGACGAAAAAAAAAAAATAAATAAAAGAAGACATTGCGAAACAGTAAAAAAAAGGAGAAAACAAAGAATTTACGTGATAATATAGATGAATAAAAAGGAAACATGAAAGAAACATACAAAAAAAAAACGGAAAAACGGAAATAAAAAGAAATTACCCAAAAAAGAAAAGGAAAAAACATACAGAAATAAAACAGAAAAACGAAAGTAATAAGAAATTACCCAAAAAAAATAAAAGAAAAAAAACATACAAAAAAACGGAAGAACGGAAATAAGAAGAAATTACCCCCCCAAAATAATAATAGAAGGGAATAAACATGAAATAAACAAAGCATCAAAAAAGAAAAGATAAACAAAAAAAAAACGCAAAACAAAACAGAAAAAAATGAACTCCCTCAAACAAGTGAAAAGAAGCAGACAAAGAAATAAACAAACAAAAAAAAAAAACATTACCAAGAAAGAAACAAAGAAAGTTACAGATTCACAAAAACAACTCAATCCCCTTCAAGCAAACCTTGATGACTTCACACACACACCTGCAAGATACCTGTGTCAGCCCAATCAGGTTCTGCAGGTGTGGAAGAGGCTGTAGAATGCCTGTAGTGAGTGATGCTGTTGGTGGTGGTAGTGGGGAGGGGGAGTATAGGATTGCCTGGTAGTGATGGTGATGTGTGCATACTTGTGTGTGTGTGTGTGTGTGTGTGTGTGTGTGTGTGTGTGTGTGTGTGTGTAGGGGGGAGGGGTGATGATAGTGGTGGTGGCAGTGGTGATGATGATGGTGGTGGAGTTGCAGTGGTGGTGGTGCAGCATTCTTTGTTCAATACTGGTCGGTGAGGATTTTCCAGACGTCAGAGGGCATGTGGAGGACGTGAGGGAGGAGGAGGAGGAGGAAGAGGAGGAGGAGGAGGAGGAGGAGGAGGAGGAGGAACAAAGAAAAAAAAAGAAGGAAAAGGAGGAGGAGGAGGATAACGGATCTTAGGGTGGTGGAGATTGGATAGTTGAGTGAAGGAAGAGGAGGAGGAGGAGGAAGAGGAGGAGGAGGAGGAGGAGGTAGTGTGTGCAGAGAAAGGGAAGGAGAGGGAGGGGACGCGGGAGGAGGAGGAGGAGAAGAAAGCAGTGTGTGCAGAGAACAGTATATAGGAGAGTTGGGAGGGAGGAGGAGGAGGAGGGTGGGGTACAGTCTTCCTGGAAGAGGAGGAAGAGGAGGAAGAGGAGCGCTAGGAAATATAAATGCTGGAGGTGGGCTTGGAGGTCCTCAGACTCGGCTCCACCAGCACCACTGTCAACACCACCACAACAAGCACCACCACCAGTATGAAGGGGTTAATGAGCTTCCTCCTCGCCACCTGCCTCGCCCTGGCCAGGTAACTACAAGGATAAGGATATGAGTAAGAAATGGCTCGCCTACAGAGTGTTGGAGGAGTGGAACAGCCTTGGCAGTCATGTGGTGCGTGCCAGTACAAGACAATTATTTCATAAATCGGTATTCTATGACGATTCCGCCTCGCACATCACCTTTTTCCAGACCTAAAAGAAGATGAATTGGCTGGCTTCTCGTGAGTGTTTGTTCACTTTCATGAGTACGAAAGCTCTGTCGAGGTACCACCAGGGTCACTAAACTACCCACTGGCATGCCTACGATTCCTACGAAAGCCTTGCCAAATGTGTCAATGTGTATAAGAATATGTCCCTATAAGATTCATGGTTGCTGAAGATAGGTGGTGTTAGAGTCTGTGCTGAGAGGAATGACAAAACTATTCATGGATGTTATGACTTGACCGACAAAGTTAGATTTAAGCATTCATCCAGCTCTATATGCTCTGAAAAGGCGAAGTGAGCGTGGAGACTGATTAAGTTCATAAATGGGCGAAGGGTTTGATTAATAGGAGTGATGTCAATAAGCTTCTTGCGGTATAAGAGTCGCGGGTATAACTCTGCTAGTAATGGATTTGTGAGACAAGTCCAGATTCATTGAAGACACTGAATGGAGCTGGTTAATGAATAGTGGTGGATGAGTGGGACAGGTTTAGCAGTCATATGGTGAATGCCGATACGATAGACGTCTTCAAGAAGTAGATAATTTCATGGACGAGGTGAATGAAAGGAGTCAGGTTTGCAGACCAGCTCCTCTGTCAGCACAAACACACCGGCCCTTCCAGAGCAAGCAAGGTCCGAGGAGTGTCAAGTTGTTTGTCTTCACCGCGAAACTCTGCCCCCTAAGGGCGAGAAGTGTAGCGATCTGTGAAACTTTGGCGCACACACACACACACACACACACACACACACACACACACACACACACACACACTGACTCAACCGAGCGACTCAACCTCCTTTAGAATGGAGACACACGAGCCAGTTTTTAGTGGTCAGTGGCCACCACAAAATAATGGTCAAAATAGAACACACCAATCTCTATGGCTGCATGCACACGGGCCACTTTTTTGTGGTCACCACAAAACAGTGGCGAGTTGTGGCGGGTGGAGCCATTTTTCCGACCACGCCACCGTGGCCGGGGATAGATACCGTTGTTTCAAATGGTAGCGTGCACACGAGCCACTATCGGTGGCCACCACCCTGCCACCCGCCGCTTTCCCTCTGTCTTGATCATAGCTGGGCACGATAACAGAAAACCTTATTCCCGATAACCGATAACTGACAATGAAAAACCTTATCGGCGATAACCGATATTCGTTAACTAGAGACACAAATATAGGCGATAACCGATAACCGATACCCGATATATATCCACAGTTCCGATACTAGCTAGCGATAAGTCCGATAGGCGAAAACGATACTATATTGATATTTCAGATAGATCAACATTGATGGATTCAAATTTTCATTATCTGTATTTAAGGAAACTTACAGAACCTTAAAACCACACGTTGATACGTACATATGGACGGTAATACTAGAAATGCCTGAACCGGTGTTGTGTTATTTGGCGTCCCCACCGTCAAAAATTGTTTACAAACACTGGTCTCTCATGAACGGTGCATGCTCAGACCAGCAAGCGTAGACCTGTACCGTCTCACAAAGTTTTTAAACCGTAATAAAGAGTTGCTGGAAGGCTGAATCAGACATATAGTACCACTACCACCGTCCTCCCTGTTACTAGAACGGCACTCTGTACGAGTTGTATTTATATGTACAGAGTGTACGTCGTTCTAGAAACTGCGAGGATGGTGGTACTCTATGTTTGATTCAGGTTTGGGTTAAAAAAGCATTGTGAGACTGTACAGATCTACACTTAATGGCCTGAGCATGCGCAGTTCACGAGAGACCAGTGTTTGTAAACAAAAGCGCCAGCTTTTGACGATGGGACACCAAATAACACAACACCGGATGCCTTCAATACCATGGCATAATCACAAACGAATATGGAATATCAAATTTGAGGCAGTGAATAATCATTTTGGGGGCAAAGTTAAATGACTTTTCTCTATGATATATTGATTTTTGAGTAGCATAAAAAAATAACCTAGTATTTTAATTTTCATGATCTAAGTATGAAATCTCATCACCGAAGATATTTCATACCCCGAAGATTTTTCATATCACACCGGGCCACGCATGCGCAGTAGGGAGGAGACAACGTTTTTTCTGAGAGGCGGAAAAAAAGTAGCGATTATCGCTATTTTGGTTACAAAAGTAACGAAGATACCGATATATATATTTAAATAAGTAGCGGATGGTCGATAATCCGATTTTGTTATCAGCGATAAAGTATCGCGATAACTTATCGCGATAACGCCCAGCTATGGTCTTGACACTTGAACACCTGAATTTTAACTGTCATAATGATGTATAAGCATGACCTTCACGCATAACTTGTATTCAGGACATAATGGATAAACTCTTATATGCTTTCAGAACTAATGTTTCATTTCGTTTCACAGTTTTCCATATTAATTGATTCTGGTATGGATTTATTACTGAATGTGGTAGTTTTATTTACCCGGAACTAGAAAGGGGAAACTGTTATGTAACCGCAAAGACTGCTGAATTACGTCAAAAAATTACATCTAATGTGACTTGATATTCTTCATGTTCAGTCTTATATTAAAATTACCGCAAGTCTCTCTTCTACTGGCACACAATTCCTCATGTTGATGTCCTGCCGTGTTATACGTGGACCAATTATTGTCATACGATGATTAAACCTATCCTGTGACCTCCTGAAGTTGTAAAAAAATGATCGTGTTCTTTTAGCTCTGTAAATAATGTGTGGAATGCTACACGCAGTAGTCTGTTGCTAAGGATGTATGGGGTGAACCCATGGCAGTACTTTCTTCAGCGCTTTTTGCCAAGAGAACACAGACAGCTGCTGCCTCTACGAGATCCATAACGCCACGTATTGACCTCATTAGTGGCTGCCACCGAGTGGCTCGTGTGCATGGTGCACCTACCCACCACTTTTCGAGGCCACCATTTTTTGTGGTCGCTACTTTTTGTGGCGGCCACTGACCACTAAGTGTCTCGTGTGAACCCAGCCTAAAAAAAGAGAGAGAGAGAGAGAGAGAGAGAGAGAGAGAGAGAGAGAGAGAGAGAGAGAGAGAGAGAGAGAGAGAGAGAGAGAGAGAGAGAGAGAGAGAGAGAGAGAGAGAGAGAGAGAGAGAGAGAGAGAGAGAGAGAGAGGAAAAGACGCTTACAGCTATAGAGATATCATTCAGGTCTTCAAGTACTTAATGTTCAGTAACGTCGATCACTCTTTGAGTTCTTTGAGTTACAGTCAACTGAAGAATTAGAAATAACGGTCTACCTATTCAAGCGAGGCGATGTAGTCAGACATTGGCATGAGTTTCTTCTCAAACCGAGTCATCCGAAATTGGAACAACCTTCCTGCAGAAGTAGTAAGTGGAAAACCATCAACTCTTTTATAAAACAAATCGACCGTTGCCTCGTGGCGACAGGAGTCAAATGAACGTACGTACTAAGTGCTTTCACCTGCTCTGCATTCAGTGAAGTGCCTGTCGAGCGGATCAAAGCTCTGGAGCGGGCAGCCTTGTGGTGAGCCAACAGGCTTCCTGCTGCCCGTGTTTCCATGTCCACTTCTTCCTTTTGTTCACTCTTTCTTATTTCCTTCCTCCTGGCAGCCACCAGACACCTCAATCCTCCTCCTCCTCCTCCTCCTCCTGTCGTATTTTCCTTTCTCTTCCTAACACTTCGGTCTTTTCTCTCTTCCTCTTCATCATTATTACTGTTGTTGTTCTCATTATTATCTTTATTGTTATTATTATTATTATTATTATTATTATTATTATTATTATTATTATTATTATTATTATTATTATTATTATCATTATCGTTTTTCTTCTTATTATTACTATCATTATTATTATTATTATTATTATTATTATTATTATTATTATTATTATTATTATTATTATTATCATAATTATTATTATTATTATTATTATTATTATTATTATTATTATTATTATCATTAATAATAATATATTATTATTATTATTATTATTATCATAATTATTATTATTATTATTATTATCATTATTATCATCATTAATATTATATTATTATTATTATTATTATTATTATTATTATTATTATTACTATTATTATTATCATCATTATTATTATTTTGTTTTTGCTCTACGTATTATTTTTTTTCTAATCATCGTCTTACCTTCTTTTTTTTCTTGTTAGGCTTAATGCTTTATTATTATTTCTTTACTACGTCTTTTTCATCGTCATATTCTTCATTCCCTTTTTGTTTTCTTCTTTTCTTCACTATCCCCCCTTCACGTTTCTTCTTCTCTTTCTTTTCATCAACCCCATCGTGTCTTCACGTCCTCACTATCACTTCGTCCTCCCCCACCTCCTCTTCCGCGCCTTCTTCTCCTCCTCCTCCTCTTTCTTCTTCTTTATTTTTTTTTCTCTTCCTTCTCTCTTTATCTGTCTTCACGTCCTCACTATCACTTCGTCCTCCCCCACCTCCTCTTCCGCGCCTTCTTCTCCTCCTCCTCCTCTTTCTTCTTCTTTATTTTTTTTTCTCTTCCTTCTCTCTTTATCTGTCTTCACGTCCTCACTATCACTTCGTCCTTCCCCACCTCCTCTTCCGCGCCTTCTTCGTTTTCTTCTTCCTATCCAAAGCTATCTATAGGAATGAATACCACATTCACACACACAGGGCTGTGTGGCCCAGCAATAGACCAAGCATATAAAAATGAGATAATATATATATATATATATATATATATATATATATATATATATATATATATATATATATATATATATATAAATTTTATATGTCTCACGTGCTGATTATCACGTGGACCACAACAGTAATAGTACATTTGTTTACATAAGATATATGTAGGTTTACCATAATACTATGTATATAATTCATATATAATAACAGAAATTAGGAACAAAAAAAAAAAAAGTGTCGTCACATCTCGTCGATCAAGCGGGTCTCTCTTAAGAAAAGCATCAATATATCGGTCACCTCGGATTCCCGTCACCAAGAACTGCGTCCAAGGTGATGGGAATATCCCTCGCTCTGCAGTAGTTTACCAGTGGACTGCGTTCACGGGTAAATTTACTGCAGTGCAATATGAAGTGACTGATAGACAGTAAATCATCACAAGTCTGACATATCGGTGGAAATGTTCTATTGATGTAGGGGATCAGGTGTGTGAACCGGGTGCAGTTCATGCGCACCCGGCTCAGGACTATTTCGTCGCGGCGAGTGGAGCGGTTTGCGGTGCTCCACTCGCCTAGCGTTGGTTTGACGGTGTTAAGAGCCAGGTCGGTCCACTGACTTTGCCACAGAAGATGTATTGATGTTGCCTTGCCATCGCCCACCTTTTCCTCTCCCCCCTCCAGCGGGGACCACGGACCCGAGGGATCCGTGCACTGTCACTGCGGAGTCTTCGCCACCAGGCACGGGGGTCTGGTGCAGCTGGACGAATTCCCCCACGAGCACGTCGCCGATTGTTCAAAGGTCCTCGAGTGCAAGACCGTGTGCCAGAATGCGGTAAGTGTGTGTGTGTGTGTGTGTGTGTGTGTGTGTGTGTGTGTGTGTGTGTGTGTATTCACCACCACCACGGCCTGATCACGTGGTGGACTCGTAATCACCAGCAGGTACACTCCCGACATGAGCAAGTGCTCTTTATCGTCGATCGATGGGTACTACCAGGACCTCACCCACCACACAGCCCATCCCCCTTCCTCAAGGGGGGACAGTAACCACTCCTAGTTAATGGAAAGAATCCGCCCTGAGCGGGCTCGACCATTGCCGTCTCGATATAGAGATGGCCTGACAGCTCAAATTATGAGTCATCCAAGTAAGGCCGAGTGTGTCCCGCGCTTTCCAATAAAATGTTTTTTTTTAATATCTTTCCATATCTTTGTGAAAAAAAATTATGTAATAAATAAAGGTTTTCCAACATTAATATCTCATAAACATTATCAAATTAGACAAAAAAGAGGAAATAAATAAGATACAGTATAAGAAGAGGCAGAAATTTCACACAAAAAAATCAAATAAATACATTGACAGTCGTAGCTGGGTACTCCTATTAGTTTGATTTGTCATAGTTTCTAAACATTTCGTTTTGACATTCATAACGCTTTCGTTACAATTACTATATTCAACAAGCAGATCCTCCATCCCGATACTAGGCAGCTCAGTCACCTGGTATCTGGCAACTACGCGTGAGGGGGATGCAACAACCCTCTCAAAACTTCAAAAGGGAATAGGAAAGCAAAGTCAAGGGAAGAAAAGAACAGAAAAAACACCTAGGTTCAGGGTGAAGTGTATAAGTGTGCACTGCGAAGCAACTAAGTGCATGGTGTGAAGTATAGAAGTGTTGAGGAGGAGGACCTAAGAAGCGATACAAAGCGTTACAGGTCAAAAGAAGATCATCTCCGTTCCTGGGACAAATTATTTACTCATTTAATAGCCATGGTATATTTTATCGTTATATTTTTTAGGAAGATATAATCGTATAATAGCAATGAAATAGTTTACGTTTATAATATATGGCTTCGAAATGTGAGACTGAGATTCACTACTCAGTGGTGGTGCACTCTATAATGCCTCTATGTAACTTGTAGTTGCAGGATAACAGGTGACTGAGTTGCCTATAATAGTATAGGGATAGAGGATCGGCTTGTTGAATACAGTACTAATTGTAACGACAGCGTTATGAATGTCAAAAGAGATATTTAGAAACGACGACAAATCAAAATAATAGGATTCTACCCAGTTACGACTGTCAATGTATTTATATAATTTTTCATGTGAATAATTATTTCTCCCTCTCCATATACAATATCTTATTTATTCTCCTCTATTTTAGGTCTAATTTGATGATGTTTAAAAGATATTGATGTTGGAAAACTTGTATTTATCACAGAAAAAGAATATATATAACAGAAAAAAATATGCATTAAAACACACAAAAAATAACATTATAGTTGGAGAGCGCGGGACACTCCGCCTTGCTTGGATGACTCATCGGCAAAGAATCCAGCGAGCTATCAGTCCTTCTCTATATCGAGAAGGCAATGGCTCAAACCGCCGCCCTGTCAGGCTGTGAAGCCTGGCAGCGCAGCGTTTTAACCAGTTGCGAAACGGAGTGATGTGTGTGTGTGTGTGTGTGTGTGTGTGTGTGTGTGTGTGTGTGTGTGTGTTGGAGGGGGGGGGGTAGGTATGTCTGGGAGGATGCAGTGTGTGTGTGTGTGTGTGTGTGTGTGTGTGTGTGTGTGTGTGATGGGGCAGTAGTAGTAGTAGTAGTAGTAGTAGACTGAAGCAGCATATAAAAAAGATGAGGAAAAAAGAAAAAAAAGTTTCAAAGTATAAACAACAAACAATAAATAAGTATAAGCAACAGAAGTGGCAGTAATAATGATACAGACAGTTTACAATACGAAAAAAACAACGTGTAAGATTAATCTTCCCTCAACTTTCATTAAACAGTGGCATAAGATGATGGGCAGCGGAAACTTGGATGCTACCACTCCAGACGGCATCACTGTCGGCCAGCAGTTCTGTAACAACATTGTCGGCGACGGACTCTCAAACTTCGGACCCCACAAGGTACGTATGCGTGCGGCTTCATCTTACTCTGTTCATGTTAACTTGGTAAACAGGTGTCTCCCCTTACTTACTAATGCAAGTTAACTATATAATATCTTCACTTTCACCCCCCCACGGTATTTCGTGAACTTGTCACATCTCCGTCCTGTATATTAGTTAACCAGTATCTTCTTTCTTTCAGCCCCACTAGCTAAGGCAGTCTCTCAAGCTTCCAGTTTACTTATGCCTGTTAGCTAATATCTTCACTCTTTCACCCCCTCCACAGTAGGCTATTTCGTAAACTTGTCACACCTCCATCCTGTATACTAGTGCATGCAAGAGTTAACCAGGACTTTTATATTGTTCACCCCTACAAGGTATTAGGTAAATATCAAACACTTTCGTCCTGTATACTAATGCAAGAGTTAACTAATGGCAGTAGCATCTTCACGTTTTCATCCCAAGGAAGTATAACGTAAGCATCTCATATTTACAACTTATTGATGCAAGAGTCGATCACTACCTTCACTCTTCGACCTCTGCACAGGATTTCGTAAACTTGCCACACGACTTGTGCATGGATGAGTTTGTTTCACCGTGTTCACCCCTACAATGTATTAAGTAATCCTCTAACACTTCTGTCCTGTATACTACGGCGAGTTATTCAGTACTTACACTCTTTCACCCCTACAAAGTATTACGTAAACCACTGGTCTCATAATGTAAAAGTAAACTCGACCGCCACTTCCTTCACCTTCATAGTCGCTAAGGAAGAAATGCAGTCTGGTGCCCATTAGATTTGATGTCATTTCACTTTGGTCTAGGGATAGTGCGGTCTGAACATCCATGAAAATCAATGTAAATCGTATTTAAGCCCCAAACTATGCTGGGCTATAATGCATGTATGGATGTATGTGTGTATGTATGTAGCTATGTATATTTTTTTCTTCAGGTGCACGGGTACAGCAACATCTGCCACGGTCCCCTGCTGTATGATGATCTTGAGTCCACCGAACCCCTGTGCTGCACCGACGGCCTCTACAAGCCATGCCCCAGTACCACTCACATACACTAGGCAAACACACACACACACACACACACACACACACACACACACACACACACACTGACACATATGAGCTGTTTTTTTCTTGGGTTTCTTCTCATCAAAATGTTTCACGTTTACAAAGCTGAATAAAATATGAAAATACCGAAACTTTATTTATATTCTTCCTCTTTTTATCGTGCTGATGATGGTGGTAGTGGAATAATAGTAGGAGTAATAATAATAATAATAATAATAATAATAATAATAATAATAATAATAATAATAATAATAATAATAATAATTATAATAATAATAATAATAATAATAATAATAATAATAATAATAATAATAATAATAATAATAATAATAATAATAATAATAATAATAATAATAATAATAATAATAATAATAATAATAATAATAATAATAATAATAATAATAATAATAATAATAATAATGATAATGACAATAATAATAATAATAATAATAATAATAATAATAATAATAATAATAATAATAATAATAATAATAATAATAAGAAGAAGAAGAAGAAGAAGAAGAAGAAGAAGCCCTGACGTCTGAACGAGGGGGGGGCTGTATCTTGTAAAACACGGAACGGGAACTGTTGTCCGATAAAAACCACCGGTGGAATACGTTCTGCCTAAGAGAGTATTTTTGTAAGATGTTTAATTTTATAGTCTTCGCCAGTGTTGTATGAAAGGGACAGATCCAAAGCCTTAGTCAATGTACACAGAATATTTAATAGACCCTCTCAAATAGTAAATAGCTCATATATAAGAGAATGAGTGGTGTATTTGGGGGGACGCGAGACGCTGCGGAGAGACTCGATGGGGACCCACCCAAACGTACTCCATACATGTCAGACTATAACCAGTATATAACACTTCAAAAATATTATGGTAACCTAACCTAGACGTAAGCACGGACAAAACTACCAATAAAGACTAATTAACCAAGCCGCGGCAATGCAACAATATATGGCGGCTTGTCAGTAAAGTAAACATTGCCACGCACGAAGCCTCACCACGGCCATAACACCTGATTTACTCCCAGTCTGCGAGGGTAAAACTTAACCAAACCTACCAAAAAATTACCAGAACTTCTCCTAACCTCTCGTAACCTAACCAAAACCTTACCAAACCCTTACCAAACCTCTCGTAACCTAACCAAACCTCTCGTAATCTATTAAAAACCTTACAAAACCCTTACCAAACTTCTCACAACCTAACCAAACCTTACCAAACCTTTCGTAACCTAACCAAACCTTACCAAACCTTTCGTAATCTACCCAAAACCTTACCAAACCTCTCGTAACCTAACCAAAACCTTACTAAACCCTTACCAAACCTCTCGTAACCAAACCAAACCTTACCAAACCTTTTATAGCCTAACCAAACCTTACCAAACCTCTCGTAACTTAACTAAAACCTTAGCAAACTTCTTGTAACCTAACTAAACCATTATCAAACCTCTCGTAATCTTTCCAAACCTAGCCAAACCCTTACCAAACATTCCCAAACCCTTACCAAACTTCTAGTAACCTAACCAAACCCTTCTCAAACCTCTCGTAACCTAAACAAACCTTACCAAACCTCTCGTAACCTAACCAAACTCGTAGCAAACTTCTTGTAACCTAACTAAACCATTATCAAACCTCTCGTAATCTTACCAAACATAACCAACCTTTACCAAACATTACCAAACCCTTACCAAACTTCTAGTAACCTATGTAAGGTGCCAGACAGCTTGACTGGAAACAGAAAAGTTAACAAGCTGCCGGATGGATTCTCGGATGATGTGCTGGCAAATATGTTTCTAGACTTTTTTGATAGGAAAATTGAGAAATTTATCAGGAACTTTAAACCCGACGGTTACCATGGACCCGCTTTGGAAACTCCAGTCCCTGAAATTAAGTGTACAAGCTTTCAACAAGTGGATGTGGCTGTGGCGAAAACTATCGTACACAGGGTGAAACTGACGTACTGTGATAATGATCCCTTGCCGATAAATGACATCATTAAGAATGGAATTTTCAGTGATTTCTTAAATATTATGACTGAGATGGTTAACACTATAGTCGGTTCACCCGAGTCTGAAGTGAGTATTATCGCGCAACGGCAACCTGCAGCCCATAGCTGGGCGTTATCGCGATAAGTTATCGCGATACTTTATCGCGATACTTTATCGCTGATAACAAAATCGGGTTATCGGCCATCCGCTACTTATTTAAATATATATCGGTATCTTCGTTACTTTTGTAACCAAACTGGCGATAATCGCTACTTTTTTTCCGACTCAGAAAAAAAACGTTGTCTCCTCCCTACACGTGGCCCGGGCGCCCGGTGTTGTATGAAAAAACTTCGGGGTATGAAATATCATGGAAACATGGAAACATGGAAATGCAGGCAACAGAAAGCCTATTGGCTCATTACGAGGTTGCCCGCTTTGGTGATTTTATCTGCTCGACAGCCTGGGGCCTGGGGAGCAGATGAAAGCACCTCGACATTGAGGAGCAGATGAAAGCACCTCGATATTGAGGAGCAGATGAAAGCAACTCAATATTCAGTTTACTCCCGACGCAGCGAAGTGACGGTCGATTCTATATTTGAAGGAGTTGATAGTATTCGCATTTACTACTTCTGAAGGAAGATTGTTCCAGTGACGGATGACTCGGTTTGAAAAGAAACTCCTTCCGATGTCTGTGTTACATCGACTAGACTGAATGGGTAAACCGTTATTTCTAGTTCTTGAGTTGGTTTGCAATTCAAAGAAATTGGAGTAATCGACGTTATTGAATTTTTTCAGATACTTGTAGACTTGAATCATATCCCCTCGTAGGCGTTTTTTCTCCAATGTAAAGAGATTGAGTCGCTTGAGTCGTTCCTCGTACGGTTGAGCCCTTAAGGTTGGTATCATTTTCGTGGCGCGTCGTTGAATCCTTTCCAGTAAATCAATGTCCTTTCTGTAATTAGGAGATCAGAACTGTACTGCATACTCGAGGTGCGGTCTTACCATGGAATTTTAAACTGTTGGCACTCTTTGTTAATTGTTTGCACTCTTTCTAAACTGTTGGCCCTTTGTAAACAATTAGCACCTTTGGGAAACTGTTAACACTCTTTGTAAACTGTTAACACTTTGTAAACTGTTGCCACTTTTTGTGAACTGTTGACACTTTGTAAACTGTCAGCACTCTTTGTAAACTGTTGGCACTCTTTGTAAACTATTAGCACCTTTGGGCTTTCTTTGTAAACTGTTGACATTTTGTAAACTGTTAGCACTTTGTAAACTGTTGGCACTCTTTGTAAGCTATTGGCACTCTTAGTAAATTGCTGGCGCTCTTTGATAATTGTTAGCACTCTTTGTAAACTCTGGCATTCTTTGTAAACTGTTGGCACTCTTTGTACTGTTGGAATTCTTTGTAAACTGTTGGTACTCTATGTAAACTGTTGACACTCTTTGTAAACTGTTAGCACTCTATGCAAACTGTTGGCACTCTTTGTAAACTGTTGGCATTCTTTTTAAACCGTTGGCACACTTTGTAAACTGTTGACACTCTTTGTAAACTGTCGCACTCTTTGTAAACTGTTGGCAATCTTTTTAAGCTGTTGGCAGTCTTTGTAAGATGCTGGTACTATTTGTAAACTGTTGGCATTCTTTGTAAACTGTTAACACTCCTTGTAAACTGTTCACACTCTTTGTAAACTGTTGGCACTCTCTGTAAACTGTTAACATTCTTTGTAAAATGTTGCGCTCTTTGTAGACTGATGGCATTCTTTGTAAACTGTTGGCACTCTCTGTAAACTGTTAGCACTCTTTGTAAACTGTTGGCACTCTTTGTAAACTGTCGGCACTCTTTGTAAACTGTTGGCAGTCTTTGTAAACTGTTAGCACTCTTTGTAAACTATTGGCACTCTTTGTGAACTGTTGGCACTCTTTCTAAGCTGTTAGCACTCTTTGTAAACTGTTTGCACTCTCTGTAAACTGTTAGCACTCTTTGTAAACTGTTGGCACTCTTTGTAAACTGTTGGCACTCTTTGTAAACTGTTAGCACTCTTTGTAAACTGTTGGCACTCTGTAAACTTTTAGTACTCTTTGTAAATTGTTAGCACTCTTTCTAAACGGTTGGCACTCCGTAAACTGTTGGCACTCTTTGTAAACCTTTAGCACTCTTTATAAACCTTTAGCACTCTTTGTAAACTATTAGCACTCTTTGTAAACTGCTGGCACTCTTGTAAACTGTTGGCAGTCTTTGTAAACTGTTGGCATTCTTTTGAAACTGTTGGCCTTTTGAAAACTGTTGGTACTCTTTGTAATTGTAAGCAATCTTTGTAAATTTTTGGCATTATTTGTACTGTTGGCACTCTTTGTAAACTGTTGCCACTCTTTGTAAACTGTTGCCACTCTTCGCAAACTTTTGCAACTCTTTGTAAACTGTCGGCACTCTTTGTGAACTGTTGGCACTCTTTGTAAGCTGTTGGCACTCTTTGTAAACTGTTGGAACTCTTTGTAAACTGTCGGCACTCTTTGTAAACTGTTAACACTCTTTGTAGACTGTTGGCATCCTTTGTAAACTGTTGGCACTCTCTGTAAACTGTTAGCACTCTTTGTAATCTGTTGGCACTCTTTGTAAACTGTCGGTACTCTTTGTAAATTGTTGGCAGTCTTTGTAAACTGTTAGCACTCTTTGTAAACTATTGGCACTCTTTGTAAACTCTTTGTACTCTCTGTAAACTGTTAGCACTCTTTGTAAACTGTTGGCACTCTTTGTAAACGGTTGGCACTCTTTGTAAACGGTTGTGCACTCTGTAAATTTTAGTACTCTTTGTAAACTGTTGGCACTCTTTGTAAACGGTTGGCACTCTGTAAACTGTTGGCACTCTTTGTAAACCTTTAGCAATCTTTATAAACCTTTAGCACTCTTTGTAAACTATTAGCACTCTTTGTAAACTGTTGGCACTCTTGTAAACTGTTGGCAGGTTTTGTAAACTGTTGGCATTCTTTTGAAGCTGTTGACCTTTTGAAAACTGTTGGTACTCTTTATAATTGTTAGCAATCTTTGTAAATTTTTGGCATTATTTGTACTGTTGGCACTCTTAGTAAACTGTTGCCACTCTTTGTAAACTGTTGGCACTCTTTGCAAACTTTTGCATTTCTTTGTAAACTGTCGGCACTCTTTGTGAACTGTTGGCACTCTTTGTAAACTGTTGGAACTATTTGTAAAGTGTTGGCACTCTTTGTAAACTGTTGGCACTCTTTGTTAACTGCTGGCTCTCTTTGTAAACTGGTGGCACTCTTTGCAAACTGTAAGCACTCTCTGTAAACTGTTAGCACTCTTTGTAAACTGTTAGCACTCTTTCTAAACTGTTGGCACTCTTTGTAAACTGTTAGCAATCTTTGTAAGGTGTTAGCCCTCTTTGTAAACTGCTGGCACTCTCTGTAAAATGTTAGCACTCTTTGTAAACTGTTGGAACTCTGTAAACGCTTGGCACTCTTTGTAAACTGTTAGCACTCTTTGTAAACTGTTGGCACTCTGTAAACTGTTGGCACACTTTCTAAACCTTAACACTCTTTAAAACACTTTAGCACTCTTTTGAAACTATTAGCACTCTTTGTAAACTATTAGCAGTCTTTGTAAACTGTTGCCATTCTTTGGAAAATGTTGGCCCTTTGAAAACTGTTGGTACTCTTTGTAAACTGTTCTCACTCTTTGTAAACTGTTAGCACTCCTTGTATACTGTTGGCACTCTTTCTAAACTGTTGGCACTCATTGCAAACTGTTGGCACTAATTGTAAACTGTTGACACTCTTTGTAAACTGCTGCCACTCTTTGTAAACTGTTGCCACTCTTTGTAAACTGTTGGAACTTTTTTGTAAAATGTCGGCACTCTTTATAAACTGTTGGCACTCTTTGTAAACTGTTAGAGCTCTTAGTAAACTGTCAGCACTCCTTATAAACTGTTGGAACTCTTTGTAAACTGTTGGAACTATTTGTAAAATGTTGGCACTCTTTGTAAACTGTTGGCACTCTTTGTAATCTGCTGGCACTCTTTGTAAACCGGTGACACTCTTTGCAAGCTGTTGGTACTCTTTGTAAACTGTTGGCACTCTTTGTAAACTGTTGGCACTTTTTGTAAACTGTTGGCACTCTTTGCAAACTGCTGGCTCTCTTTGTAAACTGTTGGCACTCTTTGTAATGTGTTGACACTCTTTGTAAACTGTTGGCACTCTCTGCAAACTGCTGGCACTCTTTTTAAACTGTTGGCACTCTTTGTAAAGTGTTGGCACACTTTGCAAACTGTTACCACTCTTTGTAAACTGTTGCCACTCTCTGTAAACTGTTAGCATTCTTTGTTAACTGTTAGCACTCTTTGTAAACTGTTGGCACTCTTTGTAAACTGTTGGCACTCTTTGTAAACTGTTGGCACTCTTTGTAAACTGTTGGCATTCTCTGTAACATGTTAGCACTCTTTGTAAACTGTTGGCATTCTTTTGAAACTATTAGCACTCTTTGTAAACTATTAGCACTCTTTGTAAACTGTTAGCACTCTTGTAAACTGTTGGCAGTCTTTGTAAACATTTGGCATTCTTTGGAAAATGTCGGCCCTTTGAAAACTGTTGGTACTCTTTGTAAACTGTTGTCACTCTTTGAAAACTGTTAGCACTCCTTGCATGCTGTTGGCACTCTTTGTAAACTGTTGGCACTCTTTGCAAACTGTTGGCAATATTTGTAAACTGTTGGCACTCTTTATAAACTGTTAGCACTCTTTGTAAACTGTTGGCACTCTTTGTAAACTGTTAGCACTCTTTGTAAACTGTTGGCATTCTCTGTAACATGTTAGCACTCTTTGTAAACTGTTGGCACTCTCTGCAAACTGTTGGCACTCTTTGTAAAATGTTGGCACTTTTTGTATACTGTTGGCACTCTGTAAACTGTTGGTACTCTTTGTAAACCTTTAGCACTCTTTATAAACCTTTATCAGTCCTTTGACTCTATTAGCACTCTTTGTAAACTATTAGCTCTCTTTGTAAACTGTTGGCACTCTTGTAAACTGATGGCAGTCTTTGTAAACTGTTGGCATTCTTTTGAAACTGTTGGCCCTTTGAAAACTGTCGGTACTCTTTGTAACTGTTAGCAGTCTGTAAATTTTGGCACTATTTGTAAACTGTTGGCACTCTTTGTAAACTGTTGTCACTCTTTGTAAACTGTTGTGACTTTTTGTAAACTGTCGGCACTCTTTGTAAATCGTTGGCACTCTTTGTAAACTGTTGGAACTCTTTGTAAACTGTCTGCACTCTTTGTAAACTGTTGGCACTCTTTGCAAACTGTTGGAACTATTTGTAAAATATGGGCTCTCTTTAAAAACTGTTGTCACTCTTTGTAAACTGCTGGCACTCTTTGTAAACTGGTGGCACTCTTTACAAACTGTTGGTACTCTTTGTAAACTGTTGGCATTCTTTCTAAACTGTTGGCACTCCTTGCAAACTGTTTGCACTCTTTGCAAACTGCTTGCACTCTTTGTAAGCTGTTGGCACTCCTTGTAAACTGTTGGCGCTCTTTGCAAACTGCTGGCACTCTTTGGAAACTGCTGGCACTCTTTGTAAACTGTTAGCACTCTTTGTAAACTGTTAGCACTCTTTATAAACTGTTGTCACTCTTTGTAAACTGTCAGCACTCTTTGTAAACTGTTGGCAATCTCTGTAAACTGTTAGCACTCTTTGTAAACTGTTAGCACTTTTTGTAAACTGTTATCACTCTTTGTAAACTGTTAGCACTCTTTGTAAACTGTTAGCACTCATTGTAAACTGTTGGCACTCTTTGTAAACGGTTGGCACTTTTTGTAAACTGTTAGCACTCTTTGTCAACTCTTGGCACTCTGTAAAATATTAGCACTCTTTGTAAATTGTTGGCACTCTCTGTAAACTGTTGGCATTCTTTGTAAACTGTTGGCACTCTTTATAAATTCTGGTATATATATATATATATATATATATATATATATATATATATATATATATATATATATATATATATATATATATATATATATATATATATATATATATATATATATATATATATATATATATATATATATATATATATATATATATATATATATATATATATATATATATATATATATATATATATATATATATATATATATATATATATATATATATATATATATATATATATATATATATATATATATATATATATATATATATATATATATATATATATATATATATATATATATATTTCACTATATAAATCAACCTATATTAAGCGCCTTGTTATACATGTTATTTTTTTTTATTTAGTATTCAACCCTATTTCTTCCCATTTATGAATAATACATTTAATTTTTATGCAGATATATTAATTTTTGTGGCGTCAGGAAGGTTTTTCGTCGCGGCGCGTGAAATGAGTCGGTTTCGGCGAATTTTCGTCGCGACTTCCGGTCAAGCTCGAGCAAAAATTACTGAAGCTAGGAAGGCGTGCTTGGTGGCATATGAAAGCTCTATTAATACAGATTAATAATCAGAAAAAAAAAATGGAAATAAATAAATAACTTATAAGCAAAAAATTAGGACGTGTCCAAATTGCGGCAAAAGGGCCGAAAGACAGGCAATTTTGTGACGGCTCGACGACAAACTTGGAACGGAGCTATCAAACAATCCTTCGAGCTGGTCAAATTACATTGCCAAAATGGGCTACATGCCAAATTATAGCCTTCAAGAGGCAATAGCAATGCCACACTAGACAAAAACGCCAAAGTGTCTGGAGTTCGTCAAAATCGCTCTCAAAACGGTTTACGTTTCGAGCTCTGACGACGAAACTACAGGGAGTAAGGAAATGTTATACATCATATTAGAAAGCACATTGGTAGGGCTAAATTATTTGGCAAATATTTTTTTTAAATTCTCAAAAAAAGAGTGGGTTTCAAGGTTGGGAACTCAATAATAGGGTCTTTACAGAGTCGTTTTATGCGAATGGAATAAAACAAAGAATTAATAGATGAAATGAATAAGAAAGGTCAACAAAAGAACAAATAACATGGAAGGAAACAATGGAAGAAAACAAAGAATTAATAGATGAAATGAATAAGAAAGGTCAACAAAAGAACAAATAACATACTATACAATAAAGAATGAAGAAAACAAAGAATTATACATACACAAATGAACAGAGATAAATAAAAATAACAAAAAACATACAAAACAGTAAAAGAATGGAAGAAAACAATAAACAGACGAAAAAAAAATAATAAAAGAAGACATTACGAAACAGTAAAAAAAGGAGAAAACAAAGAATTTACATGATAATAAAAATGAATAAAAAGGAAACATGAAAGAAACACACAAAAAAACGGAAAAACGGAAATACAAAGAAATTACCCAAAAAAGAAAAGGAAAAAACATACAGAAATAAAACACAAAAACGAAAGTAATAAGAAATTACCCAAAAAAATAAAAGAAAAAAACACAAAAAACCGGAAGAACGGAAATAAGAAGAAATTACCCCAAAAAATAATAATAAAAGGAAATAAACATGAAATAAAATAAATAAAGCATCAAAAAAGAAAAGATAAACAAAAAAACAAAAACGCAAAACAAAACAGAAAAAAATGAACTCCCTCAAACAAGTGAAAAGAAGCAGACACAAAGAAATAAACAAAAAAAACAAAAAAAAACATTACCAAGACAGAAACAAAGAAAGTTACAGATTCACAAAAACAACTCAATCCCCTTCAAGCAAACCTTGATGACTTCACACACACACCTGCAAGATACCTGTGTCAGCCCAATCAGGTTCTGCAGGTGTGGAAGAGGCTGTGGAATGCCTGTAGTGAGTGATGCTGTTGGTGGTGGTAGTGGGGAGGGGGAGTATAGGATTGCCTGGTAGTGATGGTGATGTGTGCATACTTGTGTGTGTGTGTGTGTGTGTGTGTGTGTGTGTGTGTGTGTGTGTGTGTAGGGGGGAGGGGTGATGATAGTGGTGGTGGTAGTGGTGATGATGATGGTGGTGGAGTTGCAGTGGTGGTGGTGCAGCATTCTTTGTTCAATACTGGTCGGTGAGGATTTTCCAGACGCCAGAGGGCATGTGGAGGACGTGAGGGAGGAGGAGGAGGAGGAGGAGGAGGAGGAGGAGGAGGAAAAAAAAGAAGGAAAAGGAGGAGGAGGAGGATACCGGATGGTAGGGTGGTGGAGATTGGATAGTTGAGTAAAGGAGGAGGAGGAGAAGGAGGAAGAGGAAGAGGAGCAGGAGGAGGAGGAGTAGGAGAAGGAAGTAGTGTGTGCAGAGAAAGGGAAGGAGAGGGAGGGGACGGGGGAGGAGGAGGAGGAGAAGAAAGCAGTGTGTGCAGAGAACGAGTCTATATAGGAGAGTTGGGGAGGCGGAGGAGAAGGAGGAGTCTTCCTGGAAGAGGAGGAAGAAGAGGAGGAAGAGGAGGAGCGCTAGGAAATATAAATGCTGGAGGTGGGCTTGGAGGTCCACAGAGTCGGCTCCACCAGCACCACTGTCAACACCACCACAGCCAGCACCACCACCAGTATGAAGGGGATAATGAGCTTCCTCCTCGCCACCTGCCTCGCCCTGGCCAGGTAACTACAAAGATAAGGATATGAGTAAGAAATGGCTCGCCTACAGAGTGTTGGAGGAGTGGAACAGCCTTGGCAGTCATGTGGTGCGTGCCAGTACAAGACAATTATTTCATAAATCGGTATTCTATGACGATTCCGCCTCGCACATCACCTTTTTTCCAGACCTAAAAGAAGATGAATTGGCTGGCTTCTCGTGAGTGTTTGTTCACTTTCATGAGTACGAAAGCTCTGTCGAGGTACCACCAGGGTCACTAAACTACCCACTGGCATGCCGACGATTCCTACGAAAGCCTTGCCAAATGTGTCAATGTGTATAAGAATATGTCCCTATAAGATTCATGGCTGCTGAAGATAGGTGGTGTTAGAGTCTGTGCAGAGAGGAATGACAAAACTATTCATGGATGTTATGACTTGACCGACAAAGTTAGATTTAAGCATTCATCCAGCTCTATATGCTCTGAAAAGGCGAAGTGAGCGTGGAGACTGATTAAGTTCATAAATGGGCGAAGGGTTTGATTAATAGGAGTGATGTCAATAAGCTTCTTGCGGTATAAGAGTCGCGGGTATAACTCTGCTAGTAATGGATTTGTGAGACAAGTCCAGATTCATTGAAGACACTGAATGGAGCTGGTTTATGAATAGTGGTGGATGAGTGGGACAGGTTTAGCAGTCATATGGTGAGTGCCGATACGATAGACATCTTCAAGAAGTAGATAATTTCATGGACGAGGTGAATGAAAGGAGTCAGGTTTGCAGACCAGCTCCTCTGTCAGCACAAACACACCGGCCCTTCGAGAGCAAGCAAGGTCCGAGGAGTGTCAAGTTGTTTGTCTTCACCGCGAAACTCTGGCCCCTAAGGGCGAGAAGTGTAGCGATATGTGAAACTTTGGCGCGCACACACACACACACACACTAACACACACTGACTCAACCGAGCGACTCAACCTCCTTAAAAGAGAGAGAGAGAGAGAGAGAGAGAGAGAGAGAGAGAGAGAGAGAGAGAGAGAGAGAGAGAGAGAGAGAGAGAGAGAGAGAGAGAGAGAGAGAGAGAGAGAGAGAGAGAGAGAGAGAGAGAGAGAGAGAGAGAGAGAGAGAGAGAGAGAGAGAGAGAGAGAGAGAGAGAGAGAGAGAGAGAGAGAGAGAGAGAGAGAGAGAGAGAGAGAGAGAGAGAGAGAGAGAGAGAGAGAGAGAGAGAGAGAGAGAGAGAGAGAGAGAGAGAGAGAGAGAGAGAGAGAGAGAGAGAGAGAGAGAGCGAGAGAGAAAGAGAGAGAGAGAGAGCTGGAAAAGACGCTTACAAGGAGATATCATTCAGGTCTTCAAGTACTTAAAAAAGTTCAGTAACGGCGATCACTCTTTGAGTTCTTTGAGTTACAGTCAACTCAAGAATTAGAAATAACGGTCTACCTATTCAAGCGAGGCGATGTAGTCAGACATTGGCATGAGTTTCTTCTCAAACCGAGTCATCCGAAATTGGAACAACCTTCCTGCAGAAGTAGTAAGTGGAAAACCATCAACTCTTTTATAAAACAAATCGACCGTTGCCTCGTGGCGACAGGAGTCAAATGAACGTACGTACTAAGTGCTTTCACCTGCTCTGCATTCAGTGAAGTGCCTGTCGAGCGGATCAAAGCTCTGGAGCGGGCAGCCTTGTGGTGAGCCAACAGGCTTCCTGCTGCCCGTGTTTCCATGTCCACTTCTTCCTTTTGTTCACTCTTTCTTATTTCCTTCCTCCTGGCAGCCACCAGACACCTCAATTCTCCTCCTCCTCCTCCTCCTCCTGTCGTATTTTCCTTTCTCTTCCTAACACTTCGGTCTTTTCTCTCTTCCTCTTCATCATTATTACTGTTGTTGTTCTCATTATTATCTTTATTGTTATTATTATTATTATTATTATTATTATTATTATTATTATTATTATTATTATTATTATTATCATTAATATTTTTATTATTATCATTATCGTTTTTCTTCTTATTATTACGATCATTATTATTATTATTATTATTATTATTATTATTATTATTATTATTATTATTGTTAATATTACTATTATTATTATTATTATTATTATTATTATTATTATTATTATTATCATTAATATTATTATTATTATTATTACTATTATTATTATCATTATTATCATTATTATTATTATTATTATTATTATTATTATTATTATTATTATTATTATTATTATTATCATTAATATTATTATTATTATCGTTTTTTTTCTTCTTATTATTATTATAATTATTATTATTATTATTATCATTATTATTATTATTATTATTATTATTATTATTATTATTATTATTATTATTACTATTATTATTATCATCATCATTATTATTTTGCTTTTGTTCTACGTATTATTTTTTTTCTAATCATCGTCTTACCTTCTTTTTTTTCTTGTTAGGCTTAATGCTTTATTATTATTTCTTTACTACGTCTTTTTCATCGTCATATTCTTCATTCCCTTTTTTTCTTCTTCTTTTCTTCACCATCCCCCCTTCACGTTTCTTCTTCTCTTTCTTTTCATCAACCCCATCGTGTGTTTTTGTCTTTTTTCCATGAGGCAGGTTGTTACATAATCTGACAACCGCATACCAACACATCCTTCCATCCCTTCTTCTCCTCCTCCTCCTCTTTCTTCTTCTTTATTTTTTTTCTCTTCCTTCTCTCTTTATCTGTCTTCACGTCCTCACTATCACTTCGTCCTTCCCCACCTCCTCTTCCGCGCCTTCTTCGTTTTCTTCTTCCTATCCAAAGCTATCCATAAGAATGAATACCACATTCACACACACAGGGCTGTGTGGCCCAGCAATAGACCAAGCATATAAAAATGAGATAATACATATATATATATATATATATATATATATATATATATATATATATATATATATATATATATATATATATATATATAAATTCTATATGTCTCACCAGCTGATCATCACGTTGACCACAACAGTAAAAGTACATTTGTTTACATATGATATATGTACGATGACCAAAATAATATGTATATATTTTATATATAGTAATATAGAAATTAGGAACCCCCAAAAATAATAGTGTCGTCATATCTCGTCGATCAAGCGGGTATCTTAAGAAAAGCATTAACAGATCGGTCACCTCGGGATTCCCGTCACAAAGAACTGCGTCCAAGGTGAAGGGAATGTCCCTCGCTCTGTAGTAGTTTACCAGTGGACTGCGTTCACGGGTAAATCCACTGCAGTGCAAGATGAGGTGACTGATAGCTAGTATACCATCACACGCCTGACAGATCGGTGGAAATGTTCTATTGATATAGGGGGTCAGGTGTGTGAGCCGGCTCCCGGCTCAGGACTATTTCATCGCGGCGAGTGGAGCAGGTTGCGGTGCTCCACTTGACTGGCATTGGTTTAACGGTCTTTAGAGCCAGGTCGGTCCACTGACTTTGCCACAGAAGATGTATTGATGTTGCCTTGCCATCGCCCACCTTTTCCTCTCCCCCCTCCAGCGGGGACCACGGACCCGAGGGATCCGTGCACTGTCACTGCGGAGTCTTCGCCACCAGGCACGGGGGTCTGGTGCAGCTGGACGAATTCCCCCACGAGCACGTCGCCGATTGTTCAAAGGTCCTCGAGTGCAAGACCGTGTGCCAGAATGCGGTAAGTGTGTGTGTGTGTGTGTGTGCGTGTGTGTGTGTCTGTGTGTGTGTGTGTGTGTGTGTGTGTGTGTGTGTGTGTGTGTGTGTGTGTGTGTGTGTGTGTATTCACCACCACCACGGCCTGATCACGTGGTGGACTCGTAATCAACAGCAGGTACACTCCCGACATGAGCAAGTGCTCTTTATCGTCGATCGATGGGTACTGCCAGGACCTCACACACCACACACCCCATCCCCCTTCCTCAAGGGGGGACAGTAACCACTCATAGTTAACGGAAAGAATCCGCCCTGAGCGGGCTCGACCATTGCCGTCTCGATATAGAGATGGCCTGACAGCTCAAATTATGAGTCATCCAAGTAAGGCAGAGTGTGTCCCGCGCTCTCCAATAAAATGTTTTTTTTTTTAATATCTTTCCATATCTTTGTGAAAAAAAAAATCTGTGATAAATAAAGGTTTTCCAACATTAATATCTCATAAACATTATCAAATTAGACAAAAAAGAGGAAATAAATAAGATATAGTATAAGAAGAGGCAGAAATTTCACACAAAAAAATCAAATAAATACATTGACAGTCGAAGCTGGGTACTCCTATTAGTTTGATTTGTCATAGTTTCTAAACATTTCGTTTTGACATTCATAACGCTTTCGTTACAATTACTATATTCAACAAGCCGATCCTCCATCCCGATACTAGGCAGCTCAGTCACCTGGTATCTGGCAACTACGCGTGAGGGGGATGCAACAACCCTCTCAAAACTTCAAAAGGGAATAGGAAAGCAAAGTCAAGGGAAGAAAAGAACAGAAAAACACCTAGGTTCAGGGTGAAGTGTATGAGTGTGCACTGCGAAGTAACTAAGTGCATGGTGTGAAGTATAGAAGTGTTGAGAAGGAGGACCTAAGAAGCGATACAAAGCGTTATAGGTCAAAAGATCACCTCCGTTCCTGGGACAAATTATTTACTCATTTAATAGCCATGGTATATTTTATCGTTATATTTTTTTAGGAAGATATAATCGTATAATAGCAATGAAATAGTTTACGTTTATAATATATGGCTTCGAAATGTGAGACTGAGATTCACTACTCAGTGGTGGTGCACTCTATAATACCTCTATGTAACTTGTAGTTGCAGGATAACAGGTGACTGAGTTGCCTATAATAGTATAGGGATAGAGGATCGGCTTGTTGAATACAGTACTAATTGTAACGACAGCGTTATGAATGTCAAAAGAGATATCTAGAAACGATGACAAATCAAAATAATAGGATTCTACCCAGTTATGACTGTCAATGTATTTATATAATTTTTCATGTGAATAATTATTTCTC
>NC_066527.1:8477897-8578059 GCF_024679095.1 Eriocheir sinensis
GCCCTGACGTCTGAACGAGGGGGGGCTGTATCTTGTAAAACACGGAACGGGAACTGTTGTCCGATAAAAACCACCGGTGGAGTACGTTCTGCCTAAGAGAGTATTTTTGTAAGATGTTTAATTTTATAGTCTTCGCCAGTGTTGTATGAAAGGGACAGATCCAAAGCCTTATTCAATGTACACAGAATATTTAATAGACCCTCTCAAATAGTAAATAGCTCATATATAAGAGAATGAGTGGTGTATTTGGGGGGACGCGAGACGCTGCGGAGACCTCGATCGGGACCCACCCAAACGTACTCCATACATGTCAGACTATAACCAGTATATAACACTTCAAAAATATTATGGTAACCTAACCTAGACGTAAGCACGGACAAAACTACCAATAAAGACTAATTAACCAAGCCGCGGCAATGCAACAATATATGGCGGCTTGTCAGTAAAGTAAACATTGCCACGCACGAAGCCTCACCACGGCCATAACACCTGATTTACTCCCAGTCTGCGAGGGTAAAACTTAACCAAACCTACCAAAAAATTACCAGAACTTCTCCTAACCTCTCGTAACCTAACCAAAACCTTAGCAAACCCTTACCAAACCTCTCTTAACCTAACCAAACCTCTCGTAACTTATTAAAAACTTACAAAACCCTTACCAAACTTCTCACAACCTAACAAAACCTTACCAAACCTCTTGTAACCTAACAAAACCTTACCAAACCTCTGGAAACCTAACCAAAACCTTACCAAACCTCTCGTAACCTAACCAAAACCTTACCAAACCCTTACCAAACCTCTCATAACCTAACCAAACCTTACCAAACCTCTCGTAACCTAACCAAACCTTACCAAACCTCTCGTAACCTAAACAAACCTTACCAAACCTCTCGTAACCTAACCAAACTCGTAGCAAACTTCTTGTAACCTAACTAAACCATTATCAAACCTCTCGTAATCTTACCAAACATAACCAACCTTTACCAAACATTACCAAACCCTTACCAAACTTCTAGTAACCTATGTAAGGTGCCAGACAGCTTGACTGGAAACAGAAAAGTTAACAAGCTGCCGGATGGATTCTCGGATGATGTGCTGGCAAATATGTTTCTAGACTTTTTTGATAGGAAAATTGAGAAATTTATCAGGAACTTTAAACCCGACGGTTACCATGGACCCGCTTTGGAAACTCCAGTCCCTGAAATTAAGTGTACAAGCTTTCAACAAGTGGATGTGGCTGTGGCGAAAACTATCGTACACAGGGTGAAACTGATGTACTGTGATAATGATCCCTTGCCGATAAGTGACATCATTAAGAATGGAATCTTCAGTAATTTCTTAAATATTATGACTGAGATGGTTAACACTATAGTCGGTTCACCCGAGTCTGAAGTGAGTATTATCGCGCAACGGCAACCTGCAGCCACACGGCGTGTCCGATTTCGTGGATACTGTATGCTAGCCTACGCATAGGAAACAGTCGTCAGTGTCAATAACGTGTAGGCAGCAATAACAAATACCGTCAATTATAATCGATTATGAGTTAAAAAAATACTAGCAATGTCGTAAATAGATGTTTTATTAATATAAAGCATTCTATTTTTTTCTCGGCGGTGGACAGCTTCAAGGCTATTTAATAACCATAATCAGAGATCTTGTAAATCAACAAAATAGCAATTTGCAACATTACTAATATTTTTAACTCATAATCGACTATAATTGACGGTATTTGTTACTGCTGCCTACACATTATTGACATTGACGACTGTTTACTATGCGTAGGCTAGCATACAGTATCCACGAAATCGGACACACCGTGTGCGGTTGCCGTTGCTGTGCGATAATACACTTCAGACTCAAGGAACTGACTATAGTATCGAAAACAAGATTTTTCCAGAGAGTGAGAAAGTGGCGATCGTGAAACCTATAGTCAAGGGTAAACTGGATCCACAGTGTTTATGTTCCTTTAGACCAGTATACAACTTGACGTTTCTATCTAAGATACTTGAAAATGTGATCCTAGATCAGCTAATGGAGCATCTGCTAATAGAGAAAGGCAGAGAGAGAGGCAGAGACAGGCAAAGAGAGAGGCAGACAAGAGGCAGTGAGAGAGGCAGAGAGATAGGCAGAGAGAGGCAGAGAGAGGGGCAGAAACAGAGGGAGAGAGAGAGGCAGAGAGGGAGGAAGACAGAGGCAGAGAGAGAGAGGCAGACACAGAGGCAGTGAGAAAGGCAGAGAGAGGCAGAGAGGAAGAGACAGGCAGAAAGAGATAGAGAGAGGCAAAGAGAGGGACAGAGAGGCAGAGAGAGAGGCAGACTGTTGACACTCTTTGTAAACTATTAGCACATTTGGGAAGCTGTTAGCACTCTTTGTAAACTGTTGACACTCTTTTAAACTGTTGGCACTCTTTGTTAATTGTTTGCACTCTTTCTAAACTGTTGGAGCTCTTTGTAAACTATTAGCACCTTTGGGAAACTGTTAACACTCTATGTAAACTGTTGACACTTTGTAAACTGTTAGCACTCTTTGTAAACTATTAGCACCTTAAATAAACTGCTAGCACTCTTTGTAAACTGTTGACACTTTGTAAACTGTCAGCACTCTTTGTAAACTGTTGGCACTCTTTGTGAACTGTTGACACTTTTTAAACTGTCAGCACTCTTTGTAAACTGTTGGCACTCTTTGTGAACTGTTGACACTTTCTAAACTGTCAGCACTCTTTGTAAACTGTTGGCACTCTTTGTAAACTATTAGCACCTTTGGCCTTTCTTTGTAGACTGTTGACATTTTGTAAACTATTGGCACTCTTAGTAAACTGCTGGCGCTCTTTGATAATTGTTAGCACTCTTTGTAAACTTTTGGCACTCTTGTCAGCTGTTGACACTCTTAGTAAACTCGGGCATTCTTTGTAAACTGTTGGCACTCTTTGTAAACTGTTGGAATTCTTTGTAAACTGTTAACACTCTATGTAAACTGTTGACACTTTGTAAACTGTTAGCACTCTTTGTAAACTATTAGCACCTTTAATAAACTGCTAGCACTCTTTGTAAACTCTTGACACTTTGTAAACTGTTGGCACTCTTTGTAAACTGTTGACATTTTGTAAACTGTTAGTACTCTTTGTAAACTGTTGGCACTCTTTGTAAACTATTGGCACTCTTAGTAAACTGTTGGCGCTCTTTGATAATTGTTAGCACTCTTTGAAAACTTTTGGCACTCTTGTGAACTGTTGGCACTCTTTGTAAACTCTGACATTTTTTATAAACTGTTGGCACTCTTTGTAAACTGTAGGCATTCTTTGTAAACTGTTAGCACTCTTTGTGAACTGTTGACACTTTGTAAACTGTTCACATCCTTTGTAAACTGTTGGCACTCTTTGTAAACTGTTGACACTCTTTGTAAACTGTCAGCACTTTTGTAAGCTGTTGGCAATCTTTTTAAGCTGTTGGCAGTCTTTGTAAGATGTTGGTACTATTTGTAAACTTTTGGCATTCTTTGTATACTATTAACACTCCTTGTAAACTGTTCGCACTCTTTGCAAACTGTTGGCACTTTCTGTAAACTGTTAACATTCTTTGTAAACTGTTGGCACTCCTTGTAAACTGTTGGCATCCTTTGTAAACTGTTAGCACTCTTTGTAAACTGTTGGCACTCTTTCTAAACTGTTAGCACTCTTTGTAAACTGTTGGCAATCTCTGTAAACTGTTAGCACTCTTTGTAAACTGTTGGCACTCTTTGAAAACTGTTAGCACTCTTTGTAAACTGTTGGCACTCTCTGTAAACTGTTAGCACTCTTTGTAAACTGTTGGCACTCTTTGTGAACTGTTGGCACTCTTTGTAAACTGTTGGCACTCTTTGTAAACTGTTAGCACTCTTAGTAAACTGTTGGTACTCTCTGTAAACTTTTAGTACTCTTTGAAAACTGTTGGCACTCTCTGCAAACTGTTGGCAATCTTTGTAAACTGTTAGCACTCTTTGTAAACCTTTAGCACGCTTTATAAACCTTTAGCACTCTTTTGAAACTATTAGCACTCTTTGTAAACTATCAGCACTCTTTGTAAACTGTTGGCACTCTTGTAAACTGTTGGCAATCTTTGTAACCTGTTGGCATTCTTTTGAAACTGTTGGCCCTGTGAAAACTGTTGGTATTCTTTGTAATTGTTAGCAAACCTTGTAAATTTTTGGAACTGTTTGTAAACTGTTGGCACTCTTTGTAGACTGTTGCCACTCTTTGTAAACTGTTGGCACTCTTTGTAAACATTTGCAACTCTTTGTAAACTGTCGGCACTCTTTGTAAACTATTGGCATTTTTTGTAAACTGTTGGAACTCTTTGTAAACTGTCGGTACTCTTTGTAAACTGTTGACACTCTTTGTAAAATGTTGGAACTACTTGTAAACTGTCGGCACTCCTTGTAAACCGTTGGCACTCTTTGTAAACTTTTGGAACTATTTGTAAAAAGTTGGCAATCTTTGTAAACTGTTGGCACTCTTTGTAAACTGCTGGCACTCTGTGTAAGTTGGTGGCACTCATTGCACACTATTGGCACTCTCTGTAAACTGTTTGCCTTCTTTGTAAACTGTTAGCACTCTTTGTAAACTGTTGGCACTCTTTGTAATCTGCTGACACTCTTTGTAAACTGGTGGCACTCTTTGTAAACTGTTGGTACTCTGTAAACTGTTGGCACTCTTTGTAAACTGTTGGCACTCTTTGTAAACTGTTGGAACTCTTTGCAAACTGCTGGCACTCTTTGCAAACTGCTGGCACTCTTTGCAAACTGTTGGCACTCTTTGTAAAGTGTTGGCACGCACTCTTTGTAAACTGATAGCACTCATTGTAAACTGTTGGCACTCTCTGTAAACTGTTAGCACTCTTTGTAAACTGTTAGCACTCTTTGTAAACTGTTGCCACTTTTTGTAAACTGTTGGCACTCTTTGTAAACTGTTAGTACTCATTGTAAACTGTTGGAATTCTCTATAAAATGTTAGCACTCATTGTAAACTGTTGGCACTCTCTGTAAACTGTTGGCACTCTTTGGAAACTGTTGGCACTCTTTGGAAACTGTTGGCAATCTTTGTAAATTTTGGCACTATTTGTAAACTGTTGGTAATCTTTGTAAACTGTCGGCACTCTTTGTAAACTGTTGGCACTCGTTGTAATCTGTTGGCTCTCTTTGTGAACTGTTGGAACAATTTGTAAAATGTTGGCACTCTTTGTAAATTGTTGGCATTCTTTGTAAACTGCTGGCACTCTTTGTAAACTGGTGGCACTCTTTGCAAACTGCTGCCAGTGTTGCGCTCTTTGTAGACTGTTGGCATTCTTTGTAAACTGTTGGCACTCTCTGTAAACTGTTAGCACTCTTTGTAAACTGTTGGCACTCTTTGTAAACTGTCGGCACGCTTTGTAAACTGTTGGCAGTCTTTGTAAACTGTTAGCACTCTTTGTAAACTGTTGACACACTCTGTAAACTGTTAGCACTCCTTGTAACCTGTTAGCACTCTTTGTAAACTGATGGCACTCTTTGTATACTGTTGGCACTCTTTGTAAACTGTTAGAACTCTTTGTAAACTGTTGGCACTCTCTGTAAACTGTTAGCACTCTTTTTAAACTGTTGGCACTCTCTGTAAACTGTTGGCACTCTTTGTAAACTGTTGGCAATCTTTGTAAACTGTTTGCACCCTGTAAACTATTCGCACTCCTTGTAAACTATTAGCACTCTTTGTAAAGTGTTGGCACTCTTGTAAACTGTTGGCAGTCTTTGTAAACTGTTGGCCCTTTGAAAACTGTTGGTACTCTTTGTAATTGTTAGTAATCTCTGTAATTTTTGGCACTATTTGTAAACTGTTGGCACTCTTTGAAAACTGTTGCCACTCTTTGTAAACTGTTAGCACTCTTTGAAAACTGTTGGAACTCTTTGTAAACTGTAGGCACTCTTTGTAAACTGTTGACACTCTTTGTAAACTGTTGGATTTCTTTATGAACTGTCGGCACTCTTTGTAAACTGTTGGCACTCTTTGTAAACTGTTGGAACTATTTGTAAAATGTTGGCACTCTTTGTAAATTATTGGCACACTTTGTAAACTGCTGGCACTCTTTGTAAACTGGTGGCACTCTTTGCAAACTGTTGGTACTCTTTGTAAACTGTTGGGACTCTTTGTTAACTGTTGGCACTCTTTGTAGACTGTTGGCACTCTTTGCAAACTGTTGGCACTCTGTAAATTGTTGGCACTCTTTGTAATCTATTAGCACTCTTTGTATTCTGTTGGCACTCTTTGTAAACGGTTGGCACTCTTTGCAAACTGTTGGCACTTTGTAAACTGTTGGCACTCTTTGTAAACTGTTAGCACTCTTTCTATGCTGTTGGTACTCTTTGTAAACTGTTGGCACTCTTTGTATACTGTTGGCACTTTTTGTATACTGTTGGCACTCTTTGTAAACTGTTGGCACTCTTTGTATACTGTTGGCACTTTTTGTATACTGTTGGCACTCTTTGTTAACTGTTGGCACTCTTTGTAAACTTTTGGCACTCTTTGTATACTGTTGGCACGCTTTGTAAACTGTTGGAACTTTTTGTATGCTGTTGGCACTCTTTGTAAACTGTTGGCACCCTTTGTAAACAGTTGACACTCTTTGTAAACTGTTGGCATTCCTTGTATACTGTTGGCACTCTTTGTAAACTGTTGGCACTCTTGTAAACTCTTGGCAGTCTTTGTAAACTGTTGGCATTCTTTGGAAAATGTTGGCCCTTTGAAAACTGTTGGTACTCTTTGTAATTGTAAGCAATCTTTGTAATTTTTTGGCACTCTTTGTAATCTGTTGCCACTCTTTTTAAACTGTTGGCACGCTTTGTATACTGTTGGCACTCTTTGTAAACTGTTGGCACGCTTTGTATACTGTTGGCACCCTTTGTAAACTGTTGCCACTCTTTGTATACTGGTGGCACTTTGTAAACTGTTGGCACGCTTTGTATACTGTTGGCACTCTTAGTATACTGTTGGCACTTTGTAAACTGTTGGCACACTTTGTATACTGTTGGCACTCTTTGTATACTGCTGGCACTTTGTAAACTGTTGGCACGCTTTGTATACTGTTGGCACTCTTTGTATACTGTTGGCACTTTGTAAACTGTTGGCACTCTTTGTATACTGCTGGCACTCTTTGTATATTGTTGGCACTCTTTGCAAACTGCAGGCACTCTTTGTATACTGTTGGCACTCTTTGCAAACCTCTGGCACTGTTTGTAAACTGTTGGCACTCTTTGGACACTGCAGGCACTCTTTGTATACTGTTGGGACTCTTTCTGGCAGTTTTTGTAAACTGTTGGCATTCTTTGTAAACTGTTGGCACTCTTTGTAAACTGTTGGCACCTTGTAAACTGTTGGCATTCTTTGTAAGCTGTTGCCATTCTTTGTAAACTGTTGGCACTCTTTGTAAACTGTTGGCACTTTGTAAACTGTTGGCATTCCATGCAAACTGTTGGCACTTTGCAAACTTTTAGCCCTCTTTGTAAACTGTTGGCACTCTTTGCAAACTGTTAGCACTCTTTGTAAACCGTCGGCACTCTGTAAACTGTCGGCCCATTGAAAACTGTTGGGATGATTACACACGTAAACATAGATGACCCTGTGTGTGCTTGGCTTAGCCGCTAACCTCACACCTACACACGGCTTGAGAGAAGGGGGGGGAGGGGTTAGCAAAGCTGGACGGTGGATCAGCTAATGCAGTGACATCTCAAGTAATGGACAGCGGACTCCTGATTTTGCGGCGCCTTTTTCATTAAGCCGCGAATTTTGGAAAATCAACGGCTTTTGTGCGAATTGCCTAACTTCCTTATTTCTAGGGCTACAGAAATGTTTTTGGTATCAATTGACGGCAAAATGAAAGGGCTATATTTTTTAATAAGCGACAGGGCTCAAAACCCGACTTGAAAGGCTAAAAATACGAATAAATGACCAAAAACCTGACTGAAAAAAACCCTGTTTTTGAGTTCCCAACCTTGAAACCCACTCATCTTTTGAGAATTACAAAAAATCTATTTAACAAATAATTTAGCCCTACCAATGTGCATTCCAATATCATGCAAAACATTTCCCTACTCTCAGTAGTGTCGTCGCTAGAGCTCAAAACGTTAACCCTTTTGAGAGCGATTTTGACAAACTCCAGACACTTTGCCGTTTTTGTCTAGTGTAGCATTGATAATATTACCTCTAGGAGGCTGTAATTTGGCATGTAGCCCCTCTTGGCAATGTAGTTTGCCCAGCTCGAAGGATATTTTGATAGCTTGATTCCAAGTTTGTCGTCGAGCAGTCACAAAATAGCCTGTTTTTCGGCCCTTTTGCCGTGATTTTGACACGAATTATTTTTTTGCTTATAATTTTTATTTATTTATATAGTGCTTTCCATTTGTTTTCTGATCTAATCTGTATTAATAGAGCTTTCATTTGCCACCAAGCACGCCTTCCTAGCTTCGGTAGTTTTTGCTCGAGCTTGACCAAAAGTTGCGACGAAAATTCGCCGAATCTGACTCATTTCACGCACCGCAACGAAAAACCTTCCTGACGCCGCAAAATTAATATATCTGCATAAATATTCATCTATGAACACTTCAATATGTTGACTATCTTGTATTAAAATCATTTTAGTATATATATATATATATATATATATATATATATATATATATATATATATATATATATATATATATATATATATATATATATATATATATATATGTAAAGTTACTATTTTTATATAATCATTTCACTACATAAATCAACCTATATGAAGCGCCTTGTTATACATGTTATTTTTTTTATTTAGTATTCAACCCTATTTCTTTCCGTTAATTTTTTTTTTTTTACAACAAAGGAGGCAGCTCAAGGGCACACAAAAAAGAAAACAATAATAAAAAAAAGCCCGCTACTCGCTGCTCCTAAAAAAGAAACAAAAGAGGTGGCCGAAAGCAAGATCAAATACGAAAGGAGAGATGTCCTGATACCCTCCTCTTGAAAGAGTTCAAGTCGTAGGCAGGAGGAAATACAGATGAAGGAAGATTGTTCCAGAGTTTACCAGCGTGAGGGATGAAAGAGTGAAGATGCTGGTTAACTCTTGCATAAGGGGTTTGGACAGTATAGGGATGAGCATGAGTAGAAAGTCGAGTGCAGCGGGGCCGCGGGAGGGGGGGAGGCATGCAGTAAGCAAGTTCAGAAGAGCAGTCAACGTGGAAATATCGATAGAAGATAGAAAGAGAGGCAACATTGCGGCTGAATTTAAGAGGTAGAAGACAATCAGTATGAGGAGGAGAGCTGATGAGACGAAGAGCCTTAGCCTCCACTCTGTCCAGAAGAGCTGTGTGAGTGGAGCCCCCCCACACATGAGATGCATACTCCATACGAGGGCGGAGAAGGCCCCTGTATATGGACAACAACTGTGCGGGGTAGAAGAACTGGCGGAGACGGTACAGAACGCCCAGCCTCGAGGAAGCTGATTTAGTAAGAGATGAGATATGAAGTTTCCAGTTGAGATTTTGAGTTAAGGATAGACCGAGGATGTTTAGTGTTGAGGAAGGTGATAGCTGGGTGTTGTCAAAAAATAGGGGATAGTTGTTTGGAAGATTGTGTCGAGTGGATAGGTGGAGAAACTGTGTTTTTGAGGCATTGAAGGACACCAGGTTCCTCTTGCCCCAATCGGAAATAATAGTAAGGTCTGAGGCTAAGCGTTCTGCAGCCTCCAGCCTTGAGTCGTTAAGTTCCTGTAGGGTGGGTCTTCTATTAAAAGAAGTTGAGTAATGCAGAGTGGAATCATCGGCGTAGGAATGGATGGGACAGTTCGTTTTGGAAAGAAGATCATCAATGAACAACAGAAAAAGAGTGGGAGATAGGACAGAACCCTGTGGGACACCACTGTTAATAGATTTAGGGGAAGAACAGTGACCGTCTACCACAACAGAAATAGAACGGTCAGAAAGGAAACTGGAGATAAAGGTACAGAGAGAAGGATAGAAACCGTAGGAGGGTAGTTTGGAAAGCAAAGATTTGTGTCAGACCCTATCAAAAGCTTTTGATATGTCTAGTGCAATAGCAAAGGTTTCACCGAAACGGCTAAGAGAGGATGACCAAGAGTCAGTTAAGAAGGCTAGGATATCACCAGTAGAACGCCCCTTGCGGAACCCATACTGGCGATCAGATAGAAGGTCAGAAGTGGAAAGGTGCTTTTGAATCTTCCGGTTAAGGATTGATTCAAAAGCTTTAGATAGACAAGAAAGTAAAGCTATAGGACGGTAGTTTGAGGGATTGGAGCGGTCATCCTTCTTAGGCACAGGCTGTATGAAGGCATACTTCCAGTAAGAAGGAAAGGTAGATGTTGACAGGCAGAGGCGAAAGAGTTTGACCAGGCAGGGTGACAGCACGGAGGCACAGTTTTTAAGGACAATAATGAATAATACATTTAATTCTTACGCAGATATATTAATTTTTGTGGCGTCAGGAAGGTTTTTCGTCGCGGCGCGTGAAATGAGTCGGTTTCAGCGATTTTTCGTCGCGACTTCCGGTCAAGCTCGAGCAAAAATTACTGAAGCTAGGAAAGCGTGCTTGGTGGCAAATGAAAGCTCTATTAATACAGATTAATAATTATAAATGATATTGGAAACCACTTAATAAATAAAAAAGGTATAAGCAAAAAGTTAGGACGTATCCAAATCGTGGCAAAACGGCCGAAAAACAGGGTATTTTTTGACGGCTCGACGACAAACTTGAAACGGAGCTATCAAACAATCTTTCGAGCTGGCCAAATTACATTGCCAAGAGGGGCTACATCCCAAATTACAGCCTTTTAGAGGCAATAGCAATGGCACACTAGACAAAAACGCCAAAGTGTCTGGAGTTCGTCAAAATCGCTCTCAGAAGGGTTTAAGTTTCGAGCTCTAACGACGAAACTACAGGGAGAAAGGAAATGTTATACATCATATTAGAAAGCACATTGGTAGGGCCAAATTATTTGGCAAATAGTTTTTTGAAATTCTCATAAAAAATGGGTTTCAAGGTTGGGAACTCAATAATAGGGTCTTTACAGAGTCGTTTTTTGCAAATTCATTCGTTTTTTCCCTTTCGAATCGGTTTTTGAGCCGTGTCCTTTATTATAAAATATAGCCCTATCATTTTTGCGTCGATTGATACGAAAATCATTTTTGTAGCCCCAGAAATAAGGGAGTTATGGCGATTCGCACCAAAGCGGTTGATTTTCAAAATTCGCAGCTTAATGACAGAGCTGGGGCAAGTTTCCGGTCCATGGTGTAGAGTTCACTGGCTAAGCGCAACAAATATGCCCTTCTTCCTTCTTTCCTTTTGATTTCCCTCCTCCCCCTCCGTGACGGTCGTTATCGTACGAGTGATAATGAGTACTAGGGAAGAGTTATTATAAATTATCTCCTATTTTGTTGTTTTCTTTTTTTTTTACAACAAAGGAAGCCGCTCAAGGGCAACAAAAATAAAGTGTCTAAAAAAAAAACCCGCTAATCACTGCTCCTATGAAACTTGAACTTTCGGGTGGAGGAATATTTTCGTGTTTAAGTCTCGTTATCAGGCAAGGTTCTTAATCTGTATCTTCTTCAATGCTTTTCACTGCTAAAAATAAAATAAAAAATAAGAACACAAAACAGTAAGGAAATGGAAGAAAACAAAAAAATAATAGATGAAATGAATAAGAAAGGTCAACAAAAGAACAAATAACATGGAAGGAAACAATGGAAGAAAACAAAGAATTAATAGATGAAATGAATAAGAAAGGTCAACAAAAGAACAAATAACATACTATACAATAAAGAATGAAGAAAACAAAGAATTATAGATACACAAATAAACAGAGATAAATAAAAATAACAAAAAACATACAAAACAGTACAAGAATGGAAGAAAACAATAAACAGACGAAAAAAAAATAATAATAAAAGAAGACATTGCGAAACAGTAAAAAAAAGGAGAAAACAAAGAATTTACATGATAATAAAGATGAATAAAAAGGAAACATGAAAGAAACATACAAAAAAAAACGGAAAACCGGAAATAAAAAGAAATTACCCCCCCCCAAAAAGGAAAAAACATACAGAAATAAAACAGAAAGACGAAAGTAATAAGAAATTACCCAAAAAAAATAAAAGAAAAAAAAACATACAAAAAAACGGAAGAACGGAAATAAGAAGAAATTACCCCAAAAAAATAATAATAGAAGGGAATAAACATGAAATAAACAAAGCATCAAAAAAGAAAAGATAAACAAAAAAAAACGCAAAACAAATCAGAAAAAAATGAACTCCCTCAAACAAGTGAAAAGAAGCAGACACAAAGAAATAAACAAACAAAAAAAAAACATTACCAAGAAAGAAACAAAGAAAGTTACAGATTCACAAAAACAACTCAATCCCCTTCAAGCAAACCTTGATGACTTCACACACACACCTGCAAGATACCTGTGTCAGCCCAATCAGGTTCTGCAGGTGTGGAAGAGGCTGTGGAATGCCTGTAGTGAGTGATGCTGTTGGTGGTGGTAGTGGGGAGGGGGAGTATAGGATTGCCTGGTAGTGATGGTGATGTGTGCATACTTGTGTGTGTGTGTGTGTGTGTGTGTGTGTGTGTGTGTGTGTGTGTGTGTGTGTGTGTGTGTGTGTGTGTGTGTGTGTGTAGGGGGGAGGGGTGATGATAGTGGTGGTGGTAGTGGTGATGATGATGGTGGTGGAGTTGCAGTGGTGGTGGTGCAGCATTCTTTGTTCAATACTGGTCGGTGAGGATTTTCCAGACGTCAGAGGGCATGTGGAGGACGTGAGGGAGGAGGAGGAGGAGGAAGAGGAGGAGGAGGAGGAGGAGGAGGAGGAGGAGGAGGAGGAGGAGGAACAAAGAAAAAAAAAAGAAGGAAAAGGAGGAGGAGGAGGATAACGGATCTTAGGGTGGTGGAGATTGGATAGTTGAGTGAAGGAGGAGGAGGAGGAGGAGGAAGAGGAGGAGGAGGAGGAGGAGGTAGTGTGTGCAGAGAAAGGGAAGGAGAGGGAGGGGACGCGGGAGGAGGAGGAGGAGAAGAAAGCAGTGTGTGCAGAGAACGAGTATATATAGGAGAGTTGGGAGGGGGAGGAGGAGGAGGGGTGGGGTACACAGTCTTCCTGGAAGAGGAGGAAGAAGAGGAGGAAGAGGAGGAGCGCTAGGAAATATAAATGCTGGAGGTGGGCTTGGAGGTCCTCAGACTCGGCTCCACCAGCACCACTGTCAACACCACCACAACAAGCACCACCACCAGTATGAAGGGGTTAATGAGCTTCCTCCTCGCCACCTGCCTCGCCCTGGCCAGGTAACTACAAGGATAAGGATATGAGTAAGAAATGGCTCGCCTACAGAGTGTTGGAGGAGTGGAACAGCCTTGGCAGTCATGTGGTGCGTGCCAGTACAAGACAATTATTTCATAAATCGGTATTCTATGACGATTCCGCCTCGCACATCACCTTTTTCCAGACCTAAAAGAAGATGAATTGGCTGGCTTCTCGTGAGTGTTTGTTCACTTTCATGAGTACGAAAGCTCTGTCGAGGTACCACCAGGGTCACTAAACTACCCACTGGCATGCCTACGATTCCTACGAAAGCCTTGCCAAATGTGTCAATGTGTATAAGAATATGTCCCTATAAGATTCATGGTTGCTGAAGATAGGTGGTGTTAGAGTCTGTGCTGAGAGGAATGACAAAACTATTCATGGATGTTATGACTTGACCGACAAAGTTAGATTTAAGCATTCATCCAGCTCTATATGCTCTGAAAAGGCGAAGTGAGCGTGGAGACTGATTAAGTTCATAAATGGGCGAAGGGTTTGATTAATAGGAGTGATGTCAATAAGCTTCTTGCGGTATAAGAGTCGCGGGTATAACTCTGCTAGTAATGGATTTGTGAGACAAGTCCAGATTCATTGAAGACACTGAATGGAGCTGGTTTATGAATAGTGGTGGATGAGTGGGACAGGTTTAGCAGTCATATGGTGAGTGCCGATACGATAGACATCTTCAAGAAGTAGATAATTTCATGGACGAGGTGAATGAAAGGAGTCAGGTTTGCAGACCAGCTCCTCTGTCAGCACAAACACACCGGCCCTTCGAGAGCAAGCAAGGTCCGAGGAGTGTCAAGTTGTTTGTCTTCACCGCGAAACTCTGCCCCCTAAGGGCGAGAAGTGTAGCGATCTGTGAAACTTTGGCGCACACACACACACACACACACACACACACACACACACACACACACACACACTGACTCAACCGAGCGACTCAACCTCCTTTAGAATGGATACACACGAGCCACTTTTTACTGGTCAGTGGCCGCCACAAAATAATGGTCAAAATAGAACACACACATCTCTATGGGTGCATGCACACGGGCCACTTTTTTGTGGTCACCACAAAACAGTGGCGAGTTGTGGCGGGCGGAGCCATTTTCCGACCACGCCACTGTGGCGAGCCACAGTGGCCGGGGATAGATACCGTTGTTTCAAATGGTAGCGTGCACACGAGCCACTATCGGTGGCCACCACCCTGCCACCCGCCGCTTTCCCTCTGTCTTGACCATAGCTGGGCACGATAACAGAAAACCTTATTCCCGATAACCGATAACTGATAATGAAAAACCTTAACGGCGATAACCGATATTCGTTAACTAGAGACACAAATATAGGCGATAACCGATAACCGATACCCGATATATATCCACAGTTCCGATACTAGCTAGCGATAAGTCCGATAGGCGAAAACGATACTATATTGATATTTCAGATAGATCAACATTGATGGATTCAAATTTTCATTATCTGTATTTAAGGAAACTTACAGAACCTTAAAACCACACGTTGATACGTACATATGGACGGTAATACTAGAAATGCCTGAACCGGTGTTGTGTTATTTGGCGTCCCCACCGTCAAAAATTGTTTACAAACACTGGTCTCATGAACGGTGCATGCTCAGACAAGCGTAGACCTGCAGTCTCACAAAGTTTTTAAACCGTAATAAAGAGTTGCTGGAAGGCTGAATCAGACATATAGTACCACTACCACCGTCCTCCCTGTTACTAGAACGGCACTCTGTACGAGTTGTATTTATATGTACAGAGTGTACGTCGTTCTAGAAACTGCGAGGATGGTGGTACTCTATGTTTGATTCAGGTTTGGGTTAAAAAAGCATTGTGAGACTGTACAGATCTACACTTAATGGCCTGAGCATGCGCAGTTCACGAGAGACCAGTGTTTGTAAACAAAAGCGCCAGCTTTTGACGATGGGACACCAAATAACACAACACCGGATGCCTTCAATACCATGGCATAATCACAAACGAATATGGAATATCAAATTTGAGGCAGTGAATAATCATTTTGGGGGCAAAGTTAAATGACTTTTCTCTATGATATATTGATTTTTGAGTAGCATAAAAAAATAACCTAGTATTTTAATTTTCATGATCTAAGTATGAAATCTCATCACCGAAGATATTTCATACCCCGAAGATTTTTCATATCACACCGGGCCACGCATGAGCAGTAGGGAGGAGACAACGTTTTTTCTGAGAGGCGGAAAAAAAGTAGCGATTATCGCTATTTTGGTTACAAAAGTAACGAAGATACCGATATATATATTTAAATAAGTAGCGGATGGTCGATAATCCGATTTTGTTATCAGCGATAAAGTATCGCGATAACTTATCGCGATAACGCCCAGCTATGGTCTTGACACTTGAACACCTGAATTTTAACTGTCATAATGATGTATAAGCATGACCTTCACGCATAACTTGTATTCAGGACATAATGGATAAACTCTTATATGCTTTCAGAACTAATGTTTCATTTCGTTTCACAGTTTTCCATATTAATTGATTCTGGTATGGATTTATTACTGAATGTGGTAGTTATATTTACCCGGAACTAGAAAGGGGAAAATGTTATGTAACCGCAAAGACTGCTGAATTACGTCAAAAAATTACATCTAATGTGACTTGATATTCTTCATGTTCAGTCTTATATTAAAATTACCGCAAGTCTCTCTTCTACTGGCACACAATTCCTCATGTTGATGTCCTGCCGTGTTATACGTGGACCAATTATTGTCATACGATGATTAAACCTATCCTGTGACCTCCTGAAGTTGTAAAAAAATGATCGTGTTCTTTTAGCTCTGTAAATAATGTGTGGAATGCTACACGCAGTAGTCTGTTGCTAAGGATGTATGGGGTGAACCCATGGCAGTACTTTCTTCAGCGCTTTTTGCCAAGAGAACACAGACAGCTGCTGCCTCTACGAGATCCATAAAGCCACGTATTGACCTCATTAGTGGCTGCCACCGAGTGGCTCGTGTGCATGGTGCACCTACCCACCACTTTTCGAGGCCACCATTTTTTGTGGTCGCTACTTTTTGTGGCGGCCACTGACCACTAAGTGTCTCGTGTGAACCCAGCCTAAAAAAAGAGAGAGAGAGAGAGAGAGAGAGAGAGAGAGAGAGAGAGAGAGAGAGAGAGAGAGAGAGAGAGAGAGAGAGAGAGAGAGAGAGAGAGAGAGAGAGAGAGAGAGAGAGAGAGAGAGAAAGCTGGAAAAGACGCTTACAAGGAGATATCATTCAGGTCTTCAAGTACTTAATGTTCAGTAACGTCGATCACTCTTTGAGTTCTTTGAGTTACAATCAACTGAAGAATTAGAAATAACGGTCTACCTATTCAAGCGAGGCGATGTAGTCAGACATTGGCATGAGTTTCTTCTCAAACCGAGTCATCCGAAATTGGAACAACCTTCCTGCAGAAGTAGTAAGTGGAAAACCATCAACTCTTTTATAAAACAAATCGACCGTTGCCTCGTGGCGACAGGAGTCAAATGAACGTACGTACTAAGTGCTTTCACCTGCTCTGCATTCAGTGAAGTGCCTGTCGAGCGGATCAAAGCTCTGGAGCGGGCAGCCTTGTGGTGAGCCAACAGGCTTCCTGCTGCCCGTGTTTCCATGTCCACTTCTTCCTTTTGTTCACTCTTTCTTATTTCCTTCCTCCTGGCAGCCACCAGACACCTCAATCCTCCTCCTCCTCCTCCTCCTCCTGTCGTATTTTCCTTTCTCTTCCTAACACTTCGGTCTTTTCTCTCTTCCTCTTCATCATTATTACTGTTGTTGTTATCATTATTATCTTTATTGTTATTATTATTATTATTATTATTATTATTATTATTATTATTATTATTATTATCATTAATATTTTTATTATTATCATTATCGTTTTTCTTCTTATTATTACTATCATTATTATCATTATTATTATTATTATTATTATTATTATTATTATTATTATTATTATTATTATTATTATTATTATCATAATTATTATTATTATTATTATTATTATTATTATTATTATTATTATTATTATTATTATTATTATTATTATCATAATTATTATTATTATTATTATTATTATTATTATCATTATTATCATCATTAATATATTATTATTATTATTATTATTATTATTATTATTATTATTATTATTATTATTATTATTACTATTATTATTATCATCATTATTATTATTTTGTTTTTGTTCTACGTATTATTTTTTTTCTAATCATCGTCTTACCTTCTTTTTTTTCTTGTTAGGCTTAATGCTTTATTATTATATCTTTACTACGTCTTTTTCATCGTCATATTCTTCATCCCCTTTTTGTTTTCTTCTTTTCTTCACCATCCCCCCTTCACGTTTCTTCTTCTCTTTCTTTTCATCAACCCCATCGTGTGTTTTTGTCTTTTTTCCATGAGGCAGGTTGTTACATAATCTGACAACCGCATACCAACACATCCTTCCATCCCTTCTTCTCCTCCTCCTCCTCTTTCTTCTTCTTTATTTTTTTTCTCTTCCTTCTCTCTTTATCTGTCTTCACGTCCTCACTATCACTTCGTCCTCCCCACCTCCTCTTCCGCGCCTTCTTCGTTTTCTTCTTCCTATCCAAAGCTATCCATAGGAATGAATACCACATTCACACACACAGGGCTGTGTGGCCCAACAATAGACCAAGCATATATATATATATATATATATATATATATATATATATATATATATATATATATATATATATATATATATATATATATATATATATATATATATATATATCAATTTTATATGTCTCACGTGCTGATTATCACGTGGACCACAACAGTAATAGTACATTTGTTTACATAAGATATATGTAGGTTTACCATAATACTATGTATATAATTCATATATAATAACAGAAATTAGGAACAAAAAAAAAAAAAAGTGTCGTCACATCTCGTCGATCAAGCGGGTCTCTCTGGAGAAAAGCATCAATATATCGGTCACCTCGGATTCCCGTCACCAATAACTGCGTCCAAGGTGATGGGAATATCCCTCGCTCTGTAGTGTTTTATCAGTGGACTGCGTTCACGTGTAAATTTACTGCAGTGCAATATGAAGTGACTGATAGACAGTAAATCATCACAAGTCTGACATATCGGTGGAAATGTTCTATTGATGTAGGGGATCAGGTGTGTGAACCGGGTGCAGTTCATGCGCACCCGGCTCAGGACTATTTCGTCGCGGCGAGTGGAGCGGCTTGCGGTGCTCCACTCGCCTAGCGTTGGTTTGACGGTGTTAAGAGCCAGGTCGGTCCACTGACTTTGCCACAGAAGATGTATTGATGTTGCCTTGCCATCGCCCACCTTTTCCTCTCCCCCCTCCAGCGGGGACCACGGACCCGAGGGATCCGTGCACTGTCACTGCGGAGTCTTCGCCACCAGGCACGGGGGTCTGGTGCAGCTGGACGAATTCCCCCACGAGCACGTCGCCGATTGTTCAAAGGTCCTCGAGTGCAAGACCGTGTGCCAGAATGCGGTAAGTGTGTGTGTGTGTGTGTGTGTGTGTGTGTGTGTGTGTGTGTGTGTGTGTGTGTGTGTGTGTGTGTGTGTATTCACCACCACCACGGCCTGATCACGTGGTGGACTCGTAATCACCAGCAGGTACACTCCCGACATGAGCAAGTGCTCTTTATCGTCGATCGATGGGTACTACCAGGACCTCACCCACCACACACCCCATCCCCCTTCCTCAAGGGGGGACAGTAACCACTCCTAGTTAATGGAAAGAATCCGCCCTGAGCGGGCTCGACCATTGCCGTCTCGATATAGAGATGGCCTGACAGCTCAAATTATGAGTCATCCAAGTAAGGCCGAGTGTGTCCCGCGCTTTCCAATAAAATGTTTTTTTTTAATATCTTTCCATATCTTTGTAAAAAAAAATTATGTAATAAATAAAGGTTTTCCAACATTAATATCTCATAAACATTATCAAATTAGACAAAAAAAGAGGAAATAAATAAGATATAGTATAAGAAGAGGCAGAAATATTCACACAAAAAAATCAAATAAATACATTGACAGTCGTAGCTGGGTACTCCTATTAGTTTGATTTGTTATCGTTTCTAAACATTTCGTTTTGACATTCATAACGCTTTCGTTACAATTACTATATTCAACGAGCCGATCCTCCATCCCGATACTAGGCAGCTCATTCACCTGGTATGTGGCAACTACGCGTGAGGGGGATGCAACAACCCTTTCAAAACTTCAAAAGGGAATAGAAAAGCAAAGTCAAGGGAAGAAAAGAACAGAAAAAACACCTAGGTTCAGGGTGAAGTGTATAAGTGTGCACTGCGAAGCAACTAAGTGCATGGTGTGAAGTATAGAAGTGTTGAGGAGGAGGACCTAAGAAGCGATACAAAGCGTTACAAGTCAAAAGAAGATCATCTCCGTTCCTGGGACAAATTATTTACTCATTTAATAGCCATGGTATATTTTATCGTCATATTTTTTAGGAAGATATAATCGCATAAGAGCAATAAAATAGTTTACGTTTATAATATATGGCTTCGAAATGCGAGACTGAGATTCACTACTCAGCAGTGGTGCACTCTATAATACCTCTATGTAACTTGTAGTTGCAGGATAACAGGTGACTGAGTTGCCTATAATAGTATAGGGATAGAGGATCGGCTTGTTGAATACAGTACTAATTGTAACGACAGCGTTATGAATGTCAAAAGTGATATTTAGAAACGACGACAAATCAAAATAATAGGATTCTACCCAGTTACGACTGTCAATGTATTTATATAATTTTTCATGTGAATAATTATTTCTCCCTCTCCATATACAATATCTTATTTATTCTCCTCTATTTTAGGTCTAATTTGATGCTGTTTAAAAGATATTGATGTTGGAAAACTTGTATTTATCACAGAAAAAGAATATATATAACAGAAAAAAATATGCATTAAAACACACAAAAAATAACATTATAGTTGGAGAGCGCGGGACACTCCGCCTTGCTTGGATGACTCATCGGCAAAGAATCCAGCGAGCTATCAGTCCTCCTCTATATCGAGAAGGCAATGGCTCAAACCGCCGCCCTGTCAGGCTGTGAAGCCTGGCAGCGCAGCGTTTTAGCCAGTTACGAAACGGAGTGCTGTGTGTGGGGGTGTGTGTGTGTTTGTGTGTGTGTGTGTGGGGGGGGGGGTCGGGATGTCTGGGAGGATGCAGTGTGTGTGTGTGTGTGTGTGTGTGTGTGTGTGTGTGTGTGATGGGGCAGTAGTAGTAGTAGTAGTAGTAGACTGAAGCAGCATATAAAAAAAGATGAGGAAAAAGAAAAAAAAGTTTCAAAGTATAAACAACAAACAATAAATAAGTATAAGCAACAGAAGTGGCAGTAATAATGATACAGACAGTTTACAATACGAAAAAAACAACGTGTAAGATTAATCTTCCCTCAACTTTCATTAAACAGTGGCATAAGATGATGGGCAGCGGAAACTTGGATGCTACCACTCCAGACGGCATCACTGTCGGCCAGCAGTTCTGTAACAACATTGTCGGCGACGGACTCTCAAACTTCGGACCCCACAAGGTACGTATGCGTGCGGCTTCATCTTACTCTGTTCATGTTAACTTGGTAAACAGGTGTCTCCCCTTACTTACTAATGCAAGTTAACTATATAATATCTTCACTTTCACCCCCACACGGTATTTCGAGAACTTGTCACATCTCCGTCCTGTATATTAGTTAACCAGTATCTTCTTTCTTTCAGCCCCACTAGCTAAGGCAGTCTCTCAAGCTTCCAGTTTACTTATGCCTGTTAGCTAATATCTTCACTCTTTCACCCCCTCCACAGTAGGCTATTTCGTAAACTTGTCACACCTCCATCCTGTATACTAGTGCATGCAAGAGTTAACCAGGACTTTTATATTGTTCACCCCTACAAGGTATTAGGTAAATATCTAACACTTTCGTCCTGTATACTAATGCAAGAGTTAACTAATGGCAGTAGCATCTTCACGTTTTCATCCCAAGGAAGTATAACGTAAGCATCTCATATTTACAACTTATTGATGCAAGAGTCGATCACTACCTTCACTCTTCGACCTCTGCACAGGATTTTGTAAACTTGCCACACGACTTGTGCATGGATGAGTTTGTTTCACCGTGTTCACCCCTACAATGTATTAAGTAATCCTCTAACACTTCTGTCCTGTATACTACGGCGAGTTATTCAGTACTTACACTCTTTCACCCCTACAAAGTATTACGTAAACCACTGGTTTCATAATGTAAAAGTAAACTCGACCGCCACTTCCTTCACCTTCATAGTCGCTAAGGAAGAAATGCAGTCTGGTGCCCATTAGATTTGATGTCATTTCACTTTGGTCTAGGGATAGTGTTGTCTGAACATCCATGAAAATCAATGTAAATCGTATTTAAGCGCCAAACTATGCTGGGCTATAATGCATGTATGTATATTTTTTTCTTCAGGTGCACGGGTACAGCAACATCTGCCACGGTCCCCTGCTGTATGATGATCTTGAGTCCACCGAACCCCTGTGCTGCACCGACGGCCTCTACAAGCCATGCCCCAGTACCACTCACATACACTAGGCAAACACACACACACACACACACACACACACACACACACACACTGACACATATGAGCTGTTTTTTTCTTTGGTTTCTTCTCATCAAAATGTTTCACGTTTACAAAGCTGAATAAAATATGAAAATACCGAAACTTTATTTATATTCCTCCTCTTTTTATCGTGCTGATGATGGTGGTAGTGGAATAATAGTAGGAGTAATAATAATAATAATAATAATAATAATAATAATAATAATAATAATAATAATAATTATAATAATAATAATAATAATTATAATAATAATAATAATTATAATAATAATAATAATAATAATAATAATAATAATAATAATAATAATAATAATAATAATAATAATAATAATAATAATAATAATAATAATAATAATAATAATAATAATAATAATAATAATAATAATAATAATAATAATGATAATGACAATAATAATAATAATAATAATAATAATAATAATAATAATAATAATAATAATAATAATAATAAGAAGAAGAAGAAGAAGAAGAAGAAGAAGAAGAAGAAGAAGAAGCCCTGACGTCTGAACGAGGGGGGGCTGTATCTTGTAAAACACGGAACGGGAACTGTTGTCCGATAAAAACTACCGGTGGAGTACGTTCTGCCTAAGAGAGTATTTTTGTAAGATGTTTAATTTTATAGTCTTCGCCAGTGTTGTATGAAAGGGACAGATCCAAAGCCTTATTCAATGTACACAGAATATTTAATAGACCCTCTCAAATAGTAAATAGCTCATATATAAGAGAATGAGTGGTGTATTTGGGGGGACGCGAGACGCTGCGGAGAGACTCGATCGGGACCCACCCAAACGTACTCCATACATGTCAGACTATAACCAATATATAACACTTCAAAAATATTATGGTAACCTAACCTAGACGTAAGCACGGACAAAACTACCAATAAAGACTAATTAACCAAGCCGCGGCAATGCAACAATATATGGCGGCTTGTCAGTAAAGTAAACATTGCCACGCACGAAGCCTCACCACGGCCATAACACCTGATTTACTCCCAGTCTGCGAGGGTAAAACTTAACCAAACCTACCAAAAAATTACCAGAACTTCTCCTAACCTCTCGTAACCTAACCAAAACCTTACCAAATCTCTCTTAACCTGACCAAACCTCTCGTAACCTATTAAAAACTTACAAAACCCTTACCAAACTTCTCACAACCTAACAAAACCTTACCAAACCTCTTGTAACCTAACAAAACCTTACCAAACCTCTCGAAACCTAACCAAAACCTTACCAAACCTCTCGTAACCTAACCAAAACCTTACCAAACCCTTACCAAACCTCTCATAACCTAACCAAACCTTACCAAACCTCTCGTAACCTAACCAAACCTTACCAAACCTCTCGTAACCTAAACAAACCTTACCAAACCTCTCGTACGACTATACCGGAAAGAGTTCAGGTGTACGAGGGCGGGGATGGCGATAAATTGAGGGATATAATCATTACCAGGCAAGTAGTTCAGGATGAGATAGATAAGCTTAAGAAGAACAAGTCGCCAGGTCCTGACGGGATATTTCCGAGGGTATTAAAGGAGTTAGGTGATGTAATCAGTGACCCACTAACCGACATCTTTAAGATGTCGGTAAATACTGGCTATGTGCCGAGCCTATGGAAAGTAGCTAATGTGACGCCGATTTTTAAAAAGGGGGACAGGTCAGTTGCCTCAAACTATCGCCCAATTAGCTTAACATCGGTTATAGGGAAGATGCTGGAGTCCATAATAGCCAGGAACATTCGGGAGCATTTAGAGAAACATAGCTTAATTCACGACTCGCAGCATGGGTTCACAAAAGGTAGGTCATGCCTCACCAATCTCTTGTCCTTCTACAATAAAGTATTTGAGGCGGTTGACAGAAATGAAAATTATGATGTAATCTATCTTGATTTTAGTAAAGCGTTTGACAAAGTTCCTCACCAACGACTGTTGCCTAAATTACAGGCTCACGGAGTAGAGGGTAAAGTTTTGAACTGGGTCAAGGCGTGGCTTAGCAATAGGAAGCAAAGAGTGCAAATCAATGGTAAAAGATCTGACTGGGGATGTGTTGCGAGTGGGGTCCCACAAGGTTCGGTATTAGGTCCACTTTTGTTTATTATTTATATCAATGACTTAAACACAGGAATTAGTAGTGATGTTAGTAAATTTGCAGATGATACCAAGATCGGTAGAGTAATTGAGTCGGATCAGGACGCTAGTATTCTCCAAGGTGAACTCAACAGATTATATGACTGGGCGGATAAATGGCAGATGGAGTTCAATGTAGGGAAGTGCAGTATTCTGAGTGTAGGTAGGAACAACCCCTCACATAACTATTGCTTAAATGACACTCTCATAAGTAATTCTGGGTGCGAGAGGGATTTAGGGGTCTTAGTGAGCTCTGATCTCCGTCCAAGGGCACAATGCATTCAAGCTAGAAATCGAGCTAATAGGGTACTGGGATTTATTTCAAGGAGCGTAAGCAACAGAAGCCCCGGAGTCTTCCTCAAACTATATTTAGCATTAGTTAGACCTCATCTTGACTATGCGGTTCAGTTCTGGTCACCCTACTATAGAATGGATATCAAAATGTTAGAATCGGTGCAGAGGAGGATGACTAAGATGATTCAGGGGTTGAGAAACTTGCCATACGAGGAAAGACTCAAACAGTTAAACTTGCATTCTCTAGAAAGGCGAAGGGTGCGTGGAGACATGATCGAGGTTTGTAAATGGATGAAGGGCTTTAATAAGGGAGACATTCATAAGGTTTTGTTGGTAAGAGAACCGGGCAGGACACGAAGTAACGGGTTTAAACTGGATAAATTCAGATTCAACAGGGACATAGGCAAAAATTGGTTTACTAACAGGGTGGTGGATGAGTGGAATAGGCTTAGCAGTCATGTGGTGAGTGCCAATACAATTGTCACATTCAAAAATAGACTAGATAAATTCATGGAGAGCGATATTAGGTGGGGTTAGATACACGGGAGTTTAGGGTCAAAGGAGCTGCCTCGTACAGGCCTACCGGCCTCTTGTAGACTCCTGCGTTCTTATGTTCTTATGTTCTTATGTAACCTAACCAAACTCGTAGCAAACTTCTTGTAACCTAACTAAACCATTATCAAACCTCTCGTAATCTTACCAAACATAACCAACCTTTACCAAACATTACCAAACCCTTACCAAACTTCTAGTAACCTATGTAAGGTGCCAGACAGCTTGACTGGAAACAGAAAAGTTAACAAGCTGCCGGATGGATTCTCGGATGATGTGCTGGCAAATATGTTTCTAGACTTTTTTGATAGGAAAATTGAGAAATTTATCAGGAACTTTAAACCCGACGGTTACCATGGACCCGCTTTGGAAACTCCAGTCCCTGAAATTAAGTGTACAAGCTTTCAACAAGTGGATGTGGCTGTGGCGAAAACTATCGTACACAGGGTGAAACTGATGTACTGTGATAATGATCCCTTGCCGATAAGTGACATCATTAAGAATGGAATCTTCAGTGATTTCTTAAATATTATGACTGAGATGGTTAACACTATAGTCGGTTCACCCGAGTCTGAAGTGAGTATTATCGCGCAACGGCAACCTGCAGCCACACGGCGTGTCCGATTTCGTGGATACTGTATGCTAGCCTACGCATAGGAAACAGTCGTCAGTGTCAATAATGTGTAGGCAGCAATAACATATACCGTCAATTATAATCGATTATGAGTTAAAAAAATACTAGCAATGTCGTAAATAGATGTTTTATTAATATAAAGCATTCTATTTTTTTATCGGCGGTGGACAGCTTCAAGGCTATTTAATAACCATAATCAGAGATCTTGTAAATCAACAAAACAGCAATTTGCGACATTACTAATATTTTTAACTCATAATCGACTATAATTGACGGTATTTGTTACTGCTGCCTACACATTATTGACACTGACGACTGTTTACTATGCGTAGGCTAGCATACAGTATCCACGAAATCGGACACACCGTGTGGCTGCGGGTTGCCGTTGCGCGATAATACACACTTCAGACTCGGGCGAACCGACTATAGTATCGAAAACAAGATTTTTCCAGAGAGTGAGAAAGTGGCGATCGTGAAACCTATAGTCAAGGGTAAACTGGATCCACAGTGTTTATGTTCCTTTAGACCAGTATACAACTTGACGTTTCTATCTAAGATACTTGAAAATGTGATTCTAGATCAGCTAATGGAGCATCTGCTAAAAGAGAAAGGCAGAGAGAGAGGCAGAGACAGGCAAAGAGAGAGAGGCAGAGAGAGAGGCAGACAAGAGGCAGTGACAGAGGCAGAGAGATAGGCAGAGACAGAGGCGGAAAGAGGCAGAGAGAGGGGCAGAAACAGAGGGAGAGAGAGAGGCAGAGAGGGAGGAAGACAGAGGCAGAGAGAGAGAGGCAGACACAGAGGCAGTGAGAAAGGCAGAGAGAGGCAGAGAGGAAGAGACAGGCAGAAAGAGATAGAGAGAGGCAAAGAGAGGGACAGAGAGGCAGAGAGAGAGGCAGACTGTTGACACTCTTTGTAAACTATTAGCACATTTGGGAAGCTGTTAGCACTCTTTGTAAACTGTTGACACTCTTTTAAACTGTTGGTACTCTTTGTTAATTGTTTGCACTCTTTCTAAACTATTGGAACTCTTTGTAAACTATTAGCACCTTTGGGAAACTGTTAACACTCTATGTAAACTGTTGACACTTTGTAAACTGTTAGCACTCTTTGTAAACTATTAGCACCTTTAATAAACTGCTAGCACTCTTTGTAAACTGTTGACACTTTGTAAACTGTCAGCACTCTTTGTAAACTGTTGGCACTCTTTGTGAACTGTTGACACTTTGTAAACTGTCAGCACTCTTTGTAAACTGTTGGCACTCTTTGTAAACTATTAGCACCTTTGGCCTTTCTTTGTAGACTGTTGACATTTTGTAAACTATTGGCACTCTTAGTAAACTGCTGGCGCTCTTTGATAATTGTTAGCACTCTTTGTAAACTTTTGGCACTCTTGTCAGCTGTTGACACTCTTAGTAAACTCGGGCATTCTTTGTAAACTGTTGGCACTCTTTGTAAACTGTTGGAATTCTTTGTAAACTGTTAACACTCTATGTAAACTGTTGACACTTTGTAAACTGTTAGCACTCTTTGTAAACTATTAGCACCTTTAATAAACTGCTAGCACTCTTTGTAAACTCTTGACACTTTGTAAACTGTTGGCACTCTTTGTAAACTGTTGACATTTTGTAAACTGTTAGTACTCTTTGTAAACTGTTGGCACTCTTTGTAAACTATTGGCCCTCTTAGTAAACTGTTGGCGCTCTTTGATAATTGTTAGCACTCTTTGAAAACTTTTGGCACTCTTGTGAACTGTTGGCACTCTTTGTAAACTCTGACATTTTTTTATAAACTGTTGGCACTCTTTGTAAACTGTAGGCATTCTTTGTAAACTGTTAGCACTCTTTGTGAACTGTTGACACTTTGTAAACTGTTGACATTCTTTGTAAACTGTTGGCACTCTTTGTAAACTGTTGACACTCTTTGTAAACTGTCAGCACTTTTGTAAACTGTTGGCAAACTTTTTAAGCTGTTGGCAGTCTTTGTAAGATGTTGGTACTATTTGTAAACTTTTGGCATTCTTTGTATAATATTAACACTCCTTGTAAATTGTTCGCACTCTTTGCAAACTGTTGGCACTTTCTGTAAACTGTTAACATTCTTTGTAAACTGTTGGCACTCCTTGTAAACTGTTGGCATCCTTTGTAAACTGTTAGCACTCTTTGTAAACTGTTGGCACTCTTTCTAAACTGTTAGCACTCTTTGTAAACTGTTGGCACTCTTTGAAAACTGTTAGCACTCTTTGTAAACTGTTGGCACTCTCTGTAAACTGTTAGCACTCTTTGTAAACTGTTGGCACTCTTTGTGAACTGTTGGCACTCTTTGTAAACTGTTGGCACTCTTTGTAAACTGTTAGCACTTTTAGTAAACTGTTGGTACTCTCTGTAAACTTTTAGTACTCTTTGAAAACTGTTGGCACTCTCTGCAAATTGTTGGCAATCTTTGTAAACTGTTAGCACTCTTTGTAAACCTTTAGCACGCTTTATAAACCTTTAGCACTCTTTTGAAACTATTAGCACTCTTTGTAAACTATCAGCACTCTTTGTAAACTGTTGGCACTCTTGTAAACTGTTGGCAATCTTTGTAACCTGTTGGCATTCTTTTGAAACTGTTGGCCCTGTGAAAACTGTTGGTATTCTTTGTAATTGTTAGCAATCCTTGTGAATTTTTGGAACTGTTTGTAAACTGTTGGCACTCTTTGTAGACTGTTGCCACTCTTTGTAAACTGTTGGCACTCTTTGTAAACATTTGCAACTCTTTGTAAACTGTCGGCACTCTTTGTAAACTATTGGCACTTTTTGTAAACTGTTGGAACTCTTTGTAAACTGTCGGCACTCTTTGTAAACTGTTGACACTCTTTGTAAAATGTTGGAACTACTTATAAACTGTCGGCACTCCTTGTAAACCGTTGGCACTCTTTGTAAACTTTTGGAACTATCTGTAAAAAGTTGGCACTCTTTGTAAACTGTTGGCACTTTTTGTAAACTGCTGGCACTCTGTGTAAGTTGGTGGCACTCATTGCACACTATTGGCACTCTCTGTAAACTGTTTGCCTTCTTTGTAAACTGTAAGCACTCTTTGTAAACTGTTGGCACTCTTTGTAATCTGCTGGCACTCTTTGTAAACTGGTGGCACTCTTTGTAAACTGTTGGTACTCTGTAAACTGTTGGCACTCTTTGTAAACTGTTGGCACTCTTTGTAAACTGTTGGAACTCTTTGCAAACTGCTGGCACTCTTTGCAAACTGCTGGCACTCTTTGCAAACTGTTGGCACTCTTTGTAAAGTGTTGGCACGCACTCTTTGTAAACTGATAGCACTCATTGTAAACTGTTGGCACTCTCTGTAAACTGTTAGCACTCTTTGTAAACTGTTAGCACTCTTTGTAAACTGTTGCCACTTTTTGAAAACTGTTGGCATTCTTTGTAAACTGTTAATACTCATTGTAAACTGTTGGAATTCTCTATAAAATGTTAGCACTCATTGTAAACTGTTGGCACTCTCTGTAAACTGTTGGCACTCTTTGGAAACTGTTGGCACTCTTTGTAAACTGTTGGCAATCTTTGTAAATTCTGGCACTATTTGTAAACTGTTGGCAATCTTTGTAAACTGTCGGCACTCTTTGTAAACTGTTGGCACTCGTTGTAATCTGTTGGCTCTCTTTGTGAACTGTTGGAACAATTTGTAAAATGTTGGCACTCTTTGTAAATTGTTGGCATTCTTTGTAAACTGCTGGCACTCTTTGCAAACTGGTGGCACTCTTTGCAAACTGCTGCCTGTCTTTGTAAACTGTTGGCACTCTTTGCAAACTCCCCGCACTCTTTGTAAACTGTTGGCACCCTGTAAAGTGTTGGCACTCTTTGTAAACTGCTAGCACTCTTTGTAAACTGTTGACACACTCTGTAAACTGTTAGCACTCCTTGTAACCTGTTAGCACTTTGTAAACTGATGGCACTCTTTGTATACTGTTGGCACTCTTTGTAAACTGTTAGAACTCTTTGTAAACTGTTGGCACTCTCTGTAAACTGTTAGCACTCTTTTTAAACTGTTGGTACTCTCTGTAAACTGTTGGCACTCTTTGTAAACTGTTGGCACTCTTTGTAAACTGTTTGCACCCTGTAAACTATTGGCACTCTTTGTAAACTATTAGCACTCTTTGTAAAGTGTTGGCACTCTTGTAAACTGTTGGCAGTCTTTGTAAACTGTTGGCCCTTTGAAAACTGTTGGTACTCTTTGTAATTGTTAGTAATCTCTGTAATTTTTGGCACTATTTGTAAACTGTTGGCACTCTTTGTAAACTGTTGCCACTCTTTGTAAACTGTTAGCACTCTTTGAAAACTGTTGGAACTCTTTGTAAACTGTAGGCACTCTTTGTAAACTGTTGACACTCTTTGTAAACTGTTGGATTTCTTTATGAGCTGTCGGCACTCTTTGTAAACTGTTGGCACTCTTTGTAAACTGTTGGAACTATTTGTAAAATGTTGGCACTCTTTGTAAATTATTGGCACTCTTTGTAAACTGCTGGCACTCTTTGTAAACTGGTGGCACTCTTTGCAAACTGTTGGTACTCTTTGTAAACTGTTGGGACTCTTTGTTAACTGTTGGCACTCTTTGTAAACTGTTGGCACTCTTTGCAAACTGTTGGCACTCTGTAAATTGTTGGCACTCTTTGTAATCTATTAGCACTCTTTGTATTCTGTTGGCACTCTTTGTAAACGGTTGGCACTCTTTGCAAACTGTTGGCACTTTGTAAACTTTTGGCACTCTTTGTAAACTGTTAGCACTCTTTCTATGCTGTTGGTACTCTTTGTAAACTGTTGGCACTCTTTGTATACTGTTGGCACTTTTTGTATACTGTTGGCACTCTTTGTAAACTGTTGGCACTCTTTGTATACTGTTGGCACTTTTTGTATACTGTTGGCACTCTTTGTTAACTGTTGGCACTCTTTGTAAACTTTTGGCACTCTTTGTATACTGTTGGCACGCTTTGTAAACTGTTGGAACTTTTTGTATGCTGTTGGCACTCTTTGTAAACTGTTGGCACCCTTTGTAAACAGTTGACACTCTTTGTAAACTGCTGGCATTCCTTGTATACTGTTGGCACTCTTTGTAAACTGTTGGCACTCTTATAAACTCTTGGCAGTCTTTGTAAACTGTTGGCATTCTTTGGAAAATGTTGGCCCTTTGAAAACTGTTGGTACTCTTTGTAATTGTAAGCAATCTTTGTAATTTTTTGGGACTCTTTGTAATCTGTTGGTACTCTTTGTAAACTGTTGGCACGCTTTGTATACTGTTGGCACTCTTTGTAAACTGTTGGCACGCTTTGTATACTGTTGGCACCCTTTGTAAACTGTTGCCACTCTTTGTATACTGGTGGCACTTTGTAAACTGTTCGCACGCTTTGTATACTGTTGGCACTCTTTGCATACCGTTGGCACTTTGTAAACTGTTGGCACGCTTTGTATACTGTTGGCACTCTTAGTATACTGTTGGCACTTTGTAAACTGTTGGCACGCTTTGTATACTGTTGGCACTCTTTGTATACTGCTGGCACTTTGTAAACTGTTGGCACGCTTTGTATATTGTTGGCACTATTTGTATACTGTTGGCACTTTGTAAACTGTTGGCACTCTTTGTATACTGCTGGCACTCTTTGTATATTGTTGGCACTCTTTGCAAACTGCAGGCACTCTTTGTATACTGTTGGCACTCTTTGCAAACCGCTGGCACTGTTTGTAAACTGTTGGCACTCTTTGGACACTGCAGGCACTCTTTGTATACTGTTTGGACTCTTTCTGGCAGTTTTTGTAAACTGTTGGCATTCTTTGTAAACTGTTGGCACTCTTTGTAAACTGTTGGCACTTTGTAAACTGTTGGCATTCTTTGTAAGCTGTTGCCATTCTTTGTAAACTGTTGGCATTCTTTGTAAACTGTTGGCACTTTGTAAACTGTTGGCATTCCATGCAAACTGTTGGCACTTTGCAAACTATTAGCCCTCTTTGTAAACTGTTGGCACTCTTTGTAAACTGTTAGCACTCTTTGTAAACCGTCGGCACTGTAAACTGTCGGCCCATTGAAAACTGTTGGGATGATTACACACGTAAACATAGATGACCCTGTGTGTGCTTGGCTTAGCCGCTAACCTCACACCTACACACGGCTTGAGAGAAGGGGGGGGTAGCAAAGCTGGACGGTGGATCAGCTAATGCAGTGACATCTCAAGTAATGGACAGCGGACTCCTGATTTTGCGGCGCCTTTTTCATTAAGCCGCGAATTTTGGAAAATCAACGGCTTTTGTGCGAATTGCCTAACTTCCTTATTTCTAGGGCTACAGAAATGTTTTTGGTATCAATCGACGGCAAAATGAAAGGGCTATATTTTTTAATAAGCGACAGGGCTCAAAACCCGACTTGAAAGGCTAAAAATACGAATAAATTAGCAAAAACCTGACTGAAAAAAACCCTGTTTTTTGAGTTCCCAACCTTGAAACCCACTCATCTTTTGAGAATTACAAAAAATCTATTTAATAAATAATTTAGCCCTACCAATGTGCATTCCAATATGATGCAAAACATTTCCCTACTCCCAGTAGTGTCGTCGCTAGAGCTCAAAACGTTAACCCTTTTGAGAGCGATTTTGCCAAACTCCAGACACTTTGCCGTTTTTGTCTAGTGTGGCATTGATATTACCTCTAGGAGGCTGTAATTTGGCATGTAGCCCCTCTTGGCAATGTAGTTTGCCCAGCTCGAAGGATATTTTGATAGCTTGATTCCAAGTTTGTCGTCGAGCCGTCACAAAATAGCCTGTTTTTTGCTTATAATTTTTATTTATTTATATAGTGCTTTCCATTTGTTTTCTGATCTAATCTGTATTAATAGAGCTTTCATTTGCCACCAAGCACGCGTTCCAAGCTTCAGTAATTTTTGCTTGAGCTTGACCAGAAGTTGCGACGAAAATTCGCCGAATCTGACTCATTTCACGCGCCGCAACGAAAAACCTTCCTGACGCCACAAAAAATAATATATCTGCATAAAAATGCATATATGAACACTTCAATATGTTGACTATCTTGCATTAAAACCATTTTAGTATATATATATATATATATATATATATATATATATATATATATATATATATATATATATATATATATATATATATATATATATATATATATATATATATATATATATATATATATATATATATATATATATATATATATATATATATATATATATATATATATATATATATATATATATATAATCATTTCACTACATAAATCAACCTATATGAAGCGCCTTGTTATACATGTTATTTTTTTTATTTAGTATTCAACCCTATTTCTTTCCGTTAATTTTTTTTTTTTTTACAACAACAATAATAAAAAAAAAGCCCGCTATTCGCTGCTCCTAAAAAAGAAACAAAAGAGGTGGCCGAAAGCAAGGTCAAATACGAAAGGAGAGATGTCCTGATACCCTCCTCTTGAAAGAGTTCAAGTCGTAGGCAGGAGGAAATACAGATGAAGGAAGATTGTTCCAGAGTTTACCAGCGTGAGGGATGAAAGAGTGAAGATGCTGGTTAACTCTTGCATAAGGGGTTTGGACAGTATAGGGATGAGCATGAGTAGAAAGTCGAGTGCAGCGGGGCCGCGGGAGGGGGGGAGGCATGCAGTTAGCAAGTTCAGAAGAGCAGTCAACGTGGAAATATCGATAGAAGATAGAAAGAGAGGCAACATTGCGGCGGAATTTAAGAGGTAGAAGACAATCAGTATGAGGAGGAGAGCTGATGAGACGAAGAGCCTTAGCCTCCACTCTGTCCAGAAGAGCTGTGTGAGTGGAGTCCCCCCACACATGAGATGCATACTCCATACGAGGGCGGACAAGGCCCCTGTATATGGACAGCAACTGTGCGGGGGAGAAGAACTGGCGGAGACGGTACAGAACGCCCAGCCTCGAGGAAGCTGATTTAGTAAGAGATGAGATATGAAGTTTCCAGTTGAGATTTTGAGTTAAGGATAGACCGAGGATGTTTAGTGTTGAGGAAGGTGATACCTGGGTGTTGTCAAAAAATAGGGGATAGTTGTTTGGAAGATTGTGTCGAGTGGATAGGTGGAGAAACTGTGTTTTTGAGGCATTGAAGGACACCAGGTTCTTCTTGCCCCAATCGGAAATAATAGTAAGGTCTGAGGCTAAGCGTTCTGCAGCCTCCAGCCTTGAGTCGTTAAGTTCCTGTAGGGTGGGTCTTCTATTAAAAGATGTTGAGTAATGCAGAGTGGAATCATCGGCGTAGGAATGGATGGGACAGTTCGTTTTGGAAAGAAGATCATCAATGAACAACAGAAAAAGAGTGGGAGATAGGACAGAGCCCTGTGGGACACCACTGTTAATAGATTTAGGGGAAGAACAGTGACCGTCTACCACAACAGAAATAGAACGGTCAGAAAGGAAACTGGAGATAAAGGTACAGAGAGAAGGATAGAAACCGTAGAAGGGTAGTTTGGAAAGCAAAGATTTGTGTCAGACCCTATCAAAAGCTTTTGATATGTCTAGTGCAATAGCAAAGGTTTCACCGAAACGGCTAAGAGAGGATGACCAAGAGTCAGTTAAGAAGGCTAGGATATCACCAGTAGAACGCCCCTTGCGGAACCCATACTGGCGATCAGATAGAAGGTCAGAAGTGGAAAGGTGCTTTTGAATCTTCCGGTTAAGGATTGATTCAAAAGCTTTAGATAGACAAGAAAGTAAAGCTATAGGACGGTAGTTTGAGGATTGGGCGGTCATCCTTCTTAGGCACAGGCTGTATTTAGGCATACTTCCAGTAAGAAGGAAAGGTAGATGTTGACAGGCAAAGGCGAAAGAGTTTGACCAGGCAGTGTGTCTGCACGGAGGCACTGTTTTGAAGGACAATAATGAATAATACATTTAATTCTTACGCAGATATATATTAATTTTTGTGGCGTCAGGAAGGTTTTTCGTCGCGGCGCGTGAAATGAGTCGGTTTCAGCGAATTTTCGTCGCGACTTCCGGTCAAGCTCGAGCAAAAATTACTGAAGCTAGGAAGGCGTGCTTGGTGGCAAATGAAAGCTCTATTAATACAGATTAATAATCAGAAAAAAATTGGAAAGCAGTAAATGAATAAAAAAAGTTATAAGCAAAAAATTAGGACGTGTCCAAATCGCGGCAAAAGGGCCGAAAAACAGGCAATTTTGTGACGGCTCGACGACAAACTTGAAACGGAGCTATCAAACAATCTTTCGAGCTGGTCAAATTACATTGCCAAGAGGGGCTACATCCCAAATTACAGCCTTTTAGAGGCAATAGCAATGGCACACTAGACAAAAACGCCAAAGTGTCCGGAGTTCGTCAAAATCGCTCTCAGAAGGGTTTAAGTTTCGAGCTCTAACGACGAAACTACAGGGAGAAAGGAAATGTTATACATCATATTAGAAAGCACATTGGTAGGGCCAAATTATTTGGCAAATAGTTTTTTGAAATTCTCATAAAAAGTGGGTTTCAAGGTTGGGAACTCAATAATAGGGTCTTTACAGAGTCGTTTTTTGCAAATTCATTCGTTTTTTCCCTTTCAAATCGGTTTTTGAGCCGTGTCCTTTATTATAAAATATAGCCCTATCATTTTTGCGTCGATTGATACGAAAATCATTTTTGTAGCCCCAGAAATAAGGGAGTTATGGCGATTCGCACCAAAGCGGTTGATTTTCAAAATTCGCAGCTTAATGACAGAGCTGGGGCAAGTTTCCGGTCCATGGTGTAGAGTTCACTGGCTAAGCGCAACAAATATGCCCTTCTTCCTTCTTTCCTTTTGATTTCCCTCCTCCCCCTCCGTGACGGTCGTTATCGTACGAGTGATAATGAGTACTAGGGAAGAGTTATTATAAATTATCTCCTATTTCGTTGTTTTCTTTTTTTTTACAAGAAAGGAAGCCGCTCAAGGGCAACAAAAATAAAGTGTCTAAAAAAAAACCCCGCTAATCACTGCTCCAATGAAACTTGAAGTTTCGGGTGGAGGAATATTTTCGTGTTTAAGTCTCGTTATCAGGCAAGGTTCTTAATCTGTATCTTCTTCAATGCTTTTCACTGCTAAAAATAAAATAAAAAATAAGAACACAAAACAGTAAGGAAATGGAAGAAAACAAAAAAAATAATAGATGAAATGAATAAGAAAGGTCAACAAAAGAACAAATAACATGGAAGGAAACAATGGAAGAAAACAAAGAGTTAATAGATGAAATGAATAAGAAAGGTCAACAAAAGAACAAATAACATACTATACAATAAAGAATGAAGAAAACAAAGAATTATAGATACACAAATAAACAGAGATAAATAAAAATAACAAAAAACATACAAAACAGTAAAAGAATGGAAGAAAACAATAAATAGACGAAAAAAATAAAAAAAAATAATAAAAGAAGACATTGCGAAACAGTAAAAAAAAGGAGAAAACAAAGAATTTTCATGATAATAAAGATGAATAAAAAGGAAACATGAAAGAAACATACAAAAAAAAAACGGAAAAACGGAAATAAAAAGAAATTACCCAAAAAAGAAAAGGAAAAAACATACTTAAAATAAAACAGAAAAACGAAAGTAATAAGAAATTACCCAAAAAAAATAAAAGAAAAAAAAACATACAAAAAAACGGAAGAACGGAAATAAGAAGAAATTACCCCCAAAAATAATAATAGAAGGAAATAAACATGAAATAAACAAAGCATCAAAAAAGAAAAGATAAACAAAAAAAAAACGCAAAACAAAACAGAAAAAAATGAACTCCCTCAAACAAGTGAAAAGAAGCAGACACAAAGAAATAAACAAACAAAAAAAAAACATTACCAAGAAAGAAACAAAGAAAGTTACAGATTCACAAAAACAACTCAATCCCCTTCAAGCAAACCTTGATGACTTCACACACACACCTGCAAGATACCTGTGTCAGCCCAATCAGGTTCTGCAGGTGTGGAAGAGGCTGTGGAATGCCTGTAGTGAGTGATGCTGTTGGTGGTGGTAGTGGGGAGGGGGAGTATAGGATTGCCTGGTAGTGATGGTGATGTGTGCATACTTGTGTGTGTGTGTGTGTGTGTGTGTGTGTGTGTGTGTGTGTGTGTGTGTGTGTGTGTGTGTGTGTGTGTGTGTGTGTGTAGGGGGGAGGGGTGATGATAGTGGTGGTGGTAGTGGTGATGATGTTGGTGGTGGAGTTGCAGTGGTGGTGGTGCAGCATTCTTTGTTCAATACTGGTCGGTGAGGATTTTCCAGACGCCAGAGGGCATGTGGAGGACGTCAGGGAGGAGGAGGAGGAGGAGGAGGAGGAGGAGGAGGAGGAGGTGGAGGAGGAGGTGGAACAAAGAAAAAAAAAAAAGAAGGAAAAGGAGGAGGAGGAGGATAACGGATCTTAGGGTGGTGGAGATTGGATAGTTGAGTGAAGGAGGAGGAGGAGAAGGAGGAAGAGGAGGAGGAGGAGGAGGAGGTAGTGTGTGCAGAGAAAGGGAAGGAGAGGGAGGGGACGGGGGAGGAGGAGGAGGAGAAGAAAGCAGTGTGTGCAGAGAACGAGTATATATAGGAGAGTTGGGGAGGGGGAGGAGGAGGAGGGGTGGGGTACACAGTCTTCCTGGAAGAGGAGGAAGAAGAGGAGGAAGAGGAGGAGCGCTAGGAAATATAAATGCTGGAGGTGGGCTTGGAGGTCCTCAGACTCGGCTCCACCAGCACCACTGTCAACACCACCACAGCCAGCACCACCACCAGTATGAAGGGGATAATGAGCTTCCTCCTCGCCACCTGCCTCGCCCTGGCCAGGTAACTACAAAGATAAGGATATGAGTAAGAAATGGCTCGCCTACAGAGTGTTGGAGGAGTGGAACAGCCTTGGCAGTCATGTGGTGCGTGCCAGTACAAGACAATTATTTCATAAATCGGTATTCTATGACGATTCCGCCTCGCACATCACCTTTTTTCAAGACCTAAAAGAAGATGAATTGGCTGGCTTCTCGTGAGTGTTTGTTCACTTTCATGAGTACGAAAGCTCTGTCGAGGTACCACCAGGGTCACTAAACTACCCACTGGCATGCCTACGATTCCTACGAAAGCCTTGCCAAATATCTCAATGTGTATAAGAATATGTCCCTATAAGATTCATGGTTGCTGAAGATAGGTGGTGTTAGAGTCTGTGCTGAGAGGAATGACAAAACTATTCATGGATGTTATGACTTGACCGACAAAGTTAGATTTAAGCATTCATCCAGCTCTATATGCTCTGAAAAGGCGAAGTGAGCGTGGAGACTGATTAAGTTCATAAATGGGCGAAGGGTTTGATTAATAGGAGTGATGTCAATAAGCTTCTTGCGGTATAAGAGTCGCGGGTATAACTCTGCTAGTAATGGATTTGTGAGACAAGTCCAGATTCATTGAAGACACTGAATGGAGCTGGTTTATGAATAGTGGTGGATGAGTGGGACAGGTTTAGCAGTCATATGGTGAGTGCCGATACGATAGACATCTTCAAGAAGTAGATAATTTCATGGACGAGGTGAATGAAAGGAGTCAGGTTTGCAGACCAGCTCCTCTGTCAGCACATACACACCGGCCCTTCGAGAGCAAGCAAGGTCCGAGGAGTGTCAAGTTGTTTGTCTTCACCGCGAAACTCTGCCCCCTAAGGGCGAGAAGTGTAGCGATCTGTGAAACTTTGGCGCGCACACACACACACACACTAACACACACTGACTCAACCGAGCGACTCAACCTCCTTAAAAAAGAGAGAGAGAGAGAGAGAGAGAGAGAGAGAGAGAGAGAGAGAGAGAGAGATTTACACAGATTTACATAGAAAATCAGACCACACAGACCCCATGGTCCAGACTTGGTGGTCTGTCCTTAAACCTAAGTGATTTTACATTAATCAGAAGACTCCAAAACGTTGCATTTCTACTCTAGTTGATATTAAGTTGAAGGAAGTGACGGTCGAGCTTATTTTTGAAGGAGTCAATCGTGTTACACTGGACCACTGATGGTGGGAGCTTATTCCATTCTCGCACTACAACGTTGGTGAAGAAAAATTTGGTGCAGTCTGAATTTACTTGTCTACATCTGAGTTTTACGCCATTGTTCCTCGTGCGCAAAGTGTCATCGATCATAAACAATGTTGATCTGTCTACATTCGTGAAACCATTAAGTATTTTAAAACATTCGATCAGTTTTCCTCGGAGGCGACGTTTCTCAAGAGAGAACATGTTAAGGGTAGAAAGCCTTTCTTCGTAGGATTTGTTGCGCAAGGAAGGGATAATTTTCGTTGCCCGACGCTGAACACCTTCTAATTTAGCAATATCCTTTGCATGGTGGGGAGACCAAAACTGTACCGCATATTCCAAGTGGGGTCTGACTAAACTGTTGTAGAGCGGGAGTATTACATCTTTATTCTTAAATAAAAAGTTTCTTTTAATGAAGCCCAACATTCTGTTCGCTTTATTTGCTGCATCGATGCATTGCTGTGAGAATTTGAGTTTTGACGCTATTTTGACCCCCAAGTCCTTGACGCATTGAACGCTTTTGAGTTTAACGCCGCGCATTTCGTAATCAAACTTCTTATTCCTCGTTCCAACTTGAAGGACCTGGCACTTGTTTACGTTAAAGGGCATCTCCCATCTATCCGACCAAGCTGAAATTTTGTGCAAATCCTCTTGGAGGCTTTGCCTGTCTTCGTCAGTGAGAACCGAGTTACAAATCTTTGTGTCGTCTGCAAATTTACTAATGCGGTTATTGAGTCCAACATCCACGTCGTTGATGTAAATAATGAAGAGCGCTGGGCCAAGAACCGAGCCCTGAGGGACGCCACTAGTGACCGGCGCCCACTCTGAGTTAAATCCGTCAATCACTACTCTTTGTTGTCTGTTGCTCAACCAATTCGCGATCCATTGGTTTACCTGACCGTCAATACCTATTTGCTTTAATTTGTAAAGTAATTTATGATGCGGGACTTTATCAAACGCTTTCTGGAAATCAAGATAGACTATGTCCAGTGATTTGGTTACGTCATAAACAGTGAAGAGGTCGTTATAAAAGGTTAATAGATTTGATAGGCAGGATCTTTTGTTTCGGAAGCCATGTTGTGAGTCCCCAATTAATGAGTGGCTTTCAAGGTAACTCAGAGAGAGAGAGAGAGAGAGAGAGAGAGAGAGAGAGAGAGAGAGAGAGAGAGAGAGAGAGAGAGAGAGAGAGAGAGAGAGAGAGAGAGAGAGAGAGAGAGAGAGAGAGAGAGAGAGAGAGAGAGAGAGAGAGAGAGATGGAAAAGACGCTTACAAGGAGATATCATTCATGTCTTCAAGTACTTAAAAAAGTTCAGTAACGTCGATCACTCTTTGAGTTCTTTGAGTTACAGTCAACTCAAGAATTAGAAATAACGGTCTACCTATTCAAGCGAGGCGATGTAGTCAGACATTGGCATGAGTTTCTTCTCAAACCGAGTCATCCGAAATTGGAACAACCTTCCTGCAGAAGTAGTAAGTGGAAAACCATCAACTCTTTTATAAAACAAATCGACCGTTGCCTCGTGGCGACAGGAGTCAAATGAACGTACGTACTAAGTGCTTTCACCTGCTCTGCATTCAGTGAAGTGCCTGTCGAGCGGATCAAAGCTCTGGAGCGGGCAGCCTTGTGGTGAGCCAACAGGCTTCCTGCTGCCCGTGTTTCCATGTCCACTTCTTCCTTTTGTTCACTCTTTCTTATTTCCTTCCTCCTGGCAGCCAATAGACACCTCAATCCTCCTCCTCCTCCTCCTGTCGTATTTTCCTTTCTCTTCCTAACACTTCGGTCTTTTCTCTCTTCCTCTTCATCATTATTACTGTTGTTGTTATCATTATTATTATTATTATTATTATTATTATTATTAATATTATTATTATTATTATTATCATTAATATTTTTATTATTATCATTATCGTTTTTCTTCTTATTATTACTATCATTATTATTAATATTATTATTATTATTATTATTATTATTATTATTATTATTATTATTATTATTATCATAATTATTATTATTATTATTATTATTATTATTATTATCATCATTAATATTATTATTATTATCGTTTTTTTTTCTTCTTCTTATTATTATTATCATTATTATTATTATTATTATTACTATTATTATTATCATCATCATTATTATTTTGTTTTTGTTCTACGTATTATTTTTTTTCTAATCATCGTCTTACCTTCTTTTTTTTCTTGTTAGGCTTAATGCTTTATTATTATATCTTTACTACGTCTTTTTCATCGTCATATTCTTCATTCCCTTTTTTTCTTCTTCTTTTCTTCACCATCCCCCCTTCACGTTTCTTCTTCTCTTTCTTTTCATCAACCCCATCGTGTGTTTTTGTCTTTTTTCCATGAGGCATGTTGTTACATAATCTGACAACCGCATACCAACACATCCTTCCATCCCTTCTTCTCCTCCTCCTCCTCTTTCTTCTTCTTTATTTTTTTTTCTCTTCCTTCTCTCTTTATCTGTCTTCACGTCCTCACTATCACTTCGTCCTTCCCCACCTCCTCTTCCGCGCCTTCTTCGTTTTCTTCTTCCTATCCAAAGCTATCCATAGGAATGAATACCACATTCACACACACAGGGCTGTGTGGCCCAGCAATAGACCAAGCATATAAAAATGAGATTATATATATATATATATATATATATATATATATATATATATATATATATATAGATATATATATAAATATATATATATATATATATATATATATATATATATATATATCAATTTTATATGTCTCACGTGCTGATTATCACGTGGACCACAACAGTAATAGTACATTTGTTTACATAAGATATATGTAGGTTTACCATAATACTATGTATATATTTCATATATAATAACAGAAATTAGGAACAAAAAAAAAGTGTCGTCACATCTCGTCGATCAAGCGGGTCTCTCTTAAGAAAAGCATCAATATATCGGTCACCTCGGATTCCCGTCACCAAGAACTGCGACCAAGGTGATGGGAATATCCCTCGCTCTGCAGTAGTTTACCAGTGGACTGCGTTCACGGGTAAATTTACTGCAGTGCAATATGAGGTGACTGATAGACAGTAAATCATCACAAGTCTGACATATCGGTGGAAATGTTCTATTGATGTAGGGGATCAGGTGTGTGAACCGGGTGCAGTTCATGCGCACCCGGCTCAGGACTATTTCGTCGCGGCGAGTGGAGCGGTTTGCGGTGCTCCACTCGCCTAGCGTTGGTTTGACGGTGTTAAGAGCCAGGTCGATCCACTGACTTTGCCACAGAAGATGTATTGATGTTGCCTTGCCATCGCCCACCTTTTCCTCTCCCCCCTCCAGCGGGGACCACGGACCAGAGGGATCCGTGCACTGTCACTGCGGAGTCTTCGCCACCAGGCACGGGGGTCTGGTGCAGCTGGACGAATTCCCCCACGAGCACGTCGCCGATTGTTCAAAGGTCCTCGAGTGCAAGACCGTGTGCCAGAATGCGGTAAGTGTGTGTGTGTGTGTGTGTGTGTGTGTGTGTGTGTGTGTGTGTGTGTATTCACCACCACCACGGCCTGATCACGTGGTGGACTCGTAATCACCAGCAGGTACACTCCCGACATGAGCAAGTGCTCTTTATCGTCGATCGATGGGTACTGCCAGGACCTCACCCACCACACAGCCCATCCCCCTTCCTCAAGGGGGGACAATAACCACTCCTAGTTAACGGAAAGAATCCGCCCTGAGCGGGCTCGACCATTGCCGTCTCGATATAGAGATGGCCTGACAGCTCAAATTATGAGTCATCCAAGTAAGGCCGAGTGTGTCCCGCGCTCTCCAATAAAATGTTTTTTTTTTTTATATATATATCTTTCCATATCTTTGTGAAAAAAAAATTGTGATAAATAAAGGTTTTCCAACATTAATATCTCATAAACATTATCAATTTAGACAAAAAAGAGGAAATAAATAAGATACAGTATAAGAAGAGGCAGAAATATTCACACAAAAAAATCAAATAAATACATTGACAGTCGTAGCTGGGTACTCCTATTAGTTTGATTTGTTATCGTTTCTAAACATTTCGTTTTGACATTCATAACGCTGTCGTTACAATTACTATATTCAACAAGCCGATCCTCCATCCCGATACTAGGCAGCTCAGTCACCTGGTATCTGGCAACTACGCGTGAGGGGGATGCAACAACCCTCTCAAAACTTCAAAAGGGAATAGAAAAGCAAAGTCAAGGGAAGAAAAGAACAGAAAAACACCTAGGTTCAGGGTGAAGTGTATAAGTGTGCACTGCGAAGTAACTAAGTGCATGGTGTGAAGTATAGAAGTGTTGAGAAGGAGGACCTAAGAAGCGATACAAAGCGTTATAGGTCAAAAGATCACCTCCGTTCCTGGGACAAATTATTTACTCATTTAATAGCCATGGTATATTTTATCGTTATATTTTTTTAGGAAGATATAATCGTATAATAGCAATGAAATAGTTTACGTTTATAATATATGGCTTCGAAATGTGAGACTAAGATTCACTACTCAGTGGTGGTGCACTCTATAATGCCTCTATGTAACTTGTAGTTGCAGGATAACAGGTGACTGAGTTGCCTATAATAGTATAGGGATAGAGGATCGGCTTGTTGAATACAGTACTAATTGTAACGACAGCGTTATGAATGTCAAAAGAGATATCTAGAAACGACGACAAATCAAAATAATAGGATTCTAACCAGTTACGACTGTCAATGTATTTATATAATTTTTCATGTGAATAATTATTTCTCCCTCTCCATATACAATATCTTATTTATTCTCCTCTATTTTAGGTCTAATTTGATGATGTTTAAAAGATATTGATGTTGGAAAACCTGTATTTATCACAGAAAAAAATATATATAACAGAAAAAATATGCATTAAAACACAAAAAATAACATAGTTGGAGAGCGCGGGACACTCCGCCTTGCTTGGATGACTCATCGGCAAAGAATCCAGCAAGCTATCAGTCCTCCTCTATATCGAGAAGGCAATGGCTCAAACCGCCGCCCTGTCAGGCTGTGAAGCCTGGCAGCGCAGCGTTTTAGCCAGTTACGAAACGGAGTGATGTGTGTGTGTGTGTGTGTGTGTTTGTGTGTGTGGGGTGTGGGGGGGGGTGGGGGGGGGGGTAGGTATGTCTGGGATGATGCAGTGTGTGTGTGTGTGTGTGTGTGTGTGTGTGTGTGTGTGATGGGGTAGTAGTAGTAGTAGTAGTAGTAGTAGTAGTAGACTGAAGCAGCATATTAAAAAGATGAGGAAAAAAGAAAAAAAAAGTTTCAAAGTATAAACAACAAACAATAAATAATTATAAGCAACAGAAGTGGCAGTAATAATGATACAGACAGTTTACAATACGAAAAAAACAACGTGTAAGATTAATCTTCCCTCAACTTTCATTAAACAGTGGCATAAGATGATGGGCAGCGGAAACCTGGATGCTACCACTCCAGACGGCATCACTGTGGGCCAGCAGTTCTGTAACAACATTGTCGGCGACGGACTCTCAAACTTCGGACCCCACAAGGTACGTATGCGTGCGGCTTCATCTTACTCTGTTCATGTTAACTTGGTAAACAGGTGTCTCCCCTTACTTACTAATGCAAGTTAACTATATAATATCTTCACTTTCACCCCCACACGGTATTTCGTGAACTTGTCACATCTCCGTCCTGTATATTAGTTAACCAGTATCTTCTTTCTTTCAGCCCCACTAGCTAAGGCAGTCTCTCAAGCTTCCAGTTTACTTATGCCTGTTAGCTAATATCTTCACTCTTTCACCCCCTCCACAGTAGGCTATTTCGTAAACTTGTCACACCTCCATCCTGTATACTAGTGCATGCAAGAGTTAACCAGGACTTTTATATTGTTCACCCCTACAAGGTATTAGGTAAATATCAAACACTTTCGTCCTGTATACTAATGCAAGAGTTAACTAATGGCAGTAGCATCTTCACGTTTTCATCCCAAGGAAGTATAACGTAAGCATCTCATATTTACAACTTATTGATGCAAGAGTCGATCACTACCTTCACTCTTCGACCCCTGCACAGGATTTCGTAAACTTGCCACACGACTTGTGCATGGATGAGTTTGTTTCATCGTGTTCACCCCTACAATGTATTAAGTAATCCTCTAACACTTCTGTCCTGTATACTACGGCGAGTTATTCAGTACTTACACTCTTTCACCCCTACAAAGTATTACGTAAACCACTTGTCTCATAATGTAAAAGTAAACTCGACCGCCACTTCCTTCACCTTCATAGTCGCTAAGGAAGAAATGCAGTCTGGTGCCCATTAGATTTGATGTCATTTCACTTTGGTCTAGGGATAGTGTGGTCTGAACATCCATGAAAATCAATGTAAATCGTATTTAAGCGCCAAACTATGCTGGGCTATAATGCATGTATGGATGTATGTGTGTATGTATGTAGCTATGTATATTTTTTTCTTCAGGTGCACGGGTACAGCAACATCTGCCACGGTCCCCTGCTGTATGATGATCTTGAGTCCACCGAACCCCTGTGCTGCACCGACGGCCTCTACAAGCCATGCCCCAGTACCACTCACATACACTAGGCAAACACACACACACACACACACACACACACACACACACACACACTGACACATATGAGCTGTTTTTTTCTTTGGTTTCTTCTCATCAAAATGTTTCACGTTTACAAAGCTGAATAAAATATGAAAATGCCGAAATTTTATTTATATTCTTCCTTTTTTTATCGTGCTGATGATGGTGGTAGTGGAATAATAGTAGGAGTAATAATAATAATAATAATAATAATAATAATAATAATAATAATAATAATAATAATAATAATAATTATAATAATTATAATGATAATAATAATAATAATAATAATAATAATAATAATAATAATAATAATAATAATATATAATATAATATAAAAATTATAATAATAATAATAATAATAATAATAATAATATATAATATAATATAAAAATTATAATAATAATAATAATAATAATAATAATAATAATAATAATGATAATAATAATGATAATGATAATTATAATAATAATAATAATAATAATAATAATAATAATAATAATAATAATAATAATAATAATAACAATAAAAATTATAGTAATAATAATAATAATAATAATAATAATAATAATAATAATAAGAAGAAGAAGAAGAAGAAGAAGAAGAAGAAGAAGAAGAAGCCCTGACGTCTGAACGAGGGGGGGCTGCATCTTGTAAAACACGGAACGGGAACTGTTGTCCGATAAAAACCACCGGTGGAGTAACATGGAAACATGGAAATGCAGGCAACAGAAAGCCTATTGGCTCATTACGAGGACGCCCGCTTGGGTGATTTAATCTGCTCGACCGCCACTTGGGGCTTGGTGAGCAGATGAAAGCACCTCGATATTGAGGAGCAGATGGAAGCCCCTCGTTATTCAGTTTACTCCCGACGCAGCGAAATGACGGTCGATTCTATATTTGAAGGAGTTGATGGTATTCGCATTTACTACTTCTGAGGGAAGATTGTTCCAGTGGCGGATGACTCGGTTTGAAAAGAAACTCCTTCCAATGTCTGTGTTACATCGACTCGACTGAATGGGTAAACCGTTATTTCTAGTTCTTGAGTTGGTTTGCAGTTCAAAGAATTTGGAGTAATCGACGTTATTGAACTTTTTTAGATACTTGAAGACTTGAATCATATCCCCTCGTAGGCGTCTTTTCTCCAATGTAAAGAGATTGAGTCGCTTGAGTCGTTCCTCGTACGGTTGAGCCCTGAAGGTTGGAATCATCTTTGTGGCGCGTCGTTGAATCCTTTCCAGTAAAGCAATGTCCTTTCTGTAACTGGGAGACCAGAACTGCACTGCATACTCGAGGTGCGGTCTTACCATGGAATTATACAAGGATAGCATCACGTCTGGTGTTTTACACTCGAAGTTCCTCGCTATGAACCCGAGCATAATGTTGGCCTTGTTGTATGCTTTTTTACAGTGATTCGCGTGTTTCAGGTCACTGCTGATAGTGACCCCAAGATCCTTTTCCTCCTGCATCGCTTGCAGAGGTCTCCCATTCATGATGTATGTGTGGTTACTATTTTGGGACCCAATGTGCATGACTTTGCATTTGTCAACATTAAAAGACATTTGCCATTTTTCCGACCATTCGACAATGTGATTGAGGTCTTTCTGAATGATTTCGCAGTCGGTCTTTGTGAGGACATCTCCACCCACCTTGGTGTCATCTGCAAATTTCGATATTGTGGATTTCAGTCCTGATTCTAGATCATTGATATATATGATAAAGAGGATGGGTCCCAGCACTGACCCTTGAGGCACTCCACTAGTGATTGGAAGCCAATCAGAAGGCTGTACGTTGAGTAGTACTCGTTGTTTTCTGTCGGTGAGCCAATCTCTTATCCACGCGATCAGATTGGCTCCGATGCCCGCCGAGTGCAGTTTTTTAAGGAGTCGCTCGTGCGGTACCTTGTCGAAGGCTTTCTGAAAGTCCAGGTATATAACATCACTGGGGATGTGGGCATCCCAGTTCTTATATATACCTTGGAAGAAGTTTAATAAATTCGTTAGGCAGGAGCGCTTGTTTCTGAAGCCATGCTGGGTGTCGGAGATTATATTATTGTTTTCTAGAAACTTAACAAGTTTATCTCTAATAATCTTTTCGAGTATTTTTCCTGCCACTGATGTCAAACTTATGGGCCTGTAGTTTAATGCAACACTTTTGTCTCCTTTTTTGAAAATCGGTGTTACGTTCGCCATCTTCCAGTCTTCCGGGACCTTGTTTAGTTGAACTGACCGGTTGAATATGGTAGTGAGTGGTTGAAGTATTTGTTGTTTAAGCTCTTTTAATAACCGCGGGGACAAACTGTCGGGTCCCGTTGACTTGTTCGTGTCGAGTTTGTCCAAGTACTTTTTTACTTCTTGGTCGCATATTGAGTCAATTTCCAGCGGCGTGATCTCACTCGGCGGGTCAGGACCCTCGGGAATGGTTTCGATGTCCTCGACTGTGAATACGGATGCGAAGTTACTGTTGAGGATTCTGGCCATCTGTTTACTGTCCTGAGTTACAGATCCAGTCTCGTCTGTCAGGGGACCAATATTGGATTTTCTTTTCTTTTTCGATCTTATGTACGTGAAGAATTTCTTGGAGTTAGTTTTAATTTCGCGCGCTATTTGCTTTTCATAGTTGCATTTGCTACTCCGAATAAGGCTGCGGCAAGCTCTGAGGCTGTTGTGGTACTGTGTGCTGGCTTCGGCCGTAGCATTCTCTTTCATCAAATTATAATTCCTTTTTTTTAGGTTTACTGCCCTTTTTATTTCTCTGGTCATCCACGGTGGATCTACGGCCCCATTTACTCGCCTGGATTTCGTAGGCACTGTAGCCTTCTCTACTTGCAACAGTTTATCTTTGAAGACGTTCCACGTGTTGTCGATTGTATTGTCGGTGATACCAAGTTGGTCCCAGGTCGTAGGGGGAAGCAGCGCACGGGCTAAGTTGAAATTTACTTTTTTGTAATCTGGTATCACTGACGGATTATCTACGAGTTTGTGACATATGTTGATATTAAAACGGATTAAGTGGTGATCGCACCCATTAAGTTTCTCACCAACTGTACAGTCGCGAATGAGGTCGGTGTCGCTTACTAATACCAGATCCAGCAGATTGTTTTCTCTTGTTGGTTGAGTTACAACTTGAGTGAGGAACATTCTGCCTAAGAGAGTATTTTTGTACGATGTTTAATTTTATAGTCTTCGCCAGTGTTGTATGAAAGAGACAGATCCAAAGCCTTATTCAATGTACACAGAATATTTAAAAGACCCTCTCAAATAGTAAATAGCTCATATATAAGAGAATGAGTGGTGTATTTGGGGGAACGCGAGACGCTGCGGAGAGACTCGATCGGGACCCACCCAAACGTACTCCATATATGCCAGACTATAACCAATATATAACACTTCAAAAATATTATGGTAACCTAACCTAGACGTAAGCACGGACAAAACTACCAATAAAGACTAATTAACCAAGCCGCGGCAATGCAACAATATATGGCGGCTTGTCAGTAAAGTAAACATTGCCACGCACGAAGCCTCACCACGGCCATAACACCTGATTTACTTCCAGTCTGCGAGGGTAAAACTTAACCAAACCTACCAAAAAATTACCAGAACTTCTCCTAACCTCTCGTAACCTAACCAAAACCTTAGCAAACCCTTACCGAACCTCTCTTAACCTAACCAAACCTCTCGTAACCTAACCAAAACCTTACCAAACCCTTACCAAACCTCTCGTAAGCTAACCAAAACCTTACCAAACCTCTCGTAACCTAACCAAAACATTACCAAACCCTTACCAAACCTCTCTTAACCTAACCAAACCTCTCGTAGCCTAACCAAAACCTTACCAAAACCTTACCAAACCCTTACCAAACCTCTCATAACCTAACCAAAACCTTACCAAACCTCTCGTAACCTAACCAAACCCTTAGCCAACCCTTACCAAACCTCTCGTAACCTAACCAAAACCTTACCAAACCTCTCGTAACCTAACCAAAACCTTACCAAACCTCTCGTAACCTAACCAAAACCTTACCAAACCTCTCGTAACCTAACCAAACCTTACCAAACCTCTCGTAACCTAACCAAAACCTTACCGAACCTTTCGTAACCTAACCTAAACCTTACCAAACCTCTCGTAGCCTAACCAAAACCTTACCAAACCTTTCGTAACCTAACCAAACCTTACCAAACCTCTCGTAACCCAACCAAACCTTACCAAACCTCTCGTAGCCTAACTAAAACCTTACCAAACCTTATCAAACCTCTCGTAACCTAACCAAACCTTACCAAACCTCTCGTAACCTAACCAAAAGCTTATCAAACCTCTCGTAACCTAACCAAAACCTTACCAAACCTAATCAAACCTCTCGTAACCTAACCAAAACCTTACCAAACCTCGCTCAACCTAACCAAAACCTTACAAAACCTTATCAAACCTCTCGTAACCTAATCAAAACCTTACCAAACCTCTCGTAACCTAACAATAACCTTACCAAACCTCTCTTAATTTAACCAAAACCTTACCAAACCTCTCGTAACCTAACCAAACCCTTACCATACCTCTCATAACTTAACCAAAACCTTACCAAACCTTTCGTAACCTAACCAAACCTTATCAAACCTCTCGTAACCCAACCAAACCTTACCAAACTTCTCGTAACCTAACTAAAACCTTACCAAACCTTATCAAACCTCTCGTAACCTAACCAAACCTTACCAAACCTCTCGTAACCTAACCAAAAGCTTATCAAACCTCTCGTAACCTAACCATAACCTTACCAAACCTAATCAAACCTCTCGTAACCTAACCAAAACCTTATCAAACCTCGCTCAACCTAACCAAAACCTTACAAAACCTTATCAAACCTCTCGTAACCTAACCAAAAGCTTACCAAACCTCTCGTAACCTAACAATAACCTTACCAAACCTCTCTTAATTTAACCAAAACCTTACCAAACCTCTCGTAACCTAACCAAACCCTTACCATACCTCTCATAACCTAACCAAAACCTTACCAAACCCCTACCAAACATCTTGTAACCTAACCAAACCCTTATCAAACCTCTCGTAACCTTACCAAACGTTAGCAAACCCTTAACAAACCTATCAACCTAAGCAATGCACACCAGTCAAGGGATAGTGATGGGTAGGCAGAGTGGGCATAATAGGCTTCAGAATATTCAGATCTTTTGAGTGGAAACAAAATGGCATTTCTTACTAACCGGACTCAACGTGTTCTTATTGACGGATCTTCATCTGACACTGTCCCTGTTTCTTCAGGTGTCCCACAAGGCACCGCTTTAGGCCCCCTTCTTTTCCTCCTGAACATTAACGATCTTCCACTCTCAACGCCTAACTCTTCCCTAGACTATTTGCCGACGATAGTTTGCTGTTTAGAGCAGTAAAGACTACTGACGACTGCAGACTGCTACAAAAAGACTTGGACGCCCTCCAGCGGTGGGAGCGCACCAGCCGTACCTGGCAGATGGATTTCCGCCCTGACAAGTGCAAACTATTAAGATTCACCAGAGCTCACATCCCCATCCATCACACTTACTTTCCATAATTCATAACTAGAATCCGTCCACACACACAAGTATCTTGGTATCCACCTCTCCACTAACCTAAAGTTCAACACTCACATGGACCACATCAGTGCCACAGCCAACCGAACTCTGGGGTTCCTGAGGAAGAATTTACATAACTGCACACCTGACATAAAACACGTAGCTTATGACACACTTGTGAGACCAACACTGGAGTATTGCTCCACGGTGTGGGATATCCTTACACACACAGAAACATTGATAGGTTAGAACAAATCAACACCAAGGCGGCTAGGTTCATTACAAACAATTACACTCGAACGCCTGGCATCTGTAATGTGTATATTATAATGTACATGTGAATGTGTGAATGTATGTCGTAACGCCATGGCACAGCCGCACCCAAGGATGTTTATTAACATGTCGGTATATAGGTTGTGCTTAGGAGGTGCTCTTTGCCGTGGGAACGGTGCTGATTCAGCAAGCCTGCTGCACCGGATCGCTCCTGCACCGGCGAGAAGCCGGCAGATACCAGCGGGCGACGGGCGAGAGCAGAGGACTGCTCGGGGTGTGCGTACGACTCCTTCACAAAACCTGTAACTATTCTGTAAGACTGTTAATATAGTTAAAACGCCCAAAATAACTGTTTAAATCAACCAGAGAGAGAGAGAGTAAATTAAGTAAACTCAAAGTGAACTTAACGGCTCCGCTCGGCAAACACATAATACACCTCACTTAAATAAAGGCTATTGTGTTATCTCAACCACTTCAATCAACTAGAGAAAACAGGCAACGGTACACCGGACCTGACGTGAAATAACAGTTCGCGCCTTAAACAAAAACACTTATAAACAGCTAACAAAAGCACGTATCAAAAGTGGTGAACAGCGGTTTACGGACCTCTCCGAAGTATTATATAGGTGTTATCTCTCTCTAATATAACATAACATGGACCATTGTGTGTGAGGGCAGAGACAATGGAGCGTGTAGCTAGTGTCCTGCTGACGCAGCGCGCGACCTTCCTGCCCCGTGAGAGTCGAGTCAGCACACTCCACCCCCGCGCGACGCCACACCGCCCCGCTGCCGGGGGTCTCGTACCAATTCCGAGACGCCCACTTGTCTGCCTACGACGCCGCCTGTCGTGGGTAGGCGCTTCCCTTCGCCAGACCAGGGCGGACTTTTGGCGGCGACCTTGGAGAAGCGTGGTCGCTCCCCCGCCCATTTCTCCCCGCTGCCAGGCGCCGACGCCTCCCGCCCATTCCTCCCCGCTACCGGGCACTGCCGGCCGTCTCTCTTGCCGCTCCAAGGACGAGTGCAAGCCAGCCAAGGACGCGGGGACAGCCAGTCAGGGACGAGAGCAAGCCAGCCGTGGACGGGGAAGTGCCACGGGCACCATCTTCACATTTTCATGGTATCCACATGCATGTAGCTGACACAACACTATTACGCCACTTGTTGATGACATTTCAGGTGTTTTTTCCAGCTGTTTGTGTCTCCATGGGGAGCCGTATCTAGTTTCCCTAAGGCTGTTGAATTTTATGCAGGTGTAGGGGGATGTTTAATATTTTTCCTGAATTGTGAACATTGTTTGCATTTGAATTATAGTCATTCATTTTATTTTCTCCTTTCTTGTGTGTTTTTATCATGCTAAGTATTCACTCATTATTCTTTTCCCTCTTTTTAATGCGTTTTGGAAGCATCTGGGGCGAGTGAGCACACACTTAGCGGTGATACTTTTTCCTTTTACCATATTTTTCCTCATGAAGGCTTATTTTACTAATGCCTTTTTTTTTTTTAAAGGCAGGTCAATCTGATCCGGAGTTAGAAACTTTGACCAAGGTATATCAGGAGTGGGTACAGACTTCGGAAGAGACCACCGAGGATGACAATTCCCATATCTTAAGGAGCGGGTCAGCTCATGAGAGAGTCCCTCCTCCTCGTCCTTCTCCTTCCCACCCACATGATAACAAAGGTAATAACTTAACTAACCAAGAATCCACAATGACTACTAACACCATTAAACTTCTGCCGACTACGGCATCAGTCAGAGCTTTCGCAGGCAATGAACCGGATTACAGTGCGAGAGACTTCATCCTACAATGCGAGGATGTTATGAATAACTCATTTGTGTCAGAACCGGGAGATAAAATCTCCTTCATTAGGTCCAGATTAAAGCCGGGAACAGAAGCATCAGCTCTTATGTACACCAGCGCGTTCATGGAACCGCAACAAACCAAAGATTATGACCAGTTTCGGTCACATTTTCTGGAGTCTTTTGGAGAAGATGTTAGGCACAGCCTCGTCAAAGGCGTTAATGTAGCTGTGACCAATTTGATTTCAGCTGTGGAGAGTAAAAAGGCTTTTTGCCGGACAAGTGGACGCCTATCGGTTGTCTACTGATTTGGGCTCATATTTGAAAGCTGGTGGCTGGACAGAGGGAGAGAATATGTCTCTATCTAAAGTACTCAAATTTCTGGAATTTTTCATGTACATGGCTGTCATCAAGGGCCAGTTTCGAAAAAGTTCTTTATCCCTAGCCTACGGCCCCACTGACAAGTTGCACGACTTCGTGCTTAAACTGTAGCCTCTGTCGACCAGAAGGCCGCTAATGTTAGCGCGTCCTTCTCGGTGGTGGCGTCCGCCACCGAAAAGCCTAAGCGCCACTGTTCGTACTGTCAGCGCGACGGTCATACGGTTGACTATTGTGTAAAACGTCAGCGGGATCGCAAGGACAAAAAGGAGAGGGGAGGCTCGCCGATGTCAGGCAAATCTGCTTCTCAGACGACCCCGGCCGCTTCAAAAAGTCGTGCCGAGGGCTACAACACGGGCAAGTCCTGTTTTATCCACGGTGCTGGTAGACACACCACAGAGGAGTGTTTCTCTGTGCTACAGTTAAAGAAAGAGCGAGCAGGAAAGTTCGTGAAGGGGTCGGGGGAAGCCGAGCGCCGCCCCAAAAACAACCCCAGGGTAGCAATCCGGGGGCCGGAGGAAATTGAGACTGCAGTGCAGGCTGACAATAGTAGCTTGTATGAATCTGTTGTGGCCGCGTGCAGTTAGCCTGAAATTATGGCGCTTAAAGTCAAGCTGGGTCCGCTACAAGCGTCATTTGCGGTCGACACCGGGGCTGCGGTTAATGTGTTGTCAGAAAAGACGTACATAGTTTTAAAACGTGCGTCGCGGGGAGGCCGCTACCAGCTACGACTCTCTGACCTAAGCCTTTGCGGTGTCACCGCCGACAGGCTTAACATCCTTGGGTTGGTGAGTTTGCCAGTGAGTTTGGGACGAAACACCCCTGTCGTGCGTTTGGATTTTTACGTGTTGTCAAACTTTTCACTGCCGTCTGACGGTCTTCTTGGGTTGTCGTCACTGAGGTCTAACCGCATGGCAATACTTCCAATAGTAATACAGTAAGGTTTCAAGGGAGATGTTTCAAGGCCATGGATCAACCTGTGCGCCTCGCTTCTCCCTGGGAAAGAAAGGAAATACCCAGCAAGGGTCGGGAAAGTGTTTCTCCTGAGTCGGTAGTGCATACCGTGCCGACTCACTCCACGGTGCCAGTGCATGGCGCGGGCACCACCTCACTTCATGGTCAACCACCAACACCAGCTGACGTTTGCAGGGGATGGAAAAATGTCACTGCGATAGTCGTAGGGAATCATGAAATCCCTCAACGAACCGCAATGCACGTCCCCGTGTCAGTCCCTAACGCCACCGTAGGTTGTGACATCTGCCTAGAAGGGCCTAGTCGTGTCAACACGCTAGCGATAGAGTCCACCCTTAACACGGTACGGGAGGGAAGTAGGACCGTAGCTTTAGTGGTTAATGCCACTGGCGGTCCAGTTACACTAAAAAATGGAGTCATTTTGGGTCGCGCGTTAGCGTTCGACGGACAGGTGTCCCCAGACCCTTTAGAGTTAAAGCGGCCTTGTGTCGGCGCGGTGGGTCAACCCGCCGCCGGCGACAAAACATGTCAGGCCTCGTTTTTTTTTTTTTTTTTTTTTTTTTTTTTTTACAGCTAAGGAGACAGTTCAAGGGCGTAAATAAAAAAAATACAAAAAAAAAAACCCGCTACTCACTGCTCCCGAACAGAGGTCAAAGGAGTGTCCAAAACGAGAGGTCAATTTCGGGAGGAGAGGTGTCCTGATGCCCTCCTATTGAAAGAGTTCAGGTCGTAGGCAGGAGGAAATACAGATGAAGGAAGCTTTTTCCAGAGTTTACCACCGTGAGGGATGAAGGAGTGAAGATGCTGGTTGACTCTTGCATAATAGTCGATTTGACATTCCTATCTCTTCTACAGTGAACCTAGAAATGTTGTTTCCTATGAAGTTTTATTCTTGATTTAGTTTCATATGGGTATCTAAAGTCATTTTAGCTTGGTTGCCCAAATGGCAATGTTGGGCAAATTGTGCAATTTGCATAACAAGATGGCGGCCAAACGCCACCTGAATTTCTTTTATTTCTTCATAATTTTCTTAGATTTATAAGAAGCACATCTTATCTGGGGTTTTCTTGGGTCTAGAATTCAGTTTTGATGTTGTTTTTTCATTTCTACTTCAATCTTGTGTGCTAAGAGTCAGAAAACGCTAAATTTATATAAGTAGTTAATTTTTTTATTTTATTTGCAGGATTGAAAATGAGTGAAAAGTGTCTTCTCTCGACCTGTACCAAGTCAGGGCAACTGCGAGGATTCAAGCTACAGGGAGTAAAAAGACTTATAGAATGTGCGACACAGAGACAAGATAATCAAACCCTTGTCTTATTGCAAAATATTTTGGACTCACAAGGAGAGGAAGCATCAGTGGAAGTACATCAAGGTTGTTATTGTTCATTTACGTCCAAGGAACACATTAAAAAAGCAGTGTCTAAGAGGAAGACTGATTCAATAAGTAGTGATGAAGGCCCATCTGTCAGAATCAGACGGTCACAAGTTAATGACTTTCATTTAAAAAAACACTGCTTGTTTTGTGGCGCATCTTGTGAACCAGTAAATCCAAAACATCCTGATAGATGGGACAGAGTGGTACAGTGTGAGAGAATAGGTATTAAGGGTGCTCAACCTTTCAAGGCTGTTGTATTACAGTATTGTGAAGATCGAAATGACGTGTGGAGTCGGGAAGTTGTTATGCGTTGTCATAGTGTACATGACTTAGCAGCAGCTGAAGCACAGTATCATGTTCGTTGCTATGATGAATTCAGGAAAATATCTGTGCATACTGACCATAGACCAATGATTGACGATGCAGCTTTGAAAATACTTGTTGATGAGATGTACACTAATAGGAAAATATGTACTTGGACATCAACTGAATTGCATGATAAGTATGTAAGTTATGGTGGTCAGCTAACACAAAAGCAATTGTTTACCAAACTGGTTTCTTATATAGTGTGGCCGCATGGGGGCATTCTATCTGATTTACTTTCCTCCATTCAAGGCCGCTTGAGTCACTACCCAGCTGGCACTGAGAAAATCATCGTCTTCGACAAGTACCAAGATATCTCTGCAAAGGATCATGAGAGAAAACGCCGAGCTGGTGATATCATCATTGACTATGAACTCTCTATTGCCAACTCTTTACCAAAACGAGATGTTATCCTCAAAAGCAAGAAGAACAAGCAAAGGCTTGCAAGCTTGTTGCACTCCTTTGAACTTGATACTAATGTGACAATGGAAACTTGTGAAAACAATTTATTTGGCCATGATGAAGCAGACATCACTATGATTTCCTATGTCCTTGAGGCAGCTAACAACGGAAAGGGTGTTATACGTGTTCTTAGTGATGACTCTGATGTGTTTGTTCTGTTAGTGTATTGGGTGTATAAAATGAACAAGCAGTGCAAAGTACAGATGGAGAATTGGAATGGAACTGTTCTAGACATCAATGCAACCTGTGCTGACCTAGGGCCAAAATGTCTGCAACTCCTTGGTATGCATGCCCTCAGTGGGTGTGACACAACTTCTTATCCTTATGGAAAAGGCAAGATCAGTGCACTAAATACTATGCTGAGAGGGGAATTCCCAGGCTTGGCTGATGTACTGGGTGAGGTGAATGCCACAGAGGTTAATTTACTAGAGGCAGCAAAACCCTTCTTCCTTGCTCTATATGGACAAACACCAGGAACTTCGATGGAATCTGCCGCTTCACAATATTCACTAAAAATAAGAAAAGTCCAAAATTAATGTCCCTTCCTCCAACAACACCCAACCTGCTGCAGCACGTGCTGAGGGCCCATTTGCAAGTGATGTTGTGGAAAGCAGCAAACAACCAAACTCCACCTGACGAGTCAGCTGATATAACCAAGTTTGGATGGAAGATCCAGGATAACATCCCTGTTCCTGTCATTGCAGAGGGGGAGCCTGTACCCCCAAAACTATTTAATGTAATCCGGTGTCAGTGCAAGAAGGAGAACAAGAGGTGTATCACTGAGGTGTGTGGCTGCCACAAAGAACACCTGTCATGCACGTCGTATTGCCATTGCAAAGGTAACCATGGATGTTGCAATCCTTACACAAACAAAAAAGATGTAGGTATGGTGTTGGATGCAGATATGGAAGATTGTGAGGAGGTATTCGCAGATGACAATATAGATGATGTGGAGGGCAGTCAGGAGAGTGAGGGCCAGGAGGATATGGAGTATGTTTATGATATTGATGATGAATGGGAAAATACACCTATATAATACTGTATAGTCCTGTATCAGTCCTATTAACCCGGAAATAACGATCAATTATTTTCAATATTATATTTGTCCAATTTTAGACAATTTTATTAAGCTTAGGAAGGACTCAATGTACTCAGTGGGTCAGAAACTAAATGAAATGAGTCTGTAGGTTCTTGCTGATACCTTGTTCTTTTCATATAGTTATATAGTTACCCCCCGGATGATTTTTCGCAACTAGTAAAACTATGTAATCGATTATGGGTTAAAAGGATTTCTTAGCTTTGAATACTTGTACATAAAGAACGAATTTGTAATTTCCTTGCTATACAGGTTATTCAATCATAATTATTATTTTTAATAATTAAAATTTTTATTTGCACTTTTTTAATGATATTTTGTTGTGTAACAATGTAAATTTAGCGTTGTCCTATACTTAGCGCACAAGATTGAATTACAAGTGAAAAGACAACATCAAAAATGAATTCTAGACCCAATAAAACCCCAAATAAGATGTGTTTCATATCATTCTAAGAGAATTATTAAGAAATCCAGGTGGCGTTTGGCCGCCATCTTGTTATGCAAATTGCACAATTTGCCCAACATTGCCATTTGGGCAACCAAGCTAAAATGACTCTAGATACCCATATGAAACTAAATCAAGAATAAAACTTCATAGGAAACAACATTTCTAGGTTCAGAAAATTTCAAACCGACTATAAGGGGTTTGGACAGTATAGGGATGAGCATGAGTAGAAAGTCGTGTGCAGCGGGGCTGCGGGAGGAGGGGAGGCACGCAGTTAGCAAGTTCAGAAGAGCAGTCAGCATGAAAATATCGATAGAAGATAGAAAGAGAGGCAACATGGCGGCGGAATTTGAGAGGTAAAAGATTATCAGTATGAGGAGGAGAGCTGATGAGACGAAGAGCATGTGACTCTACTCTGTCAAGGAGAGCTGTGTGAGTGCGCCCCCCCCCACACACACACACGAGATGCATACTCCATACGTCTATCGATTCTGAAGTCAAAGTGGTCGATTATCCCGAGTTTAATGGCCCGCTTCTGAAGCTTTTACATCAGTATCGTGATGTCATTGCCCTGCCCGGTGAGCCTTTAGGTACGACTGATACGACAGAGCACAAGCTTAGGGTTAAACCCGACACCAAACCGGTGTACATTCCTGCATACAGACTTCCACAGTCAAAGGTAGATTGTAGATGAACAGGTTAAAGATATGTTGGACCAGGGTGTTATTCAGCATTCCCGATCTCCGTGGAACTCGCCCTTGTTCCTAGTCCCTAAAAAGGACGGAAGTTTCAGGCCTGTCATCGATTTTAGGAAAGTAAATGAGGTGACTGAGGATGATCGGTACCCTCTGCCCGTTTTAGGTGACTTGTTAATGTCCCTGGGGCAAGGGAATACTATTTTCAGTAGTCTTGACCTTTTAAGTGGGTACTGGCAGGTGCCGATGGCAGCTGAATCCAGAGATTACACCCTTCAGTACCCTGAGCGGTCATTTTGAATGGTTAAGGATGCCATTCGGCCTTAAAACCGCACCCATTACTTTTCAGAGGATGATCAACACGTTGTTCTCAGACATGATAAGCAAAGAAATCTATGCATATTTAGATGATTTAATCATCTGTAGCAAGGATGGCGACAGTCACCTAGCTAAACTAGAAGCAGTTCTGCTTAAACTTAGAGGCGCTGGCCTTAAGGCCAAGCTGACTAAATGTGAATTTTTAAAGCCAAAAATCACCTTTTTAGGTCACACTGTTGATGGAGATGGAATCCACACGATGGACGATAAAATATCGGCCATAAAGAATTTTCCGCAACCCCAAACCGTCGAAAACGTTCGGTCTTTCCTTGGGTTGTCCGGCTACTATAGGCCTTTCATACAAGGTTTTGCCAAAATTGCTTCGCCTCAAACGCAACTTTGAAAGAAAGAGGTACCTTTTCATTGGAATGCCCCACACCACAAGACTTTTACAGACTTGAAGTCAGCGTTAATCAATGCTCCAGCCTTGGCATTCCCGGACTACAACGTCCCTTTTACATTTTATAAAGATGCCTCAGCCCTAGGTCTTGGTGCTGTTTTGATGCAACCGGACGCTCGCGGTAAAAATCGCTCTATTGCGAACGCAAGTCGTACTTTAAACCAGGCTGAGTCGAACTATTCAGTGACCCATCAGGAAACCCTAGCGATTGTTTGGGCTCTTAAACATTTTAGGGATATTATCCTTGGCTATCCTATCACTGTCTTTACGGACCACGCGCCAGTCACCGAGCTTTTCAAGGGTGGAAACCTCACCGGTCGACTCGCACGGTGGTACCTGACCATCCAGGAATTTGGGGGCCAACCTTTAAGTATTTACCTGGCAGCGCGAATGTCGTCGCGGATTCACTGTTGTTACGGCCGGGCTTCTCCCGACCTTCATTTTTTTTTTTATTCTTTTACCGACACGGTGGGGGTCACCCACTTGGCCGCTGTGTGACCCTTTGTTCTGTGGCATTTTCCACCCACGCCGGCCCAGCATGAACTGGATATTTCCGGTTGGGGGAGCGGAATATTCCCACCTGCCGCTCCTTCTCCTAGCCACCTTCCCGCGCCGCCCGACCCGGCCCGTTTCAATGTATTGTAAACATATTATGTATATTTTATTTTATGTTTAGGATTAAATATTTATGTACTCAGGTACTGTATGTAAACTATGTATTTTGTGTTGTCGTGGGGTTTGTTGCCCCGCACCGCCAGCGACGTCTGGCAGTCCGCTCGCGGGGCGCCGAGGCAGCAGTCACCCCAACATAAGCGAGTGACCCTAGGTCACTCGCTCTTCCCTTGTTTTCCCGTGCAACCGTCGAGTTTGAAGGGAGGCCGGCTCCTCTCTCTCCCCTTTGTGTCCCTGCAGCGCCTTCTGCAGGTTTTCCACGCCTGTAAGCGTGTGTTTTCTTTTACGGGAGAGAGAGGGTCGTTACTGTTGTACGGTAAGGTTTTTTGTGTGTTTCGTGTGCCGTTACTGTTTGCGTGTTTATCACGCTTTTTGCCGTGTTACGTGCTGCCTCCCTCATTCAAGTGTTTTTCAGTAGTGTTTTGTGTTTGTTATTTGTTTCATGTGTTTTTAAAAGGAGTGTGTTCCTAAGGCAATCTTGGGTTTTACTTTTCTTTTTGTAATTAATGTAAATATTAACTTCTTGTAAATATATCTTATCTTTAGTTTGGCGTTTCCGTTCACTATTTCCTTTGTTTTAAATTATTCATTTTCCTTTTATTTTGTTGTTCGGTTCAGGGGAAAAGAACCTGGTGTTTTGAGGCCTAACCTACCCAGTTTTTGTTTTGTCTTTGTTTTTTTGTTTTTGTACTTTTCCCGAGACCCCTGACCACACCAGTGTTACGACACTGGTGACGTAACACTGTCTAGAAACGTACCTGTTGACTCAGTGGCAGAAACGCCAACTGAAATTCAAAATTTCAGTCTAAAGGATTTAGCAGCAGCCCAGCGTCGACATGACGTTTGGAGTAAAGTAATATACGCTCTGGAATCGGATGATGAAACAAGTCTCCCGCCACTACCTGTGTCTTTTTCACATTTTTTCTTGTCACAGGACGATGTCTTGTGCCGCTACTGGCCCCGCAAAAAGGAGTCTGTCGCACAGTTTGTCATACCGGAGTGTTATGTACCGGCGGTGCTGAACTTAATTCATGACGCGGTCATTGCTGGTCACCCAGGGAGGGAGCGCACTTTAACAGCGGCCCGAGCGGTCTATTTTTGGCCAACTATGCGTGTAGATATTGACGCGTATGTGGTTAAGTGTGTCAAGTGTGCCCAACATAAAGGGACGGTGCCTAAGCCTGCGCCGATCCTAGAATACCCGCCCCCTGACCGGCCTTGGGATGTAGTTTATGTTGACTTGCTACAGCTTCCCGCCAGCCACCAGGGCTCTAGGTACCTCTTAGTTTGTGTAGATCACTTGTCTCGGTACGTTGTTTTAGCCCCGGTGAAAGATAAATCTGCTCAGGCCATTGCTCATGCCCTAATAACTCATCTAATTTGTCCATACTCCACACCTAGAGTGTTGTTAAGTGATAATGGAACCGAGCTTCGAAATAAACTTTTAGCAGAAATATGAAAACAGTTAGGCATTACACAATCTTTTACAGTCAGTTATCACCCAGCCAGCAACGACCTTGTTGAACGCGCGAATAGGAAGATTTTAGATGTCTTGCGCCAGGTCGTTAGCGGACTTCAGCATACCTGGGAGGACTGGCTAGCATATGTTGCAGCAAGCATAAACAGCCGTGTTTGTGAGTCAACGGGACAATCTCCCCACTACATAATTTTTGGGGTTGAGAAGAGACTCCCATATGACCTGCTTAGTAGTTCTCATTCACCTGTATATAATGTAGATGATTATTCTAAGGTTCACCTCAAAGTTTTCACAGATATTCATAGAAACGTCAGAGAGAGACTACAGGCGACATCTGAGAATATGTGCTTGCAGCAACACAAGCGTGCCGCCCCTGTTTCCTTGAAAGTGGGTGACTTTGTTATGATTCGAGTCCCAGAGAGACATTCGAAGTTGTCCCTTAAATTCGTGGGCCCACGCCAGATGGTTAGACAACTAGGTGGTCACAAATTTGAGCTTTATGATCTCATTTTTAATTCATATGAAATTGTGCATAGTGATCGCCTCAAAAAGACAGCCGCCCAGCCTGAGGTCCTAGACTCGACTTTAGTTGAACCGGCGAGTACCGCCTTTTTGCCTCAGCCTGACGATGCTTTGTCTATCTTTCCAACACACGACTATAACCTGCGTCCTCGCAATTACTAATTTATGTTTGGTTCCTGAGCTTTTGCCTGCATCTTTTTCATGCGAGAGGGGAATGATTGAGTAATACTTTTCACTCTTACTCACTATTTTCTTTTTATTGCTGAGTTGATGCAGGGCAGTCAGTCTCCTTAGTTGTTTGGGACCGTAATAATCGAGGGTGTAGACTACCATAGGGATAGGTACCTTTTAACCTTGAACCTCATGTGCTTCTGCTTGAAACAGACATTTTTCTCTGCAAAGACAGACTTAACTACACTTGAGCAGATGCTGTCCCTAACTTTTATTGTAACCAGCATGTGAATACCTGTCAGCTTTGGAAGTATGCAGACAAGTCTTACATACTTACCTTTTCCTTGACATACCACTGTTAACCGTTACGGGAATTATTTTTGACATCAAAGATGTCAGTCATCCACGTTCGTTCCGATCGGAGGATAGGTGGAAATTTGTCTTTTTAATTTGATGTTTATTAATGCTGGAATTACTTTAACTATTTATGCTGGATTTATATATTTCAGTGAGATTTGTTACAACGGTGATTTCACAACTTGGTGACAGGATTTTCTTTTATAGTACTGTAGAAAAACGGAGTATCAGGAGTTAGTGGTGCTAACCCAGTCAGATGCTTCTAAAGCTCTAGAGACTTGCTCCTATCGTCACGTCGTCCCTAAATCACTTTTCCACAGGAGGTTCTCCGGATTTCACTACTTCTTTTTCACACTACCAGTGTTTGTGACAGTGGTCTGTCCTGAAGGCTCAACTTATAGAGAGGTTGCAGGTCACCTGGCGGTACGGGTGGCTTGTTCCCTACGTTCTGTCAATTTGACGACCTTTCCGGAGAAGCTCCATCATGGATTTGCAGCCACAAATGCCATCCCAATCTATCCTATTGACAGTTTAGTGAATCTCACCTTTTCTAGGATGAAGTATGTAACAAATAGCCTTTCCGAGCTAACCTTTTCAAATATCTTGGAATTGGAGTCAGCTGTCCACGCCTCACAACCGGTTTACCTTACCCCATATGTACAGTCCTCATCGATAATTATTCCGGTGGTTATTTTTATCGCCATTGTCATCCCCCTGTTCTTCCTTGTTAAGCGGGCTATGACTTTGTACAACCTTCTTCAGGCAAGGGTTGCCCCACCGTGCTGAGTTCGTACGCATTGTGACTCGAAGGTCAGCTTGTATCAAATCTTCTTCAAGGATTTTCCTTTTTCTTTTTACTGTTCCAAATAGCTCCATTACCATGTATCCTAATGACAATTTAGTCAGTTTCTTTTTCTAGGATGTATCATGTAAATAACTATTCGAGCTATTATTTTGTTTTCTCGGAATAGTACCGAGCTTCCATGTCCACGACTCTAGCCCTGTTTACCTCGCCCTGTCTGTACTTTACCCATTTCTTGTTACTTCCGTGATTATTCTTATTATCATGGCATTTCCCGATGTTGTATCGTTAGGCGGGCTCTGACTTGTATATATTTTTTTTTAGTGCAACCATAACAGGACCTCGTTTAACTAGTACACATTGTGCGACTGTAACATGGGTAGGTACACTGATTTTAAAGGTCGGGTGAGCCACGAGGTCACGACTTTTTAGGTGCCCGAGCGATGTAATGTGTATATTATAATGTACATGTGAATGTGTGAATGTATGTCGTAACGCCATGGCACAGCCGCACCCAAGGATGTTTATTAACACGTCGGTGCATAGGTTGTGCTTAGGAGGTGCTCCTTGCCGTGGGAACGGTGCTGATTCAGCAAGCCTGCTGCACCGGATCGCTCCTGCACCGGCGAGAAGCCGGCAGATACCAGCGGGCGACCGGCGAGAGCAGAGGACTGCTCGGGGTGTGCGTACGACTCCTCCACAAAACCTGTAACTATTCTGTAAGACTGTTAATATAGTTAAAACGCCCAAAATAACTGTTTAAATCAACCAGAGAGAGAGAGTAAATTAAGTGAACTCAAAGTGAACTTAACGGCTCCGCTCGGCCAACATATAATACACCTCACTTAAGTAAAGGCTATTGTGTTATCTCAACCACTTCAATCAACTGGAGAAAGCAGACAACGGTACACTGGACCTGACGTGAGATAACAGTTCGCGCCTTAAACAAAAACACTTAAAAATAGCTGACAAAAACGGCTAACATCACAACACGGATCAAACAACAGATAAACATGGAACCTCTTCACATACGCAGACAAGCACACAGACTTACACTCATGTACAAGATCACAAACACTCACATTGACATTGACCCACAAACATACCTACACAACACAAACAGTCAACGTACTCGTAACACACACATCCATAAATACCAAACATATCACACTAACACTGACGCATACAAGCACTCATACTTTCCACGCACCATACGTGACTGGAACAGCCTCCCTCATCAGATTTTAGACTGTGGTACAATAGACTCATTCAGAAAACAAATACACACTCACTTGTCACCACAACACACCAACATGCACGTACTAACTATTACACTTGATTCACATCCCTCCCCTGCACACCCGGCTCCCCCGTCCCCCCAGCAGCCAACTCAAATATGCGTGTTATGCACCTGTACGGGTGCCCTGCGCATCATAAATCCAGATCCAACGTCTGAAGACGTTTAAAAACGTAAACAAACACAACGGAGAAGAAAAAACAAGAATTTAACGAAAATTACAGCACACAGTGGTTGAAAGGAGACGAAGTAAGACACAAACACGCAGGGACCAGGAGGAGGACGCGAGAAGCGGAAAATAGTGCCAGTAATAGTTACGAGGAGCATTGATCTGTCAGACCATGCCGGAAAGACTTGGCAGTAGAGGGGAAGAGGCCGAGAAGAAGAGATGCTGCCAGTGTGACTACACAGGGAAGCTCAATAACGAAGGTCTGTGTGCAAGCTGTGAGGAGGAGGCGAGGAGGAAGAAGGAGGTGTGCCGTGCGTGTGAGAAGAAAGTAAAAGAAGGAGACAAAGGCCTACAGTGTGATGGGTGTGAGAGCTGGGCCCATATTACATGCGAGGAGGTGAAATTAGAGTTATATGAAGGGCTAGAAAAATCTAAAGAGAAGCTATGGTTCTGTAGAAATGCAAACCAATGGCGAAAAGAAGTATAAAAAAGGTGGGCCTACTTGAAGAGAAATTGGTGAGAAAAAAGAAAGAAATGGAGTTTCAAACACAAGAATTAGAGGACATGAAGGAGCGGTTAAGACCATTAGAGGTAGAAAATCGAAGCATGGCAGAGCAGCTGAGAAACCTTGAGGAGGCATGACCAAGGGTCCTCAGGCCCCTGAGATGCTAAAGATGCCAGCTGAGGAAAACAAAAATGAGGCAACAGCGCAGCAGAAGAGGGAGATCACAGTGAACTCTAGGGTGATGGGAGCTGCCGCTGTGGGGAAAAACTGTGTCGTGGTGGGTCATTGTGAAGTGATAGTGCCAAGTGTAGAGTCAGAGGGTAGGGCTGGCATTGAAACTAACGCAAGCAAAGGAAAAAAATGGGGGTAGAAGAAGCCAAAGGAAATGGAAATAAAAGTGACCAGAAAGAAAAAGACAGTGGACAAGATCACGCATACAGCAAACGAGAAGAAAAGAAACATCAGGAGAAGGACACGCAGCCTCGGAAGGACCAGACAACAGAAAAGCCAACAAGCAAACCAGTCGGAGGAGGAGGAATGGAAAGCAAAAAGAACAACAACCCCCAGTGATGAGTGAAACCCAACAGGAGGAGGAGAGGCAACGAAAAAAGGAAGACGAGACAAGACAGGATGCAGTAACATGGACAGGGGTGGGGAGGCAAGCATGGACGAAGGTGAAGCATTGGGAGCAGTTAAAGATGAGGAAATATGGTAAGCTACAGAAAAAACTTTGGTTGTTTGGAGACAGTGTATTGCAGGGGGTTGGGAGGGAAATACATTTTCTGTCTGATGGATACTACAAACATATGGACAGAACCGAAGGAGGAGCCAGCATGGAGGCAATACGCACAACAGTGAGAGACCACCTGGAAGAAATTTGGCAGGAGGACTTGGTGGTGGTGGAAGGAGGGGGAAACAAACTGGAGGAAGTGGGCGAGTGGAGAACTCTAAGAAGATATGAGAAGTGGTAGAAATGCTAAAAGAGAAGGTTATAAACAAGCCATTGATCATCGGCCTGACAAAGAGGTGGGGAAAGGAGAGAACGAGATACGAAGAACAGAGACAATGGGTGAACAAGAAACTGACAGAGAAGCAAGAGGACTGGAGCTGTGACGACCTACAACTATGGAAGGGAATGCCATGGGGGGAAGTGTGGGGATGGGACAGCATTCATCTCTCCTACCTGGGAAAAAGGTAAATGGGGTGAAACATTGTGGAATGGGCCCAGCAGAGGGAAGGAATAAGAGGAAGAGTGAGATAGGATAAGGCGCAGAAAGGACAGATGCTATTGGCCTTCATTAATACAAGGGGTTGGAACGAAGGAAAATGGAAAACTTTATTGAAGGAAGGAGAGGAGTATGTCTTCGGTGTAGGAGAGACAGGTTGGCACAATAGCATCACATGGGAAGGAGGAGGATGGACATGCATAGGAAAAGGAAGGAAGGTTGGAGAGAAGAAAGGTGGTGGCGTGGGAGTAATAATGAAGGAGAAAGAAGGCAGGAGTATGTCAGAAGTGCAGTTATGCAAAGAAATGGAAAACAGGCTGACCCATGCAAAAGGGGACATTATCACAGTAAAAATCAAGGATGTGAAAGAAGTGTGGTGGATCACATTCACAGTGCAGTGGTGTATATGGATGTGGAGGGATCAGAAAACTACGAAGAAAACAAGAAACTATATGATCTAATGACAGAAATCGGCATGGCAATAGGCAAGGAGAAGTGGGTGATTATGGGAGATCTGAACGGACACATTGGACTCAATAATGAGAGGACTAACACAAATGGGATGACGATCCTGGATTTTGCAGAAAATAGAAAATTAAAAATCAATAACTGGGAACTGGAAAACACTATTACATGGAGAGACAGAGGTGCAGAGTCAGCCATAGATTACATTTTAGTGAATGAAGAAGTGATGAAGAAGTGTTCGATTTTGAAAAATGAAGAAATTGACATCTCGGACAATGTGCTGACAGGGATAACCTGTGGTGAAGGGAGAAAAGAAAGGGGAGAGAAAAAGACCCAATGGAGAGAAAAGTTGAATTTATCGGAAGCTGACTGGGAGACATATAACAGGAGACTGGATGAAGAAATGCAGGGATGCAGTGAGAAAGGGGAGGCAACAATAACCCAGTGGGAACAGAATATAAAAAGAACAATACTAAAAGAAGCAAAGAGAAATGTTGGAAACAAAAGATTCAAAGAAGGGAAGACAAGGCTAAAAGGATGGTGGGACAAAGAGGTGGAAGAAGCATGGAGCACCAGGAAAAAAGAGAACAGGAGGCAGAGAGACCTGAGCAAAATGATGACGAAGCATGGGAAGCATAAGACAAAAATGGCAAGAGGCATGGGACGCCTATGAGGAGAAAAAGAAAACACAGATACTGATGAGTAACAAGATAGCAATATGGGAGGAGGAGCAGGCTCAGAAACTGAACGAGATGCCTCCAAGAGAAAGAGAGAGAGGGATGGAAAAGACTGAGGAGGAACCTGAGAGGTAGAGAAACGAACCAGGAAGTGAAGCTGAAGATAGAGGGAAGAGAAACCAGCAACGATGAAGAGATAAGAACGGCAATAGAGGGTTACTGGAGGAACATTGTGCAGACCAACACTGAAGAAGACCAAACGGGAGATCCAACAATATACAGTGACAAAAAAAAATGGAAGGTGTCACAATAGAACTGAAGGATGTGGAAAAAGCACTAAAAGGTATAAAGAATGGAAAAGCAGGCGCAGCGGATGGAGTACTCGGTGAATTTATAAAATATGGAGGAGAAAGACTCAAACATATCCTGCAGGAAATGTTCCAAATAATACTGGAGGAGGGTGAGATCCCGTAAGACTGGAAAAGAAGCAGAGTAACACTGATTCACAAAGGAGGAGGGAAACCTAAGGAGGAAATAGAAATCTATAGGCCCATTTTAGTCATGAACATCATGGCAAAGATATTTGGAAAAATCTTGCATGAAAAGCTTAAAATGTGGGCAGAGGAATCCAAAGCGTGGGGAGAAGAACAGAGTGGATTCAGAGAAGGAAGAGGAGGGCTGGAAAATGTGTTGGTTCTTAAGGAAATAATAAACAGAAATAAGAAGCAAGGAAAAGAGCTGTACCTGATATTTATAGACATTGAAAAGGCATATGACACAGTGGACAGAAGCAAGCTAATGAAATTGTTAAAGCACATTGGAATAAATAGTAAAGTGGCAGAGGTGATGAAGGAGATGTACAATGAAAATATGGTAAAATTCACATTGGGAGACACCACCACGGACTGGACGGAGAACAACGTTGGAGTGAGACAGGGATGTGTGATGTCGCCTACATTGTTTAACTTTTATTTAGAAGAACTCCTTGTGAAAATCAGAAAATCAGAAAAAGGAGTAGAAGTAAGAAACAGAAAACTTGGGTGCTTAGCGTAGGCAGATGACATTGTACTCATGGCAGAAGACAAGGCAGAGCTACTGAGGATTACCAACGAGTATGGGAGGGAGTGGAAGATGAAATTCAGTGCCAGGAAATGTAAGGCCATAGAATTTACCAACAATGCCAATAGCCAGTGGGTCCTGGGAAACATCATAATAGAGGAAGTGGAGAAGTAGACATACATGGGATTGGCAGTCAGCAAAGAAGGAGTAGGAGGAGAGAAACAAAGGAAAATAAACGAAGGAAAAGCCAGGAGGATGGTGGGCATAATCATGAACGCAGGCAGCAGGACTATTAATAAATAAGAGGTAGGCAGGAGTATGTGGAAGGGGATAGCGGTGCCATACTGCCTGTACGGGTCAGAAATAACTGAGTACAGGGAAGGAGACCTGGCAAGACTAGAAAAGGTGCAGAACACCATGGGCAGATAGGGACTGGGTGCTCCTAGATGCACAGCCGTCGAGGCCTTAAGGGGAGAAATGGGCTGGAGTACATTTAAGGAGAGAATTATAAAGGGCAAGATGGGGTTCATGAAGAAAATTGAAGGACTAAGTGAAGAGAGATGGGTAAAAAAGGTAATAAGAGGACAGAACAATTAACATCCTCATGGAAAAAAGAAATAGCTAGATGGAAGAGGAGAGAAAATCTTGAAAATGAGTGGAATAGAATGAGGGTTAAGGACATCAAGAAATCCATTGCCACCAATGGCCTGGAAAAATGGCAAGCAGGAGCAGCAGAAAAGTCGACTTTAAAAATTAATGGTACAAGAGAAAACAAAAGCCTGAAAGAGAGAACTGGTACCGGGGAAATTTGGGGAGTAAGCTGCTGTTCAAGGCAAGGACTGGAACTCTAGAAGTAAAGGGGAGAAGTAGAGACGAGCAGGACCAAAACTGCAGCTTGTGTATAGGGGAAAAAGAAATAATAGAGCACCTGATAGTGGCCTGCGACAGGTATGAAAAGGAGAGGCAAAGGCTATTGGCATCTATGGTGGAGATCATTGGGGAAGAGGAGTGGCATAGCAGATTGGAGGAGGAAGACGGAGGAATAAGTACCGTGTTAGGACTATATGGAGGAAGCAGTGAAATTAATACCTCACACAAAAATTTTCTTAGCATGTTGCTGGGGAAAAAAATCTGTGCAGTGAAAGTAATAAATTCAGTATCTTAAAATTGCAGTGAGCGCATTTTTCGGTTAATCACAAAACCAGCCCATAAAATTTCTCAAAGGTTCGTCCTAAAATACGTGTAAAATACGTAACGTAACGTCCCTCCCCCCTCCCTCTTGCCTCAACCAGCAGCGTGCTGCGGCTGTCACTCATTGCATGCTCGAGAAATGTTAGGGTTGCCACCCGTTCCTTTAAATATGGATCCATTCAGTATTGGAGAGTGAGATGTTGCATTCCACATTTTTCTGACCTCAGGGTGACAACCTTAGTTGTGTCATTCAACACAAGAGAGATCGAGACAAAAGAAGTGCGTGCGTGCATACTGTGCGGCTCCCAAGTTTGTGCCAGCGAAACGTAACCATGCCCAGAAGTTATTGTGCTTGTGATTGCAAAATAAAAATATAAATTTCTTGATAGCGGCAGTGTTAGCCAATATTTCTGAGCCGACAGTCGTCACGAAAGACTGTCGTCACGACAGTCCCTCATCATTCTTAAGTAGTCGACACAGACGACTGTGCCGACAGGAAGCAGTAAAAAATAGAAAAATGGCCCCGACAGTCGTCACGACTGTTTTAAGACAAGCCAAGATTGTTGACGACTGCCCCCGACCTCCCTCAGACCTTAACCGGAAGCGACGGTTGGTCCAGACTCTTGTCGTTCGCACTGTGCCGACTCTGGGCCACGACAACCCAGCGACTTCTGCATTTGACAAGTTGGTTCCTACGTTCCAAGAAGGGGGGGGGGGGGGTATTGGGGTCTTGGGGTCTTGCCGACTGTTTGGGACATTCGGCGAACTAGTTGCCAGGGTAGTTGGATGTAAATGTAATGCACCATCTCCTGAATGCACCAGACCGAATGCACCCCCAGCCTAGTCTGAATGCACCAACTTTGCAGTCTGAATGCACCAACTTTGTAGTCTGAATGCACCAACTTTGGAGTCTGAATCCACCAACTTTGTAGTCTGAATGCACCAACTTTGTAGTCTGAATGCACCAACTTTGTAGTCTGAATACACCAACTTTGTAGTCTGAATGCACCAACTTTGTAGTCTGAATGCACTAACTGTTTAGTCTGAATGCACCAACTTTGTAGTCTGAATGCACTAACTGTTTAGTCTGAATGCACCAACTTTGTAGTCTGAATGCACTAACTGTTTAGTCTGAATGCACCAACTTTGTAGTCTGAATGCACTAACTGTTTAGTCTGAATGCACCAACTTTGTAGTCTGAATGCACCAACTTTGCAGTCTGAATGCACCAACTTTGCAGTCTGAATGCACCAACTTTGTAGTCTGAATACACCAACTTTGTAGTCTGAATGCACCAACTTTGTAGTCTGAATGCACCAACTTTGTAGTCTGAATGCACTAACTGTTTAGTATGAATGCACCAGACCGAATGCACCACCTGCCTAGTCTGAATGCACCAACTTTGTAGTCTGAATGCACCAACTTTGTAGTCTGAATGCACCACCTGCCTAGTCTGAATGCACCAACTTTGTAGTCTGAATGCACCACCTGCCTAGTCTGAATGCACCAACTTTATAGTCTGAATGCACCACCTGCCTAGTCTGAATGCACCAACTTAGTAGTCTGAATGCACCAACTTTATAGTCTGAATGCACCACCTGCCTAGTCTGAATGCACCAACTTTGTAGTCTGAATGCACCACCTGCCTAGTCTGAATGCACCAACTTTGTAGTCTGAATGCACCACCTGCCTAGTCTGAATGCACCAACTTTGTAGTCTGAATGCACCAACTTTGTAGTCTGAATGCACCAAATTTGTAGTCTGAATGCACTAACTGTTTAGTCTGAATGCGCCAGACCGAATGCACCCCCAGCCTAGTCTGAATGCACCAACTTTGTAGTCTGAATGCACCAACTTTGTAGTCTGAATGCACCAACTTTGTAGTCTGAAAGCACCAACTTTGCAGTCTGAAAGCACCAACTTTGTAGTCTGAATGCACCAACTTTGTAGTCTGAATGCACCAACTTTGTAGTCTGAATGCACTAACTGTTTAGTCTGAATGCACCAACTTTGTAGTCTGAATGCACCAGACCGAATGCATCACCTGCCTAGTCTGAATGCACCAGACCGAATGCATCACCTGCCTAGTCTGAATGCACCAGACCGAATGCATCACCTGCCTAGTCTGAATGCACCAGACCGAATGCATCACCTGCCTAGTCTGAATGCACCAGACCGAATGCATCACCTGCCTAGTCTGAATGCACCAGACCGAATGCATCACCTGCCTAGTCTGAATGCACCAGACCGAATGCATCACCTGCCTAGTCTGAATGCACCAGACCGAATGCATCACCTGCCTAGTCTGAATGCACCAAACTTTCTAGTCCGAATGTAGTAATAAATGGAAGTCTCGTTCACCACAGTGTTAGTTACCAAGAGTGTATTAGTAAATTAATACAAGCATCATACAGCAAGTCTTTATTATTCTTCATTACAATTTTAAAATGCAGCACTGCCCTGTTACACAATTAAAAAGTATGATCATCATACACTATCAGTTATTGTTCACCAACTGTTATGGTATCGGGAAGATCATTGATAAAAAGTTCAAATAAAATGTAAGTTACCAGAAAGTAGCAATAAATAAATAGAAGCATCACACAGCAAGTCTATTATATTATTATTCTTTATTACTATGGTCCTGTATTTTAAAATATTGCACTGCCCTGTTTCACAGTTTAAAAGTACAACCATCATATCCAAGTTTGAATACTGTCAGTCAAGTGAGGTTCTTAAGGAACAATGATAATTACAAAAATCTGGAGCACAGTAGGATACTTAATCTTCTGCATGGTCTGCTAATTTGCTGCATTTCCTCAGGTACTCGGAAGTAATAATGTCATGGTTTTCATAATTTGTCCACAGTTGCTGAAGCTTTTGCTGCTTAGAGTTGGTTTTCTTATTCTGGATCCTACATATTTTTTTCTGTTTGATCAGCCTTACTTGAAGAGGAAGCAACTTTGTCTCGTCATAAAGTGTATTTATTAGTAGGTAGTCAAAAGGGGTAAAACACCTTGCACACACCTGTCATGAGTCCCCTCTGTACCTTCCACACACCTGTCATGACCCTCTGTACCTTTCACACACCTGTCATGACCCTCTGTACCTTTCACACACCTGTCATGACCCTCTGTACCTTCCACACACCTGTCATGATCATCTGTACCCTCCACACAACTGTCATGACCCTCTGTACCTTCCACACACATGTCATGACCCTCTGTACCTTCCACACACCTGTCATGACCCTCTGTACCTTCCACACACCTGTCATGATCATCTGTACCCTCCACACAACTGTCATGACCATCTGTACCTTCCACACACTTGTCATGACTCTCTGTACCTTCCACACACCTGTCATGACCCTCTGCACCTTCCACACACCTGTCATGACCCTCTGCACCCTCCACACACCTGTCATGACCCTCTGCACCCTCCACACACCTGTCATGACCCTCTGTACCTTCCACACACTTGTCATGACCCTCTGTACCTTCCACACACTTGTCATGACCCTCTGTACCTTCCACACACCTGTCATGACCATCTGTACCTTCCACACACCTGTCATGACCCTCTGTACCTTACACACACCTGTCATGACCCTCTGTACCTTACACACACCTGTCATGACCATCTGTACCTTCCACACACCTGTCATGACCATCTGTACCTTACACACACCTGTCATGACCATCTGTACCTTCCAAACACCTGTCATGACCCTCTGTACCTTCCACACACCTGTCATGACCATCTGTACCTTACACACACCTGTCATGACCATCTGTACCTTCCAAACACCTGTCATGACCCTCTGTACCTTCCACACACCTGTCATGACCCTCTGTACCTTACACACACCTGTCATGACCCTCTGTACCTTCCACACACCTGTCATGACCCTCTGTACCTTCCAAACACCTGTCATGACCATCTGTACCTTCCAAACACCTGTCATGACCCTCTGTACCTTCCACACACCTGTCATGACCCTCTGTACCTTCCACACACCTGTCATGACCCTCTGTACCTTCCACACACCTGTCATGACCCTCTGTACCTTCCACACACCAGTCATGACCCTCTGTACGTACCTTCCACACACCTGTCATGACCCGCTGTACCCTCCACACACCTGTCATGACCCTCTGTACCTTCCACACACCTGTCATGACCCTCTGTACCTTCCACACACCTGGCATGACCCTCGATCTGTACCTTCCACACACCTGTCACGACCCTCTGTACCCTCCACACACCTGTCATGACCCTCTATACCCTCCACACACCTGTCATGACCCTCTGTACCCTCCACACACCTGTCATGACCCTCTGTACCTTCCACACACCTGTCATGACCCTCTGTACCCTTCACACACCTGTCATGACCCTCTATACCCTCCACACACCTGTCATGACCCTCTGTACCTTCCACACACCTGTCATGACCCTCTATACCCTCCACAAACCTGTCATGACCCGGCCTCTGTACCTTCCACACACCTGCCATGACCCTCTGTAACTTCCACACACCTGTCATGACCCTCTGTACCTTCCACACACCTGTCATGACCCTATGTACCCTCCACACACCTGTCATGACCCTCTGTACCTTCCACACACCTGTCATGACCCTCTGTACCTTCCACACACCTGTCATGACCATCTGTACCTTCCACACACCTGTCATGACCCTCTGTACCTTTCACACACCTGTCATGACCCTCTGTACCTTCCACACACCTGTCATGACCATCTGTACCTTCCACACACCTGTCATGACCCTCTGTACCTTCCACACACCTGTCATGACCCTCTGTACCTTCCACACACCTGTCATGACCCTCTGTACCTTCCACACACCTGTCATGACCATCTGTACCTTACACACTCCTGCCATGACCCTCTGTACACTCCACACACCTGTCATGACCCTCTGTACCCTCCACACACCTGTCATGACCCTCTGTACCCTCCACACACCTGTCATGACCCTCTGTACCTTCCACACACCTGTCATGACCCTCTGTACCTTCCACACACCTGTCATGACCCTCTATACCCTCCACACACCTGTCATGACCCTCTGTACCCTCCACACACCTGTCATGACCCTCTGTACCTTCCACACACCTGTCATGACCCTCTGTACCCTCCACACACCTGTCATGACCCTCTGTACCTTCCACACACCTGTCATGACCCTCTATACCCTCCACACACCTGTCATGACCCTCTGTACCTTCCACACACCTGTCATGACCCTCTATACCCTCCACACACCTGTCATGACCCTCTGTACCTTCCACACACCTGTCATGACCCTCTATACCCTCCACACACCTGTCATGACCCTCTATACCCTCCACACACCTGTCATGACCCTCTATACCCTCCACACACCTGTCATGACCCTCTATACCCTCCACACACCTGTCATGACCCTCTATACCCTCCACACACCTGTCATGACCCTCTATACCCTCCACACACCTGTCATGACCCTCTATACCCTCCACACACCTGTCATGACCCTCTATGCCCTCCACACACCTATTATATGACTATCTTCCACACACCTGTCATGACCCTTTGTACCCTCCACACACACAGTCATACTCTTCAAACACATAGTTTGAAGTTCTCAAAGCATGTTTTTGGCAGTAAATATGGGCAGCTTTATCAAAAAACACTTTTTTTTACCCCTCTTAACTATACCATTTTTAAAAAATGCCATTTTACACACCAGAGTTGCAAGTTCTGTGCTGCCAACCATTGCAGCTATCACATTGCATGGCTTCCTGGCGTGGTCTTACGTCTCCTTCACACACTACACATAGAAAGGTATTCATTGTAAATGGCTTGAAGGCTTGGAAATGTCTTCTCTGTACTCCCAGAATTGTAACTGACTGAAGGCATTGTGTTGATACTGTCGAAAGTTCTCTTAAACTACTGGTATACACACTACCAGTAAACAGGCAGTTAGGCCTATTGTGTGAGTTGAGATTGTGGAAACGAGCTGTTTATAAACAGTTCCTAATCCATTGGTAAACAAGTAGTTATAGGAGCTAAAATGTAAAATATTAACTGGCCTTAGATCGGTGCATTCAGGCTTGGAGTGGTGCATTAGGACTAGGCCTGTGGTGCATTGGAACCTTATACGTGGTGCATTCAGGCCAAGGGTTGGTGCATTTAGGCAGTGGTGCATTCGGGCAGTGGGGCATTAAGACCATAAACCGTTGCCAGCATGTCGTGCTAACCCTCACGACTCCAGACTCCCGTCACGACGTCGGCGCAGCATTCGGCAAAAGTCTCAGGACCTCTTTCAAGACATGCCCGACCCTTTCAGGCTTTCACATCAACACCCAAGACCTCACGTACGCAAGAGTCGTGGGTTGTCGTGGCCCAGAGTCGGCACAGTGTGAACGGGGCTTTACAATAAGAAGCGATACAAAGCGTCACAGGTCAAAAGAAGATCCAGATTTATTAGAGAGATCAGTGAATTTTGGGATAGCTTACCTGTCAGTAGGGCGTCCTGACACTCTGGGCCTCAGTGCGCAGCTACGTAACCCTCCGAGCGTTGCATGCGTGTCGCCCAGCAACACTGTGTTCGTAGAGGAGGGAAGGCAACACAAACAAAATAACACACCACGCCGCGCGCCACTGATCGAAGTAGCGCGGGTATAAATAATTTCCATTCCTTTCACCCCCTATTTTCTTTTTCTTTCTCTTATTTCTCTCCTTAGAAATGTTGATTCATTTCTGTATTGTATTTATACCCTTGCCTTAATTCACCCATTCCGTCCCTTTCGGTGTTAAAGAATGTACTTCTTATTCAAGGGGGTTGCATATAAGTTTATTCCCTCGGATCCTGGCTTGTTTGATTGATTGGTTTATCGATGGTTTATTGTTGCAAAAGTATCCAACATAGGAGAAGGGAGCATTATGCCATACCGACCACCATACAATACATAATGTAATTTGCAGTAGGTATATACACGTTTTTCATAACATTTGCGAATCCCATTATATATTGTCTACTGGTGTACGGTAAATTCAATACGTCTTTGACGACTAAATAATATCATATCCCCGCGGTCGCTGCTTATTGCGTCACAGGTAAACAAACATGAGCAGCGACCCGCACCGGCGGCAGCGTGCGGCCCCTGCCGAGGACGAGGACGAGGAGGACCCCGTGGAGGCCATGATATCCAAGACGGGCTGCCTCGAGAAGCACTACGCCGTCCAGGTGAGTGCGTGGCGGGCTGCTGCAGGGGCGGCGAGGCTGACGAGGCCCAGCACTCCGGCGGGAATTACAGAACACCTTATCTTGTCTATTCTAAGTTGTTTCAAGAAAGCTCATGTAGTGGACCCGCAGTAATCTGGACTGGATCTTAATGCGCAGGGCACCTGTACAGGTTCCGCCACTGTCTTGTCTTGATCTTATGGCATTAGGTTACTGTTTAATAACTCGGAGAGTTGTATAAGAAATTTTCTCCATACACACAGAGTTGAAGAGATGGTATTTTGTTGAGACAATGGACATGTTATCAGTCAACATCTTTATTTCAAATTCTGTCTGTATGGATAAATTAGGCCCCAAATTCAGCTATGGTACTATTTTTTCTTCATGTAAAATAGTAAATGTGGTACAAAATATGGATTAAAGTTGAGGAAAAATCATGTGACCTGGAAACGGGTGCTGATTGATCGTGACGTCACAATGCAGTCGGCAGACCGCCAACCTTGTGTTACTCCGAGATTTCATGTTGTGGTGTATGTTTCTAGTGGCTAGCATTGCCTGGAGATATAATCCGCAGTCGTTGGTGATTCGTGCCAATGTGCAAGAGTGTGTGTATATATATATATATATATATATATATATATATATATATATATATATATATATATATATATATATATATATATATATATATATGGACAAAAGTACTCCACGTAAGATATTTCTGTATGTGCTGCAGTAATTTTCTTTAGTTTCCCCTTGGACTAACTTTTCATCATGAACTCAGCTATTCTCTCTACTGTCATGTCCTCTGATCATAAAATATTGGTCTGTATTCGTTTTCTTCTTATTCATCTTCAGGCATTGATTCTCTCTCACTGACGTTCCAGAGCCATTGTTTTCTCTAGGTTAGGCTAGGTAAGTTTCCATAATACTAATATAAATTCAACCTTGATTATCCTCTTTAGTTCCCCCTCAGACCAACTTTTAATCGTGAACTCAACTATTTTCTGCAGAGCAGAGGCGAATCGGTTTGATTTCACTCCCATTTTAATAATATAACACATTTTCAACACTCTTAAGGTGTTCAGTAAGCACCTATAACATACCTGTTGGGTGCAGTTTGGAGCTGGAGTGGCCATAGCTAATAAAAAAACAATGGACACAACACTGGTACTGTCGTCTGCTGTACTCCGCTTCAGCCTGATGATGTCATGAGCTAATGGTGGCTTCTCCCCGTGAGATGAGGAGAATTTGAGATATCTCTCCAATATCCAGTCAACTAGTGATTTATAGGACGTAATATGTGCACTACGTTATCATTGGTACATGGCACAATGCATTTCTAGGCTCTTCCCAGAACCGGAAATATGTCCATTGGGGGGAGATGAGAGATGAAAGAGGGATGCCAATGAAGGGGTCAGGAATATGGTGTGATGTAAGGTGTGGGAGTGAACAAGCCAGCATTGATGGTTTGTGGACTGGGCCAGCTCCAGAAACTCCATAGTCCATCACAGTGTCATTATAAGCACCCTACCCAAACTGTACGCTACTTAAAGCTCAGGTTTTCTACTAGGCATCAGATACTAAGGAAATTTCCTGTATGTCTTCTCATATTTCTTAGTGTCAATATGAACACCAGACACTATACAACAAATTTTCACTCTTTCATATTTGGTTTGGGAGCTTATGACCCCACTGTGTTGGACTGTGGGAGTGGTTGTGTATTCCAGTTTCAAGAATTATTAATCCTATATATAGTACCAGTAACACAAGAGATTGTCTGATGCACCTGCCCCTTCCAGTTCTGCATGGCTGACAACAAGGACTGGCGCAAGTGTCAGGAGCAAGTGAAGGACTTCCAACAGTGCATCACAGAGTTCAACAAGAAGAAATACCAATAAAGAGGCAAAATAAGACTGTGCGGCTCAGTGACTCAGTCCATTACATCAGACTACACGCACAGGGGGAAGGGCAAGCATTCATACCATTCTCCCTTCTGCTGTTTTTGCTGTCAAGTGTGTGAAAAGTTCAATGAAAGAAAATGTAAATAAGGAACCGAAACAAATTTATTCCATTCTGTGAAGAAGAATTATTATTTAAAAACTTTCCTCTGCTGTCTAACTCCACTGACTGTTGAGTGTGTAGTAAGTTCCACATGAAGAAATACAATTAAGAAACCAAATCAAATATACACTCACAGATGTTCATTCCACTTGTTGAAGAAGAATGGCTGAATATTTATTTGTCTAACTTCACTGACTGTTGAGTGTGTAATGATTTCCAAAAAGAGAAATACCAAAAAAATTGAAACATAACACTCAGAGACCATTCTTTACATTGATGAACAACTGTCAGAAACGCTTGTCTGTCTGATGCAAACTGAGTGATAACTGTTAAAAAATCCACATGACTCTTGAACTTCTTGAAGACTAAAGTGGCAACTGTGTGGAAACTGGCATTGCGTCTTTGTGTATCTTATGACAACTTGATACCCGAGGGAGCATGATTCACGTGCTGTTTAATTTCCTGTTGAATAAGTTAATAGACGGAATTATCTGTAGTATTGGAAGTGTTTTGTTTGAGCTGTGTGACTTTCAGATCTTGTTTTAGGGAGGAAAATTAGTTGTGTTACCAGATATTAATAGCTTGAAAGGTTCATAGCATTGGAAACATTGCATTTAAGCTGGATGACTCTTGTATTTCTTGTTTTTGTTATTAGTTAAGACTTCAGAACATAGAAAGTTGTATTACGAGGATGGAATGATGCACTAAAATAGAAACGGATCAACAGAACCACACAAACACACATATTCTCCTTTTCCCCCTCCCCCCTTCTCCTCCTCCCCCCACACACACACACCTTGCTTCTTTCTTCTTTTCTTCTCCCTTCACAGACACATAAGCTCCCTCTCCACTTTACCTCCTCCTCCACCCCCTTCCATTTTACCTCCTCCTCTTTACCTATTCCTCCACAGTCACTCACCAAACACCCCCTTCCCCTCTTCCCCCTCCCCACTGCTCCTAAATGGCCACACCCCAAGACTCTGCCCCGTTATGGTGGCCGGCAGCAGGCACTGTGGCCCTAGCTGGCTCCTCAGTGGTGGCCGGTCTACTGCTGGGCCAGAGGCTAGTGGGGCCAGTGAGGAGACTGGCGACACTGGCCACGCTGGGCCCCACCAAGATGGCCATTGTGGTGCAGGCGGATCTAAAGATGGGCCGAGGTGAGTGGGTGTTTGGCTTGGTTTGTTATTGCATATTATTATTTTCCAATACTACCATTTTTTTTTCTTTTTACTTTTGTATGTGTTATGCTTTTTTATTCATTTATTTTATGTTTCTTTGTCTTACTCTCAACATTTAGTTCTTTTTTTTGGTTTGTTTGTTTTGTGCTGGAATGTGATTGTTTTTTTATTTATTCATTTATTATAATTTCTTTGGGTATTTCTCTCACTTTATCAATCTCTCTCTCTCTCTCCCTCTCTCTCTCTCTCTCTCTCTCTGCATATGTTTGTTTGTTTTCCTCTAAATGTGTTCTCTCTCTCTCTCTCTCTCTCTCTCTCTCTCTCTCTCTCTCTCTCTCTCTCTCTCTCTCTCTCTGCATATCACTTAATAATCTAATTTGCTGAGAGACAATGTTCTCACACATGCACACACACTACTGACCTCTTCACACAATACTAAAAATTTGGATAAGTTCAAGACACCATACAATAAAATACAAAACATTACAAACTTGACTTCTATTTACTCTTCCTCCCCCTTTTCTCCCCCTCCCAGGCAAGGTGGCAGCCCAGTGCTGTCATGGGGCGCTGGCAGCTTACCGGCAGGCCCAGCGACGCAGCCCACAGCTCCTGCAGGCATGGGAGGACAGCGGCCAGCCCAAGGTGGTGCTGAAGGCCAGTGATGCCGAGGAGATGCAGCGCTTGGCCACGGTGAGGATAGCGATCATTATTATTGTTTGAGTTCATTATCATTATTATTATTATCATTAGTAGTAGTAGTAGTAGTAGTATTGTGGCCGCTCTTTACTTTTGTCTGTTGTGGGAGCGGTGAGTAGCGGGCTCTTCTTTTTTTACTATGCTCTTTTTGTTGCCCTTGAGCCGTCTCCTTTGCTGTAAAAAGAAAAAAAGGGTAGTGGTAGTGTTATTGTTACTATTATTATTGTTTTTATTTTTGTATTTATCTGATTTTGACTTGCTTTATCATTCTTGTTAGCAGTAGTATTGTTATTGTTACTGTTTGTTTTTTGTTTTTTACTCATGTTTTTATCTTATTTTGCTTTTGTTTTTCATGTTTTTATTGATCTCTTATTTATCCTGCTGCTGGTGTTGTTTTTCTTGGTCTATTTTTAGCTTTTTTTGCTCATCATTGATTATTGTTATTATTATTATTGTAGTTATTGTTTTCATTTATGTTTATATTCTCTGTGTTTTCTTTTTTTATATATTCTTATTCCCTTTGCTTGTGTTGTTATTTTTTCATCTTTTTTTTACAGTTTTTCTTTTATCAATTTTTTTGTGTCCCATTTTTTATTAGTGTTGTTAGTACTATTTTCTTCTTGTTCTTCCTCATCTTGTTTTTCCACTTCTTGTTTTGATTCTTAACTTCAGTCTCTTAAATTATTATCCTTATAAGAAAAAGTTGTAAAAGAACTGTTCATTGTACAAGCATGTAATATCTCTCTCTCTCTCTCTCTCTCTCTCTCTCTCTCTTGTTTTTATCGATATTATTTGCATTATACCTCGTTTTATTTCTCTCTCTCTTTCCTTCCTTCTCTTGTTTTTATTGATATTATTTGCATTATTCTTCTTTTCTCTCTCTCTCTCTCTCTCCTTTTATTTTTATTGATATTATTTGCATTATTCCTCATTTTATTTTCTCTCTCTCTCTCTCTCTCTCCAGCCATTCATAATCTTTCTCTTACTTTCATCATTAACCATCCCCCCTTCCCCTCTCTCTCTCTCTTTCACCCCCAACTCATCAGCCCTTCCATCTCCCTCACACTCAGGAGGCAGAGAGTCAAGGTGTGCTGGTAGTGTCAATCAGGGACGCCGGACGTACGCAGGTGCCCAGTGGCTCTCTGACAGTGGTTGCGATTGGCCCGGGGAGGTCACCCGATGTGGACAAGATCACGGGTCATCTCAAGTTGCTGTAGAGGTCGTTAGCAGGTCATCTCAAACTACTGTGGTGGTTGGTAGGTCTTTTCCGCCTATTTTAGGAGTTGTTAGGTCATATGTTGAGATACGTTTGAGGTCATTAGGTCATCTTAGGATATTGTAGAGGTCATTCGGTCATCTTAGGTTACTGCAGAGGTTGTTAGGTCATCTCAGAATACATATGAGGTCATTGGTAGGTCATCATACGCTACTGTAAAAGTCATTAGGTCATTTTAGGTTGTTGTAGAGATTGTTAGGTCATTTTAGGATGCAATTGAGGTCATTGTAGGGTAGTGTAGGTCATTAGAAGGTCATCTGAGCCTAGTGTGGACGTTACAAAGCCCCTTTTTTTTTTTCAGAAGTCATCTCAGGCTGTCCCAACTAAGGGGCATCATAAAGAGGTTTTGGTAGAGGTCATTCATGTATACAAGTCAACAAAAAAATAGGAATGCTGTACAAGTGCTGCTCCTGGAAAGAGGATTAAAGATACAAAAGAAGACAGAAAATCTAGTCAAGACGCATGAGGATGTAAGCAAGGGTGTGGAGTTGGAGGCACTGGAGTCCCCTATTTTTGGGCAGTGTCAGTCAGTAAAAATGTCTGTCTGACTCCTTTTCAATATGTGATGTGGTGCGGCTGGGTGTGGTGTGGTGTGTGGTGTGGCGGGGTTTGATTTGCCTACCACTGTACTGCAGATGAGGGGAAAGGGGAGGGGATTGGAGTCGGAGTCAGAGCCACAACCTTAAAATTTTCTGGAGTTGGAGTCGGGAATTGAAATTTGAATGTGAGGGCACCACAAGAGGTCAGTCAGTCATTCGGTCCATATGTGGCAGCTCAGGAGAAACAGAAATTTACCAGCTCTTTTCCCCGTCCATGAATCTATCTTAACCCCCATTCGGGACTTGTATATGCATTAACTACACATCTACCTCATTTTTCCATTGTACGAGCAAGTAATATATATACAGTGGTACCTCGTGATTCGAACGCCTTTCAATTCGAACAATACCCAATTCGAACACATTTCTCAAACAAATTTAATCTTCCAATTCAAATGTGCGTCGCAATTCGAACACAAACAAGCGGCTGCAGACAAAGCCACCAGTGTAGCCAGGTCAGTGAATGTAATACCGCAGACTCCAGCCTCAAAAAACGCCAACCTGCGACTGCCATTTTTTCCCGCACACTCCCTTGAAAAATAGCCCAATTGCGCAGGAAAAACGTGCACCTGGCAACGCTGGAAACCACTCTTGTCAGTCACGCTTGCTTTGAACGCCACTCATTGTTGTTCTTGATATTTTTTGCATACTTTCTTGAAATTAACTCTCATTATGGCTCCCAAGAAGGTGAAAAGTGACAGTGCAAGTGGTGGTAGGAAGCTTAAGAGTTGTAGTTTGGAAATGAAGAAGGAAATAATACAAAACCAGAGAAACTACCAGCATACCTTTCATCATCACTGTCATCATCAGCACTCTCCATATCCGTCTGTTTTTCCTTCCTTCGTGATCCAATTCCTTTTCTCTTCGGTGTATTCCACCCCAAATCATCTTCCCTCCCACTCATCTTACAACCAGGTCAATAATAGAAGACGAGAACCACAGTGAACATCACCCAGGCCCTTTGTAACCACTACTCTAGGCCCCGTTGGAAACAGCGCTGATCAGTGTGGAGCTCGCCAACCATACGTCCTTTCTCCACTGTGCCCCACAAAATGCATTTACATGTGTTGGCAATATTTAGTTGACAATATATATCTGGTTGACAATATTTGAGTGATCTGGCCACAGGGCACAACTTAAACCCATAAAAATGTTTAAAAAAATGAGGATTTTGGGGCCTGGAATGGATTATTTTTTTCTACATTAATTTCAATGGGATAAATTGCTTCCTAATTCGAACATTCTCAATTTGAACAGCCCAAATGAACCAATTAATTTTGAATCACAAGGTACCACTATATATATATATATATATATATATATATATATATATATATATATATATATATATATATATATATATATATATATATATATATATATATATATATATATATATATATATACATCATCATCATCATTTCATGGACGCCTGCTCCTAGGAGCTCCCACCAAGGGATGGCCACGGCAGAAGAGCTTCCAACTTTCTCTATCCAGACACTCCCTCCTTGCCTGCTCAAAGTCTCTCAAAGATCTTTCCCCCCTCTCCCTAACATACTCTTGCACCCTATCCCTCCATTTCACTGGAAGTCGTCCTCTAGCATTCCCTCCCTCTATCTCACTCACATACACCCTTCTGGTCATCTTACTCTCCTCCATTCGCTCCATGTGGCCATTATAATATAATGTTGTGCGACACCGACCGGGTGTCGCCACACGTACAGTCATACATACACATGTACATTATAATATACACATTACACTGTCGCTTCACTTCTTCCACCACTCCTCACTTCTTCCCTTCACCCCTGTGACACATTGCAAAATGCTTGTACACACTTTCATTACTCATTCCATCCATTCTACTCACACCACAAGCACTCCTCAAATAACTCATTTCCACTGCCTGCACTCTAGACCTCTGACTATCATTCCAGGCCCACGTTTCACTTGCATATATGAGGGTTGGTACTATTATTGTATTTCTCAAATCCCTCTTTACCTCCATGATCACACTTCTGCCATTCATGATTCGTCCCAAAGACCCTGCCACCCTTCTTCCTTGCAGTGCCCTTTCTCTTATCTCTCCCTCCATACCACCATGCTTACACATAACTGATCCAAGGTACTTAAACTCATTGACCTCCTCCATTTCTTCACCATTCAAAATTATTTTGCATTCTTTTTCACATTCAATTCCCACTCTATATGGGCATACAAAATCTACAACCTCCCTTCTACTTCGCTCACAAACCATCACTTTACTTTTGTTGACATTTACTTTCAGCTTTCTCCTATTACAGACACTATCAAAAACACTGACCAAATTTTGTAGGTCACTTTCATTTTCTGCAATGAGCACCGTGTCATCAGCAAACAGTATCGAATTCAGTACCCACTTCCTTCCCTCATCGAACAGTCTTACTCCAACTTCTCCAACTTTGCCCTTAATTTCTCTAATAACACCATCCATATAAATATTGAATAACCATGGTGACATGACACACCCTTGTCTTAAGCCCACTTTTATCTCAAAATGTTCACTTGTTTCTCCAGTAATTTTGACATATGCAGATGCATCCTCATAGAAGGACTTTATTGCAATTTTCCTCCCACACCATAAATCTTTAAAACATCCCACAATGCAATCCAATCGACTCTGTCATAAGCTTTTTCCAAATCCATGAAGGCAGCGTTTAGTTTCTTTCCTTTTGCTATTATTTTTTCTACGACCATCCTGAAGGCAAATATCTGATCCACACATCCCCTTCCCTTCCTGAAGCCTCCTTGTTCTTCACTGATTTTCTCTTCTGTAAGTCTTTGCACCCTCTCTATTATAACTTTTCCATATACCTTTCCGGGTATACTCTATAGCTCCCACATTCCCCTCTCCTGCCCTTCCCCTTGTAAACTGGGACAATGATGGCTTTCGTCCAGTCTGCTGCCCCCCCCCTGCTACTTCACATATCTTGACCCTCCATATAACAACTACATCTCCACACTTCAAAATATATATATATATATATCTAGATATATATATATATATATATATATAGATATATATTTATCTCTATATATATATATATATATATATATATATATATATATATATATATATATATATATATATATATATATATATATATTACCTCCCCTTCCCCCCATTCATAATCTTTCCCTTCTCTCACTCCGTACATTATTTGTGGACCAGTTTCTGCCTATTCTCTTGAAGCTGAAATAATCAAACTAGGACCTATTACTGCTATTTGTTCCATTCTTCCACTATCCCATTTGCAAACCCGGTCTTGTCCGTCTCCTTAAAAGTGAATAGTCTAAAGAGTATCTATTGTTTTGGGTGCTAATGTCTATTCTGCATAAATGTTCTATCTGTAGTATTTTTATTAACTACCTTTTGAAATTGTTCCATTTATCCACTACCTACTTTGTGAACCAGTTCCTGCTTATCTCCTTAAACCTGTATAAATCTGTATAGTATCCATTGCTTTGAGTTCTGATGTCTTCTAACATTCTATCTAATATTTGGATTAACTTCTCTGCTTCTTAGTTTGTTCCATTCATCCACTGATCATTATGTTACTCTGTTCTTGTCCAGCTCCTCCTCTCCATGTCAGGCTATTGTAAAAAGATCTTTAGAAATTGTTGTACAGATCACCTTAAGGGGCTATTACACTGGGCAAATTTTCCGTGAATCTTCAGTCAAACAACGATTTCCGCTAGCATGGTTCTCATTTGTTTCTTGTTATTGCTGATGATGATGATGGTGAGTAATACCATCGTCCTTCGGTGAAATCTACCGTAGCTTTGGAAGATCGTGGACACGTCAGAAAACCACGGAAATGTGAGAACCACGCCAGCGGAAATCGTGGTTTGACTGAAGATCCACGGAAAATTTGCCCAGTGTAATAGCCCCTTTAGGTTGATGGAAGTCAGTTTGAGTAGTTTATTGCAGAGGTCAGGTTAGTCTCTATTGTAAGGTCCTTAGAAGTTTTGTTGAGGTCACCTTTTGCTGGTAGTATAGTCACAAGGAGCAGTATGTTGCAGAGGTCAGGTTAGGATCTGTTGTAAGGTCCTTAAAAGTTTTGTTGAGGTCACCTTTTGCTGGTAGTATAGTCACAAGGAACAGTTTGTTGCAGAGGTCAGGTTAGGATCTGTTGTAAAGGTTATTAAAGAGGTCATGTTAAGATCTATTCAGGTTTTCTGAATGGGTCATCTCAGGTCATTAGAAGTGATTTGCAGAGGTCATTTTAGGCTGTAATGAAGGTCTGTTGAAGTTTTCTGTAAAAGTCATCTCAGGCCATCTGAAGTCCATTGCAAAGGTCATTTTGTGTTGTAAAGAAGGTCTGTTGTTGTAGAAGTCTTACTGGAGTCATGATCAGCTGGTGTGGTTTGTTTTGTGAATAAGTTTGGCACACATTTGTTACTTTGTGGATGTTCTCTTCCAGTTGTTTTATATAGTAGAGTAAAAAAAAAAAAAAAAGTCAGGGCTGGTACACATTTTGAGATTTTCTTTTCATGTGATTGTGTGTCATCATACTGACTTTTTTTTTTTTTTTTTTTTCCTCATTTGATTATGCAGGGATTTGTATTGATTGAAGAGTGAAAGGGTTGGTGCAAACTCCCCTTCCAAGGCTGATATCCATGACTTAGAAATATATTTGTTCTGGAAGAGTAGCAACAGTAGCACACCCCCCACAGCCCCCCCCCCCCCCTGTAAACATACTGTAGTATCCTTGTAATGTAAAAGTTGACACCCCAAACTTGCCCCCCTCCCCTCCCAAAAAAATCATGTAAATATTTTACTTTTTCATGAATATGTATGATGTCTACAACATTGAATTATTTTTATGTATATAGTAAATAATTAAACAAACTTATAATTCTTTATTTTCATTTATTCAAAAAAATTCATTCATTTCTGAAAGCATGTCCTCTTCACTTCTTAAAACAAAATAGAAATAAAGTCACAATTGGGAGAGAAAACTCGCAAGTCTTCCCTAAGCAACTTGTATCTCCTGGTAAATGTGGCTGCACTTAATACTTAACACCAAACCCTCTTTCTCTGAGAGGGAGGACAACAAAAACCTAACCCTGACACTGGCTGAAGAGTGAAGGCAGAGAAAGAGAGGGAGAAAGAAAGAGAACAGGGTGATGAGGTTGTGTTAATCACGTCTGAGCTTCACCATCTCCTCGGTCTTGCCCTCCTTGGTGATGGTGTGGATGATGATGCCGTCGCCAGTGTTGATGTCACGCTCGGCAGCAGAGATGAAGGCATCGTGGATCAGCTGACGTGCCAACTCCTACAGGTGTTGAGAAAAAAAAAAAAAAAAATGAAAGTTCTACCTCAACTTTTCTAACAAATGGGAATAAACTTGCCTATAATTTGCAGGAATCTGAATCAGGACAAAGTGCACTGTGCAGTAAATTACATTAAAGGAGATGCAATAATTAAAAGATACACAAATATTTACTGTAAATGCACAGAAACTATTTAAAACACAGTAAACATTAAAATTTGTCATGAAATCATCTAATGTATGTATTTCCCAAGACAACTTCACATTTTAGTCCAGATTTCCTGAAATTCTGATTTTTAAGTCAGGTATGTGTAGCAGACATGGCAGGGAGAAGCTGCATCTGAAACTAGCAGTGTTTTGTTGCTGTGTTGTTTATTACAAGAAAACTGAGAATTTGAGTTTCATAAAGTGTCACGCGCCTGAAATGGTGCAAACAAACTGGCAAATATATCTAGTCTACAATGAAAATGCCTTGAAAACACTGCTCACCTTGGTCATCTTGGGAGGGTCGACACCCTGCATGTTGAGTGCCGCCACCTGGTTGTCGAGCAGCGGCTGTATCTGGGCCACGGAGGCACCGGTGGCACTGAAGGTCAGCTGCTCCATGTGGCCCACAGGGTCATAGTGGTACACAACACCCTTGCCTGTGTGTTTTTTGGGGTCAATAAATATATCTATCCACCTATCTTTATCTATGTGCTAGGAAAAGGAAACTAGTGATAAAGGTTATCAATCAAAAGGGATGAGTGAAGATACTGGCTACCTCTTACACCTTAAAGGAGGGGTGGAGGCATTATGTTGGCAAGTTCAGAGGAGCGGCTACCATAAAAAGTGATACAGGTAACTCTCAATTTACGCAAGTATTGTGTCCTTGAAGAGTTCACGTAAATCAAAAACAATATAAATCAAACAAGAGGTAGGTTTCTGTCGAAAAATAAATATTCACTTTATTCAGTGGAGAGAGAGAGAGAGAGAACATCCATATCACTGAGATATCCACTCAGGCACTCAGTCTCAGCCTCACTCGTGTGAGAAAGAAATGAGGGACACCATGAGCGACTGGCTAGTATGGTACCGGTACCGAGGAGTCTGGTACCGGTACTGAGCAGTCTGGTACCGGTACTGTACCGTAAAGAGGTTTTGCAGCCGACGTCATTATTAGGGGTATGGGGGTAGCACAGGCCTGCACAGCCATCTTGGTGGTCAGTGGCGGTGGTCACTTATCAAAGCAAACCTTCGTGGCGGCTGCACAAATGCTCTGTGTGTTCGTCATGGGATACGTATGCTGTGTGGTTGGATGTTCTAACTGACACGGGAGAGATGCTGTGTCATTTTATAGATTTCCAGCGAATCCAGAAGGACGGGGGAAGTGGACAGCAGCTGTGAGGAGGGAAAACTGTCGGCTGTCTGCTTCATCTCGACTCTACAGTGCTCATTTTGTCAGAGGTAAATATTACAGGCAAGACTGATTAGACTATTACATGAGGTAACACTCATTTAGGTATTGCCCCGGGTCCCCTAGCTTATTGTGTGGCAGGGGATTACTATGGAACGGGATTTACATGAGCTGGCGGAGGTAAACACGCATGGCAGCGTTCAAGCAGGGGAAGAAAATAGGAAAGGAAATTCAGTGGAGTATATAAGTGTACACAGGGAAGTGACCCTCAAAGAGTGCGTAGTGTAAGGTGACTTGCTGTCACCTGCCCTCACCTGTTTGCCTGCCTGTGCTGCCTACCTGGGCATCACTGGTCAGCAACAGGAGATCGGCCAGGCAGAGGGACAGCCAGTCAACCGACCAGCCAGACAGTCATCCAACCAACCAATCAGCCAGTCAACCAGCCAGCCAGCCAACCAATCAGCCAGTCAGTCATCCACTCAACCAGTCAGCCATCCAGTCGGTCAGTTAGACAGACAGTCAGTTTACCAGTCAGCCAGCCAATCAACCCACCAGGCAACCAGTCAACCCACCAGTCAACCAGACAGCCAGTCTACCAGTCTCCTCCTCCAAAAGCACTGATTTTTTCGATGTATCTTAGCTTTGCAGCATTCTCAAGCGATCTCGCGCAATCACTTAACAAAAATGATGCTGAAGGTCCTGCCATTTGCCCGCGGGTAGTGACTTGGGGATGGGGCACACGTGGTCCGTCTGCTCACTCTGCTGGGGAGGTGATCACCAATGGGTTTGCATACGACGCACAAGGTGCAGACGACGCTATTTCGTGACATCACTGCAAAACCTCTATAGCTGGTACTGTGATATTAGAAATATGTATTTTGCTACTGCGGCTTTTCATACTTGATGCGAGCCCTTCTCATACATTGTTTACATACGGGACCTTCAGTCTAGAGCAAGCGACGGCTCCACGTACACACGCATGGATCTTGCTGGTAATTATTATTAAGTTTCTTGTTGTTTAGGGTATTATTTATTAGGAATTGATTGTGTGCTCTTGTAGGCCGTGTGTTCTATAACTGACAAGTGTCATTTGTTTACTGGAGTGTTCATGGGGAGAGTTATGTTGGTACTGAGAAGTTATGTTCTGTTTCCAGACTGTATCAAGGTTTTAAGCTAAGTAAAGCTTGGGTAGCCGCATCCAAGTGTTTCTATATCATCACAGGTACTGTTAGTACCGGTACTGGTACCTGCCCACCCCTATTGTTGAGTAGCGTGGCAGCATGGGTTGTTCAAGTGGCGCATGGGAAGAATTGACCTCAGCTGTGTGGCCACCGCGCCGTGTGAGTCCAGTTGCATGAGACATCCGGTGGCCACTCCATAAAATATCGCGTTTAAGTGAAAAAAACATGTAAATTAAACATTTATATGGATTTATATGGATTTTGGACCCCACGTTATTTCAAAAACGCGTAAACCAAACGCATAAATCGAGAGTTACCTGTAGAAGATAACAAGGGAAGCACTTTATGCATTGTTACTAAACTACCAACACATTCACTATCTTCCCTTCCTCATTTAACTGTAAAGGAGAAAGCTCAAGGGCTAAGCAAAAATAATAATAAATAGATGGATGAATAAACAAGAAATGCTGCTTCGATTGTGGGAATGTAAAAAAAAAAGTAGTTAGGTAGGTGGCAACACACACACACACACACAAATAAAACTCAATCAAATCCAAAATACTAACTCAAAGCATAAATGAATCTCTCTCTCTCTCTCTCTCTCTCTGTCTGTCTGTCTGTCTGTCTGTCTGTCTGTCTGTCTGTCTGTCTGTCTGTCTGTCTGTCTCTCTCTCTCTCTCTCTCTCTCTCTCTCTCTCTCTCTCTCTCTCTCTCACCCTGCTCGTCCACCCCTGCCAGTATGTTGGACACGTAGTAGGGGAAGAACCTCCGCCAGTAGAGCATCGTGGACAGCATCTGGGCGACAGCGGTGGTGGGCATGGTCTCATTGTGTTCATGGGAGTACATCTGTGGGGGTGGGAGGGCAGAAGTTACATTGATGGACTTAACACTTTCGCGCACGTAGATGTGACATACACGTCAGTATAATTGTCTGGTCAAAGAGCACAGCTTATGACTGACACAACTATCGCGTCAATGATACAAAAAATCACCAAAAATTCTGTAATTCTCATTAGCGCGTGATACTTGGTCTGTAGACAGGCTAGCGCATGTCGGCTCAAGATAAGCTGATAAAACCCTATAAATAAAACCCACACTGGGACCTGATAGACGCATTATATTTCCTTGCCTCCCATACTTGGTAGGCTACTGCTCCATTGTGTATATAAGGAGAATTGTAAAACTTTGTAACTACTTTACAATTCTCCTTATATACACTGAAGATGGTGGCAGTGTCCACCGAAACTGTTTGGTTAAAAATATAACTCTATCGTCTCCCAGTGTGGGTTTTATTTATACATCAAGAAATCACGTCAGTGTGATTAGCCGCTCTGATAAGACCCTTCTTGCCGGGAAATTTTCCTGTGTGACTGGTAAAAATCTCTTCAGTTGACTCTCTCTAGCGGTTGCAGATGGGTTAGTGTGTGGCGGGGGGCAGGGTTACCAAAGATTTTTTTTCTTTGGAGCCTAACTCATCAACTATACGTCACATAAGAAATTTGAAACTACCCTTGTATAGGTAATGATCTGTTCTTTAAGATGAAACCATAAAAAAGCTATGACAGTTATGGAGACAAGTGGAAAAAAGTGAACATTTTTGAAAAAATCTAGTTCTTTCATTTTTTTCAAATTTATGACCGTTATAATTGGTGTATCAAAATTCCGTTTCTTGCACTAATGAGCTCATAAATGTCCGCTTCTTTTGTTACAGAACACAATTTGTTATATCTTTACTCCTATGTGAAAATGTGAGTTTTTTATTTCAGGAATCGGTTTGCATCACTTCAACTCACAATATCTCAGCAAAATATAAAACAAACTATTTTTTTTCTTTCCATATGAAAGAGCTTACAAGTTACAGTGGAATGTATGTAGTTTCATAAAAGTGAATCGAGCAAAAAGATTCGATAAATGAGTTTTGAAAAAATTTTTACCGTGCCTCCCAATAGGCGGTTAGGTGTGCATTTTGGACGAGAAAATCAGATGGGAGGGTGTGCACGAAAGTGTAAAAGTTTTCTGCATAATTTTAACCCGTTAGCAGCAGAGATTATGTTTCTTAACCCCAGGGTGCCAGCACCATGTATCTATGGCGGCGGGTAGGAGCACGCTGTATGCCAGTGCCGTTTATGTACGGCGGCAATTTAGAAAAATCGCCATGGCCTTATTTGGACTGAGAAGCTTTTCATACTTTGTCAGGACACTATTCATACCTTTACCCCTCCTAGTCACTGATCTTCACCCCCAACCCCACCAAGCCTCTAGGGATCCCGAGGGTAGGGGTCCCTTTCCTGACCTGACCGCAGTGCAGGGAGGATGTCTCGCCTCGCAAAGCATATTTTGCGAACTTTGCTCGTGCCCTTGATGAAGCCCCTAGTGACTTCACGGATAGTGATTTGAGTGACTTTGAGTCTGATAGTGACCTTGATAAAGATTATATATATAGTGATAGTGGTAGCTCAAGTGGTGAAGAAAGTGAGGTGCCAACGCCTCGCCACTCGCATTATGCCCAAGCAAGGAGGGTTTTCAAACCGTCTGCTGCCTCTCAGGCCAAAAGGCCGAAGTTTGATAGACGAGCTCCTTGGGGCGAGAAAGTCTACGGGATATAACACTCCAAATATCGGAAAATTCCGTCGCCTAGAAATCATGGAAATTTTAAGAAGTGAGTAGTCGAATGTATCAAGTATGTTGTTTAATCATTCTGAACACTTTTCCGCAAAAAAAAAAATCCAAATTTGCTTGGCACCAGGGGAAGGTTTTTGCAAAAAATGCGTGGCACCAAGGGAGTTAATGGTCCCTCTAAGCGAGAAAAATGAGAAAAAAAAATCATCACTCACACAAACCATTTCATAATATATATCAAAGCATTTGTGATCAGTTTATGTATCAGCTATTTTGGGGGGTTTATATCATGGCACAAATTTGGCCCATTCCTGCTACACGGTAAAGTCACAAATTTGGCCCTTCCTGCTACCGGGTTAAGAGAAATACCCCAACATGAGGGAAAAGCACAACCTTGGCAATCATGAAAGTGGATCAAACTGGGAAGGAAGAAGGGAAAATGAATGTTGTGGATTAGAGATGGAATGGAAGAGTGAATTAGGGAGATAAGAGGAGCAGGAGTAAGAGGAGGAGGGAGTACAAGTGGTGAGGGGTAAGGAGCGATGTGAGTAGGTAATGTTGATGGCTTGGCAGGGCACAGAGGAGGAAATGGAAGGATGGAGTGGTGTAGAATGAGGAAAAACGTAAGATGGGGTGATGGATTGGAAGAAGGAAGAAAGGCATAATATTTAAAGGAGATGAAAAATATCTAACCGAGAAGATTTTTTTACATCAATGAAAAGAGCTAAAAGGCATAACAAACAATAAACAAAAGCCTACCAAAGCTGCTCCAATAATGGAATAAAGAATGAGAGGCCAGAAGAGAGATCAATTTCAGTTGGAAAGGTGTCTTGATACTTCCCTTTTGAAAGAATTCAAGTCGTAGGCAGGAGGAAATACAGATGGAAGGAGGCTGTTTCAAAATTTCATGGTACAGTCGTCCCTCAAATAGTACAGGGGTTAGGGACCCAGGACCCCCATACTATTCAAAAATCCATATAAAATTTGTGCCCCCCTAGAAGCACTCCTGGGCTCGCTTACAGAATCTGGGTCCCGCCTGGCTCAACTGTTACCCATGGGCCCAAGTTGCCAGTTATGCATTTTCTGTTGTAGTCACAGTGCAGTGTTACCACGCTGGGGGGGTCCAAGGGGGTCGAAGCCCCCCGTTAGAGGTCAGGTTATTCAAAGTTCGGTTGGAGTAGTTTAAATATGAGTCCCTTAACTATATAATATGGAGGCGTAATGTCGCATTTTGGAGGCGTGAAGTCAATCTCCATAATTACCGTTTCGTATCTTATTTCAAGTATGATTTAGAAAGCAATAGAAACTGTGGTAGAGAGTAAGAGAGAGTATAAGTGTATGACATGGCTCATTTGCTGACAAGTGGAAGGGAGTGCTGCCAGAATGGCTCATTTGCCCAGCGTGGTAACACTACAGCAGAAAATGCATAACTGGCAACTTTGGCCAGCGAGTAGAAGCTGAGCCAGGCGGGACACGGATTCCATAGGGCTGCCCACTCCTGCCCACCAATTTCTTGTTTAAGGTAGGAAAATGCCTATTTATGTATTTATAATAGGTTAATTTATGAACAAACAGAAAAGGACGGCCTTTATCTCCACTCTTGCAGCACTCTTGGAGTATTGGCAGTTACTGCGGCAAGAATTTCTTTTACACTATGATAGATACATCGAACACTGCTCTCATTCACATGGTATGCTCTCCCTATCGCAACTTAACTTATACCAAAACATAACTTCTACTAAATCTGAATTCTTCTGCAAGGTGAAAACCTTTCTCAAACGCTTTGGGGTGCTTTCAGCAGATGTTTTGGCTTGTCTCTTGGGTCCCATGTTCATGTTATATGGTAATGGAGAAATGTAGCTAAGGTTGTGCACACACACACGGACTTAGGGAAAGCGCATAGGTTTCTATCTGGCCGAACAGTGTTCCTGATGTTGTGCACACACATGGACTGAGGAGATGCGCATCGGTGGCAGTCTGGTAGAACAGTGTTGTCACTCACGTCATGGCTACTTGGTGTGACGTGCGGGAAATTTAAAAATCCTAAAAAAATCTATGAAAATCTGTATCAAATTGAAACCGTACTATTTGAGGGATGACTGTAAGAAGTCAAGTGCAGCGGGGCTGTGGGAGAGGTGGAGACATGCAGTTAGCAAGTTCAGAAGAGCAGTCAGCATGAAAATATCAGAAGATGGAGGGGCAACAAGGCAGTGGAGTTTAAGTTCCACAGTCACTTTTGTTTGTTTTGATCCTTACCAATGAGCGGCGATCACCGCTATAGTATTTCCACGTGAAACTGGCCGATGGGGTAGTGGCGGCTGCGGGGTTAGCCTAGGCCCGCATCTTACCACACACTTTCAACACTTCTCGCTTCCTCTGCAGCCACTGCTACCCCACTGGCTAGTTTCACATGGAAATACTATAGCGGTGATAGCCACCATTAGTAACAATCAAAACAAACAAAAGTGACTGTGAAAGCGGCCCTAAGAGGTAAAAGACTATCAGTAAGAGGAAACGATAAGATGAAGAGCCTTTGACTCTAACCTGTCCAAAAAAAAAAAGGCAGTGTGAGTGGAGGCCCCCCACACATAAGATGCATACTCCATAGGAGTAATTGCTGTTGTAATTAAGAAGCTTATAAAGCTAAAATAAATAGCTGCATCAAAAGAAAAGTGACAGTACCAAGATAAGATAGGACCTTAAAAGCTAAGAAGTACTGAGGAGGAGGAGGAGGAGGGGGTATGAGTGGTGTGAGTTTTTTGTCACTTCCTCAAGCTGTAGGAAATCAAAGGTGAGAAAACATCAAATCTGGCCACCAAACAAAAGCAGACAAACAACCACACCTTTTGAAAGCTCAGGCCACAAACCAGAAAATATAGGAAAATATATAAGAAAAAAAAATCAGTCGATCAGTAAATAAATAAATATATACAAAATGTTGTCCTTTCTTAAACTGCAGTAATTTAGAATGAAGTCAACCCATAAGAAACAAAATCATATACTCGTGCTGGGTACTCACAGTGATGCGATCCTGCAGCACCTTGGAGAGGGTGAGCACATCTGCCCAGCAGCCCGAGGAGGCCATCATGGTGTTAGCGGTGAGGGGGAGCACCTTGCCCTGGTCCCGGGACAAGATGTTGAAGCCGCGCGTCAGCCGAGTATCACTGGCGATCATCACAAAGTCATCCCCGGCAATGGCGATGGATGTGCTGTGGGGGGTGGGGGAGGGGGAATGAGAGGTGAAGGTCCTTCCTATAATACTCCTTTATCCTATGTAGTCATTGGCTATGGACCGGTGTGGCGGACTGAACGTTCCCCCCTGTTCCCCCCTCTACTGCGCATGCGTCGACCTGTGTTTATATGCGCTACTCGGCCCACTCCAAAACACTGGAAAAATCGGTCCCCCCGAGCAACGTTGCCAGATTGTCGTACTCAGCCTTTTATGTTTGCCGATTTCCGACCCAATAAACTGCTTTCATCACCCAAATAACTGCCTTCATATATGGATATCGTTTAAATGGTTAATTATTGGTGCTTGTTGGCAACAGTTATAGCCAGAAACCGGTAATTACGCGGCTCTGGAGTACGATAATCTGGCAACGGTACCCTCGAGCCCCGAGCTCGCCTGCCTCACCTCAGCAGCCACACCCTTTTTTTAGTATGGTATCTTACCTATATACAATAGGTACAGGATGTAAGCCATGAAGTTGTGAACTCATCTTCCCAGCAGGAGCAGAAGGCTAGCAATCCTGCCCTCCTATATGTGTATGTGATCCTGCGGCAGTGAAAGGCCGACAGTCCTGCCAGCCCTCCTGAGTGTGTGTGTTTTGTCTTGCTACAAGATCAGAAACGGTGTGAGCCATGCCATGAAAGGGAAGAGCATGCCGTCCCAACCCCCAGACAGTACAGAGTGTGATTATACAACTAAGGATACAGGATAAGTAGCACCAGGAATAAAAAAAAAAACATTATATCCTTGCATGTATCGATATTATATTTGGAAAAATGTATGTATCCCTGATAATAAAATTTATCTATATGTGCTTAAATTTAAGTGAATGGAAGCATAAGAGAGTAAAGTGAATGGAAGCATAGTGAGTAAAGGTCTAAAAAACGCTATATCCTTGTATCTATATTATATTTGGAAAAATATACTTGTTGTATGTATCCCTGATAATAAAATTTATCTATATGTGCTTAAATTTAAGTGAATGGAAGCATAAGTTGTGTAATGTGTAACCCCCCAGACCCCCAAAATAAACTATAAGCTAAATCCCCCACACACAATAATGAACATAATCAAGTACTGGCAGATCTTTCGTAATAAATCTGCAATCGCTTCTTCAGACCTATTTGTTCTAACTCCTGATCTACCCACTAGAGTCCACCAGTACAAAATAGCCTCTCAGAATCCCTGGTCATCCTTCAGTCTCTATCTATTTAAATCAGCACTAGCTCATCATATAGGGGTAAAGCTTTTAGAATATCACTACATGGACTATAGCTCTTCATCTTTAATATTATGAATTTTATTACGTTGATTGCGCATCTGCAGAGTGCTGGCTTCCTAGAGCCCCCGCCTCATCATGTGGATTTTGGGGTCGGGAAGCCTATCCTAACGTAACCTGGTGGGCGCCTCCCAAAACATACTAACCTAAGGGAATTGTTACAGTCTTCATAATATTAATCTAGAGCATATAAAGGTATTTTGTAAAGGATTGGTGACCATAATTATTAATGTGGCAGCAGTCTCGCCTAGGAAATAACCCCAACAAGTGATACAGAAAGAAGGGAAACCAATTTACTGAAGGCTTTTAGTTGTACGTTTTGATACCGTTGATGAGGATTCAGGCCCCGGTCCGCCGCCGCAGCAGCGCTCCACAGGGCCGCTAACATTATAACAGTAATATTAGCACCTAAAGTTGTCTTCAATCCTCATATTTGTTAAGTCGTAGGACTTAGTGAATAAGTAAGTCTTCAGCGCTTTCTTGAAGATTGCCAGACTGTCACTGTTCATAACATCCCCGGATAACTCATTATATAGAGCCGCGGGGCACTCTTCTCAAATGCTCTGGAAACCCAGTTCCAGGTTCCAGGGCTCTTTGAGTCTATACCGTTATATCCTGTTGTATATTACAGATAGTGTGTTCAGATATGAGTAAAAAAAAAATCGTTATACACAGTGGAAAATAACAGGCATGCAAATGACAGAATAAGGAGGGGGGACCGATGTCTCGTCGGGGGACCGATCAGTCTGCAGTAGATGCGGGCCAGCTGGTCCCCCCTTTAAATGGGGCGGGCCAACACGGGTCGGCACATGCGCAGTAGAGGGGGGAACAGGGAGGAACGTTCAGTCCGCCACACCGGCAACAGTAGAGGAGGCTCATATCACGTCCAACCCCACCATAGGGAATAAGTGGACGTTAAACGATGATGATGATGATGATGACAGTCATTATATACCAACTACTTTTCCAACAGGTGCCATAATAGATAAAATTTTCTTCCAAGTTAACAATCATATTGTACAAACTAGAGCAAGTGTGGCACAACTTCTCAACAAGTTGCCTTCTACTCTTCATTGTGTAAATGTTTATTGTCAATCACTGGTTCTAGCCATAATGCTATTTGTATTGGACTGCTTGCAGTCCACTAGGCATGGCAGTCCTACCAGGGGAGTCTTATCAAATAAAAGTCAACCATTTTACATGACAGATGCATTCCTGAACAAGCCATGTAAAATTAGTCTTGCGTAATATGAACTTTTTCAAAGAAGAATTCTGTTTATTAAAGGGTTTTACTGTCACTCTTTTTTTTTTTAATCTGTACAACCAACAATTTGAAAACATTACATCAGAAATGTCAACCACAGGAGTGGGTTGGGTGTAATTCTGCATTATATAAAAAAAGCACCTCCCTATTTGTCTAACTCTAGGCCTAAGGCACTTCAATTTTCTCCGACGTGCTAAAGGCTAACCCAGGGCACCCCGACCCCTGCATCCCCCCCCCCCCCTTCCCCGGGGTAAAGTGAAATGCAGGGGCGCGCCTCACCCGCCGTTCTCCATGTAGGGGCTAAAGTGGTGCTTCCGCGGGTCCCGCATGTAGTCGGGCTCCATTGCCATCTCCAGCGCCATGGCTCACGGCGGGCTGCTGAGTCTCTGTGAAGGCAAGACGAAGTCACTCCACACACGGGCCGGCCACAGTGACTCGCAGACCCTCGACTTGATGCAGGCTCGCCGAGGCCACTGTCCGATTCTCTTATCGTATTCTTTATTTATCCTTGTTACTACTGTTTTAATCACTAGTTACACCATTTTGAATATAGTTGAATATTTTTGTCTAGTTAAATTTATGTAATGTGAATATTATTGGCTACGTTGTTGTGTGTTTTGGTGGAATTTAACTGCCGCTTAAGCCAACATTGTTACACTCGAACATCGTTATGTCGAAGTTATGGGATGTAAACACTCCTCACACACACAGCAACTATCTTGTAATA
>NC_066527.1:8592684-8630184 GCF_024679095.1 Eriocheir sinensis
TTTTTTTTTTTTGAGTCCTGCCAAGACTTAAGAGCCATATTCTTATTAGACATTTTGGCAGCCAAGCACACTTTTGACAAGGCTCTCTAAGGAGTTGTGGTCATTTCCTTGGGTACTTTTATGAACCTGGTGGTAGTTTGGCTTCTGTACCATGAATGTGAAAACAACAACTATGTATTGTGTCTACTCCTTCCCTCCCTCCCTCACTCACTCCAACCTCTCACTCCGGACCCTCACTTCTTCACTCCTTCCTTCACTCCCTTACTCCTTCTGTCCATCCCACCCTCTCTCCCTCCTTCACTCTCTGTTTGACTCACTCCCTACCTCCCTCTCTCTCCTTCTCTTCACTCCCTCACTCCTCCTTCACTCCCTTACTCCTGTCCATCACACCCTCTCTCCCACTCACTCCCTACCTCTTCTCTCTCCTTCTCTTCACTCCCTCACTCCTCCTTCACTCCCTCACTCCTGTCCATCCCACCCTCTCTCCCTCCTTCACTCTGTTTGACTCACCCCCTACCTCCTCTCTCTCTCTCTCTCTCTCTCTCTCTCTCTCTCACTCCTTCCTTCATGAGAACCCTATAAAATCCCTTGTCAACCTTTGGAAATAGTTGACATGAAAAGGGGAAGTGTCTAAGAGCACCGACCTTACCGCCCTTCCTCCCCGCCCATGCCCAGGTGTTGGCATCAGTGCCGTACGACTGGACGCGGCGGCAGCTGGTGGGCGGGTCGGTGGCACGCATACTCCTGGTGCCGCTGCTTATGGTGTGTGCCGGTCCTCGCGCCGCCCCACTCGTCCCTGGAGAGGCCACCCCAATGCTCCTCTCGGCACTGCTGGGGCTCACCAATGGCGTCCTGGGCTCGGTTCCAATGATCCTCGCGCCAACGAAGGTTCCTGATGACCACCGGGAGCTGACTGGTAACATCATGACTCTCTCGTACTATGTTGGTCTGACTCTCGGGGCCTCAGTCGCCTATGGGTTAGACGACACCTTAGGTCCCCCAGATCACACTCGCTGCCCCCAGTTCAGAATCGCCCACTTGCCAAACGTCACATACACGGCAGTGGGGTGAGAGGCAAGGACGGGGCAGTGACTAACCTTTCCTGAGTTAGTAGGGTGTGAGAGAGAGAGAATATGAGTGTGTGTGTGTGTGTGTGTGCCTGTGTGTGTGAGAGGACATACATTTCTTTGCATTTTTTTACTTACGTGCTCTTTCCTGTTCGTATTTTCACCGCATGAGTCAAGCTTTTAATGTTTCCTCGTATGATTCCTCGAACTTATGAATGCTTTATGCACACAATTCAATATTTATATTTGACGAAGCATTGCATTTATCAGTCTTTTGGTTTAGGGAACATAATTTCTAATATTTATCGCCTTTTTTGGTGGGGGTGTGGCTGATTGAGGGAGGGATTTCAAGCGAGGGAATATGTGTGTGAGTGTGAGGGGCGAGGATGGAGGAGTGGCTACCCTTCCTTGTCCTAGTGTGAGTGAGTGGGTGGATTGGAAAAGATGCATAATTTAAGGTGTCAAGAGTGGCTGAGTGTGTGTAGGTGCCGCCGCCTCCTGCCTGTTGAATCTTATCTGTCACTCGTCTGTATTTATACTCTAGTGTTTGGGTCTATTTTCCTTATCACATCTCATGCCACTGAGGGAACAGCATGTACTTAATGATTGGGCTATGTGTGTGTGAGTGAGGGAGGTGTGGATCGGTTACTACTGAGTCATTCTTTATTTACATTTGATGTTTTTGTTATTTTTTTTTCATCATAGCTCATATCGCATTAAGGGAACAACATACAGTAAAAGATTGGATTTCGTGTGTGAGTGAGGGAGGTGAGGTTAGGTTAATACTGTCTGTCATTCTTTATTTACCGTATTTCCCGCCATATACGACGCACTCTTTTTCAAAAAGAATATTCAAAAATTCATTCTGCATTTTCTACCTCGATGGTTAGGTTTTGGTAGGCCTAGGGGTTATTGTTACTGTTATGAAGCCAACAACCAAAACACCTCCATTTGACACAATAATTCCCAGTAGTCCCCAGAATGACATATACAGTAGAGCCCCACTTAGCGCGAGATCAATTAGCACGAACCTCAATTAGCACGAGCCACCATCTACCAAGAAAAAAATTAATTAGCGCAAAAGCCTCAGTCAGTGCGAGCAGCCACCAAGACTGAATTTTGAAAATTGTGCCAAGCCGCCATGATGCGCGGCACAAGCCACCATGACGCACGGCACAAGCCGCGAGAGCCCTTACTCTAGTAGACGATGCCATATTGATACAGGGCAAGTGCTTTGTTTATGTTGTGGATGTGGATACGGGCAACTGACCTTGGCCGTGTGTGACGCACACCCGGAAAATATGGATTTGCCGGTTGTCCGAGTGTGATACTGCCTTAAGGCAGCGAGGCCGCTGACCGGGTGAGCGCCGGCGATGACGTCATCGAACTCCCAGCGAATCACAAGCATGTTTTCAGAGCTCAGCCAATTGTAGTTTTTTTTTTAATGTGAGTGATTATTTTGAGTAATTATCAAACCCAAAAGTCAGACCCACGTGTGCACCAAATAATTTTTTTCATATTGGTTACTTTATTCAATTAGCGTGAATTCAGTTAGCGCGACCGCGTTCATCCACCTAATTCTCGCGCTAAATGGGGCTCTACTGTACCTTATTTTGCGGCGTATAAAGCACACTTTTTAACTCAGAAAAAATTTACTCGTGCACGGTATACACCGAAGGTACACATTTTGATTGATTTAAATAGTAAATAATGTGATGCAATGGAAAAGGAAAGTGTGAATAAGCAGAAGATGGGAGGAGGACATGTGAAGTGATAAAACTGTACAGGTCACAGGAAGTAGAAGACATGCCACGTGTGATGCGGCGTAAACACAAAACACAACACCGCCACGGTGCACCAGTCACCAGTGTGCCAGGTACCTTGGGGGTGATGGTTAAGCGGCTGTTACACAAGTACAATTTTGGTGGAGCAGGGTGCTGCCTAACGTGACTGCTCGGCGACCATGGGGTGGAGTTGGGCGGATTAGTATGGGGGTATTTCTGCTGTGCAGCAGCCCGGTCAGCTGATGTTTTCTGTGATACATGTTCGAAAGAACGGATATCTGTGGATGACTGAAGTGTTTATTGTAAAAGCAGTTTTGTTTCTCATTGTAAAAATAACTATATTAAACCAATATGATTGACAAATTAATCAACATCTATTTCTTATTGAAATTAGGTATATGGTCCCTGAAAGTCAAGATCAAGACCAATTGCTTGCCCATCGAACGTAGCATCCCCGTGTGATTATTTCCCTCAGTAGCTCGGTGAAAGTTACCGCCTGCACACAGCGCAGTGAGTTAATCTACAAACCAACCCTGTTGTTTACCATTTCAAAGTCACAGCTACTCAGGGTAAGAGCACTGTAACTCGTCAAAGCAACATATGCTATAACAGTAATAATTGTAAGTAAGGTGGTCATATGTAATACTGCACATACATTAAGTTCAGGGATTTTTTATTTTTTTTATTTATTTATTTTATTTTATTTATTTATTTATTTATTTATTTTTTCTATACCTTGTCTAATTATTGGTGCGTCATATGGCGGGAAATACATCATATTTAGTGTTTTCGTTAGTTGTCTTTTCATCATGGCTCACACCACAGTAATAGAACAACATACAGTAAAAGATTGGTATACATGTGTGAGTGAGGGAGGTGTGGGTAGGCTATTCTTCTGTAGCACTTTTGTATTTATATTTAGTGTTTTTGTTCGTCATTTTTATATTCATCATAACTCATACCACTTTGAGGGAACAACACACAAGAAAAGATTGGCATTCATGTGTGGGTGAAGTAGGTTAATCTTGTCTGTCACTCATATTTATTTATATTTAACGTTTATATATTTTTTATATTTATCATTCTTCACACCACATTAAGGGAAGGTGTGGTTAGGTTAATCTTGTATGTCACTCTTTTATAATTATGTGTAGTGTTTGGGTTGCTGTTTTTTTTCTTGTTACTATATCTTGCACCACATTGGGGGAACAAAATGCAGTGTAGTTTTGTTGAATCTCATCTGTAACCCTTCTATCCTTGTGTTCTAGTCAGTGGTTCATCCTCTACACCACACAGAGGAATAGCAAACACTTTTAATGGGTGATATTCATGCAAGGAAAGGAAAAGGTGTGGTTTTGTTAAGTCTGATTTGTCACTCTCTAATATCTTTGTTCTAGTCAGTGGATCATCCTCTACACCACACAGAGGAATAGCAAACACTTTTAATGGGTGATATTCATGCAAGGGAAGGAGTAGGTGGGATTTTGTTAAGTCTGATTTGTCACTCTTTAATAGCTATGTTCTAGTCAGTGGGTCATCCTTTACACCACACAGAGGAGCAGCATACACTCACTGAAAGGGTAGGAGGAGGTGCAGTTTTGTTAAGTCTAATTTGTCACTCTCTAGTCCTATGTTCTAGTCAGTGGGTCATCCTTTACACCACACAGAGGAGCAGCATACACTCATCGGAAGGGTAGGAGGAGGTGCAGTTTTGTTAAGTCTAATTTGTCACTCTCTAGTCCTATGTTCTAGTCAGTGGGTCATCCTTTACACCACACAGAGGAGCAGCATACACTCATTGGAAGGGTAGGAGGAGGTGTTGTTCTCAAATCTCATCTATCACATTTCTTTAGTTATGTTCCAGTGTTAACTCATCATTTTAGGTTGGCATTCTTGGTTTGCCAATAGAGGAAAGAAAGATATATCCAAAGAAATTCTGGGAAATAGGGTAAAGAGAAATAGAAATTCAGCGATGGCAAAAATAGTTGATGTAGGTGTTGTCTCACTCACTAGCATAGATGTATCTGAGGCCAAAGACATGGAGTAGGGTATCTGGTTCCTTTCTCTGCTGCTTCATCCTCCCCAGCTATGGTTAGGCTTGGTTAAGTTAGCCATGGTTAACCAGGTACACATTGAGGCTGGGTGAGTCTAGGGGCTGGACCCAGAAAAACCTGTGTGTGTGTGTGTGTGTGTGTGTGTGTGTGTGTGTGTGTGGTAACTTGTGACGGGCCAAATTTGTGGCTTTACCATGTAGCAGCGACGGGCCAAATTTGTGCCATGATTTAAACCCCACAAAATAGATGATACATAAACTGATCAGAAATGCTTTGATATATATTATGAAATGGTTTGTGTGAGTGATGATTTTTTCTCATTTTCTCGCTTAGAGGGACCATTAAGAAACATGATCCCTGCTGCTGTCAGGTTAAACTCGACTTACAAGCATCATAGTCAGACATGCTGCCACACACCACATGAAGTGACAGGAAATGATAACAAATTAATAATCTGTATGTTGGTACAGCGTAAAGGTCTGCTCTTATTGATTCTTTCTCTTGTATTGAGCTTCAGACACCCTAAAAGAGATGCTGATAAACTTCTTAATATCAGTCTGCGAGAAAAAAAATCATTAATAATCACAACAATGGCACCAGTATAGTAGAGTGATACATAACCCACCACTTTGTCTGCTCTGATCGGATAATATTTAAGTGGGTGGTAATTTTGTAGGAGTAAGTGTGATCTGTCGGCTCCTACTTGTTGCCCTTGTGTAGTGAGAGGAATCATCACACGAACATGTCGGTGCAGTGTAAAGGTCTGTTCTTATTGATTCTTTCACTTATTTTGAGCTTAAGACACCCTAAAAGAGATGCTGATAGACTTCTTAATGTCAGTATTCTTAAAACTACTAAATACTTTACAGGCGAGAGAAAAAATCAAAACAGTGTAGCAAAAAGACAAAAAAGATAACCCATGTGTAATCTGAATGTTTCTATGCAACGGAAACACTGACAGACCAAGTCCTGTTGAGTGATGCTGTTGTTAGAAATGAGAAATAAAAATCAATTGTTAAATCAAAGAAATAGGGATGAGCTAGTGTATTCAGGCAGCCACTGATGTGTCTTAGAAGGGAGTGGTGAATGAGAGGAAGGATTTTGGAGCATTCAGGCACTCAATAATATGTCTTAAAAGGAAATAGATGAAGGAAAGGGAGTTTTGTATAATCAGACAGTCAATTATATGTCTTGACTGCATATTTCCTGCAAGACATCACCAAACTACAGAAATGGAACAAAAAGTGGGTGCTGCAATTTGATGAACCAAAATGTAAAGTCCTGCACTTTGGGAGGGGATATCCAGCATACCAATACCACATGGGAAACACTCCACTATCCACCACAGAGGCAGAGAAAGACCTGGAACTATATATTACCTGAATACCAGTGAAAGCCAAATCTGTTCCAATCACAGCGGACGAGTTAAAGGAAATGAACAATGGAAAGAGTCAAATTAGTGATGTGTAGTAGGAGGGACTGGGTGAAGTAAAGATGTAGTTTTGGGCATTCAAGCTGTTAGTGGCGTGTGTGTGTGTTAGAGGGGAATGGGCAAAGGAAAGGGGAGGAGCTTGGGTATTCAGGCAGCCAATCATGTGCCTCAGAAGGAAAGGGGGAGGAGTTAGAGCATTCAGGCAGCCAATCATGTGCCTCAGAAGGAAAGGGGAAGTTTAGTTATGCAGCAGCCAATCATGTGCCTCAGAAACGCACGAATACGAGAAGGAGGCGGAGCTTACTTACCAAGCTCGTATGAACAGAATGAGTTTCATGTTTTATTAAGTTAACCTTTTGAAAAGAACCAAAGAAATGAAGCAAATTGTGATAATGCTAGTCAGAAACTTTTCCTAATTAGTATAAAATTTCTATTGTAGTTTATTTGTGTGTTACCAAGTAGAAAGGATGGGACGTTGACTTATTATTTTCACTAATTGTTGATGTCATTTTTCATCTTCTTCTCTTAATTTCTTCTTCTTTATTTTCTTCTTCTTCCCCCTCTTCTTCTTCATTTTCTTCTTCTTCTTCTTCTCTTTCGATCTTCTCCTTTTTCTTCTTCTTCTTCTTCTTCTCTTTCGATCTTCTCCTTCTTCTTCTTCTTCTTCTTCTTCTTCTCTTTCGATCTTCTCCTTTTTCTTCTTCTTCTTCTTCTTCTCTTTCGATTTTCTCCATTTTCTTCTTCTTCTTCCTCATTTTCTTCTTCTTCTCTTTCGATTTTCTCCATTTTCTTCTTCTTCTTCTTCCTCATTTTCTTCTTCTTCTTCTCTTTCGATCTTCTCCTTTTCTTCTTCTTCTTCTTCTTTATTATTATTATTATTATTATTATTTATGCTTTTTTTATTTTTTATTTTTTTACTCGTTGCTAATATATCATACTGATACATTTGAAAGCCCATCTTATAGTAAATATGAGAGAGAGAGAGAGAGAGAGAGAGAGAGAGAGAGAGAGAGAGAGAGTAAATGCATGTATAGTCAATCATACCACATCTTCACATCATATCTATTTATATCATACACAATGCATAATATTTTATTCATACTACTACTACTACTACTACCATCACCACCACTACTACTACTACTACTGTTTTCATTACAACCACCACTACTACCACTGTGCTACTGCTACTACTATTTATACTGTAACTACTATTATCACTTCTACCACCACCATCACCACCACCTCCTGTATTCCTAAATAGTCCGTGTTTTTCGTAATCTCGCCTCACGACCCCAATGTTCAGCTGTAGCCTTAAATGATATAGCCTCACTCACCCTTGTTACACTGTGTACTACTGAGAGTCTATGTAAACAGGTCATTATTATTATCGTTAGCAGTAGTGTATTAGTATTATTGTTCTGTATAGCTTGGCGCTGGGACCCACTTGACGTCATAATACATGGCTGTGTTTCAAGCTCTCCCTTACTAAGAGATGTCATTAATTACCAGGTCAAGAATCTAAACTGTTTTTCACTTTTGTTGAAGTCCACATATACTTGACTTCCAGTTTTTTAACTTTTTTACAGTAAAAGAAGCAGCTCAAGGGCAAAAAAAAAAAAAAAATATTGAGGAAAAAAAGCCTGCTGATCACTGCCCCCACAAAAAGAGTTTAAAAGAGTGACCAAAAGAGGCCAGTTCAGGAGGATTTTTCTACTTGATCTGTGTGCACTGCACTATGTATTAGCAGAACAAAGCCTGCCTATCAACCTGTGAAAGTGTTTTAAAGAGAGTTTGTTGAGATGGTGTCTAGCTCACTGATATTGCTGGAACTCATCTTCAAATAACCCTTTATTATAATGAGGGCAGTCTGTACTGATAGATATAAGTGGAGAGATCCACATAAACAGTTGAACAGACTGGTTATTTTTTTAAATACATTCTGTAGAAAAAAAATTGTACAATGGCATCATGTGGGCCAAAGATCCAAGCTTTCAGAGACCTGTGTATATTGACTTTGGTACACACTGTTGCCGCCGCTGCTGCTGCTGTCGCTGCCCAGATCACTGCAGTGTTTCACGCTAAGTCAGGGTGTGTTGACCAGTTTGTATGCACTCCTCCAGTCAGTACTCATATTAGGAAAGAAAACTACGCACTGTGGGAAATTGAGGTAGTGTAAATATGAACTTTAAAACTTATGGCTATATATCAAGTTTTATCTTTATTCCACTGCACAGCTCTTCCATATAGTCTTCTCTTGTTGGTCCTGGTTAAGAGTCTTCTTTGTCATTTACTATGGAGTAGCATTTGAATCAGCGCTCCCAACAGCTGAAGAAAAGGAAGGATAAACAAATGCTAACCTTCCTCCCTTCCTCCCCCACAATTCACCATGTTACTCATTCATGTTCAGTCCAGTCTCATTCCCTTCCACTTTTCCAGACGTCCTTGTGAGTGCTGATTGGAAGGGTGCACACGTATTGGTGTCCATACCCTTTATTGTACCTTTACCAATGTTACTATCTACCTATCATGTTGTGTTGTGATCTTACTGTTGAAAGAAATGAGATATATATCTATATATATACATATGAATTATATATATCATACTACACTACTTTACTGTACTCTTCCTATAGGCCTATCTTTATAATGTATACTGGGTATTTTCATCAGTTTCTATGCACGATCCTCGTTAGTAATCATATCAGGCGGAAAACTTGAGGTATAAAAGTGAACCACAGTCAGTATGTCAGCCATCTGTTTAATGAAAAACTACATTGTTGAACCTGCCACTCATTCTTATATAAATGAAAATATTTAGTCTTTTTGATTCCTCTTATGTCATCTTTAGATAAAACAAGAAAAGAGACAATTTTCATGATAAAACAATATCAACCACTGTAAACAATTTGTATCTTGTGTTTTGTTTGATACAAGAACTTGAAACTATTAATACCTCTACATATAACCAACTTTTGGATAGAACAACTTGGCGTTCCTCAACATAAATTTGTTAAAGAAAGTGTTTACCGTGCTGTCAAAAAAAAAAGTGAGGCAATCAAACTTTATTCTGATGATAGTTGATTTTTATATCAGACCTCAATTATCAGCAATTTTCTTAACTTACATGATTGCTAACTAGAAAGGTGCGTTCAAATTGGCAAAAACACTCCAGTCATGTAACCATAGCGTATGAGAGAGAAAGAGAGAGAGAGAGAGAGAGAGAGAGAGAGAAATTGATTTATTATGTACAAATAAGGTTTAATCAACATAGGTATTTATAATCATATTATTTGTGCTCTTGGGGATATCATATTTACGGGGAGTGCTACCTTCCCTCTGTATTTAGCTGTGTTCACCAATTTCTATGCATCCTCCTTACTTCTCACAGCAGGAAAAAATAACTAGAAAATTGAACACAAGTACAAAATTTGAGGTAGGCCCACAGGTAGGCTACCCATGATCTAAAATAAGTCACCAAATGATTTAGGAGGAAGATGATGTGAAATTATTTATATGCATACAACTTCATATCATTTTCTTACATTACTGCAAACCAACATTCATGTTTTCTTATTGGAAAAATAATGTTTGAATTGTGCAAAAAATCACTTCCCACAGACCCCTCAGGATGCAGCCTGTGCCTAAATCAAGAACTGCCGGCACTATTGACACAAAGGTGGTTTATATTCTTTATGCTGCTTCATTTTCACTCCTTGGTTAAATTTTCCATTGCAATTACTGGTTAAAATGCTGCATACAAATTGGTGAAGATACCCTCGATGGTCCAGGAGTACAGATAATAAGCAGCCATTATATGTGTGTGTGTGTGTGTGTGTGTGTGTGTGTGTGTGTCCATCCCTCATTCATGTAACATGTAGTAGTTGAAGTCATTACACCATTGTAGAAAACAAAATATTATAATGTAATAAAAATGTACGACTTTTTACTCTGTGTCAAGTTTCTTATATTGCAGATCTCTCTCTCGCTCTCTCTCTCTCTCTCTCACACTCTCTCTCGAACAAAACACCGCTCGACAGCGCAGTGGTGTGGTAGGTATCTATCAGTGGGGGGTCACAGCTGAGCGTGGGGGGCACTAGGCAAGTGGAGCTCAGTGGCATTCTGATGCCACTTAGAAAGTTACTTGGGCATAATCTAAGATCAAATCAGTGGTGGGTATTAGTGCATGGTCAGTGGGGAGAGGCACTGATTCTCATGAGGGGGCACGTGCCCCCCGTAGCTATGCCACTGGGATGGGACTGCGTCTCCCCATCCCAACCGTGTAATTGGATGTCATGCGGCACTCCTGCACAGTCATTTGCAGTTTTAATATTCACTATGCATAATGAACCACCATACTGGCAGATTTTATGGGCAACTTTTTAAACTCGGTGTAAGTAGATGGCAGCACCGTGCTTGTCCGTCCATCTGGCGGTAGCAGAGGGAAAGGCAATGCCCTTCATTTTCTTCTCTAAAAGAGCTCCAGAGTAGTGTCATATTGTCTAATTAAATCATTCAAATCCCTTTTTCAGAATATTACAGAGAACACATCCCTCACCCTAAAACATTTTTTGCACAGATCTTGCCATTGTTAGGAAATCCTGACATCCCCAGCGGTTCCCTCTCGCCGCACTTTTATCAGGCTAGGGCAAAGGTGAGTAAAATTAATGTGACCCAAACTGATTTGAGTGGAAATGAATTCATAAATTCTGGTACGCAATATTTCAGCTAATGTTTACTCGGAGCTTCGCAAGAGAGGCAACCATGAGCTATAATTCCAAGCCCGTAACCCTTTCCTCATTGAAGATATTGTGGGAAGGTGTTGCACAATAGTGAAGGGTAATAGGAAATGAGTGTTCTATTTCCCGATCATTTGTTTTACCTACAATGCATCACATGCCGTCTGCTGGCCCTGATAACAGCGGCACAGCCTGTGGGAATAGTCATTGTGTCTAGGCCTCGCAACTCACTATACAGGTATAGTCATTTGTGCAGTACATGGGTGCTTAGGGGAGGCGGTGGCTGAATGGATAGCGTGACGGCACCGCATTCAGTAGGACGCAAGTTCAATCCCCGCCCGGTGCCACCAAGCTGGGATTTTTCAGCCACTGCTGAGTGGCTTAAAACTACCCACATGCTGTCCAGAAGACCACCTAACAACCCGGACTCAAGATTCTAGGATCAAAGATGAGCTCCGGGAGGGCAGCATGAGCCAATGCAAGATGGCGCCACTATAAACACTCGCCTGCGCCAGAACGGGCTGGGCCGACCATCAGGCCCCACCGGGAAGAAGCCTTGAGCCGACCATCAGGATCCACCGGGAAGAAGCATACCGGAGCAATAGGCCACGACGTAAAAAAAAAGAAAAGTAATCACGGCAGAGATCCAAGAAAGGAAAAATATAACGTTTGGGTTTTCAGTGAACAAAAATATTAAGAGGTTACTGAATGCCAAAGATTCAGCGGCATCAGCAGAAATTTTTTCAGAGGGGGGAGGGGCAGAGCCAATAGGTTTTAGGTCTTGTAGGCAACATATGTATTCATCAAATTTCAGTTCAGGTAGTAGGCTAGTAGTAGTAGTAGTAGTGGTGGTGGTACAGTAGAAGTATTAGTAGTTGTTGTAGTAGTAGTAGTAGTAGTAGTAGTGGTGGTGGTATAGTAGAAGTATTAGTAGTAGTTGTAGTAGTAGTATCGTTACTGATACAATGGTAAACGTAGTGCAGGGCATGACAGTTACAACAATAACATAATGTCTAGACAATAAGAAACGAAAAAATAAGATACACGATAGTAATGGTGCCACCAGAGGCTTCCCACAACTCGGAGGTTACCTCATGGCCAGCTCCTTTCCTTCACCAGAGGCTTCCCACAACTCGGAGGTTACCTCATGGCCAGCTCCTTTCCTTCACCAGAGGCTTCCCACAACTCGGAGGTTACCTCATGGCCAGCTCCTTTCCTTCACCAGAGGCTTCCCACAACTCGGAGGTTACCTCATGGCCAGCTCCTTTCCTTCACCAGAGGCTTCCCACAACTCGGAGGTTACCTCATGGCCAGCTCCTTTCCTTCACCAGAGGCTTCCCACAACTCGGAGGTCACCTCATGGCCTGTTGTGTTCTGCTGTAGTCACATACCAGGTCAGGAAGCGGCGCTTTGAACGGACGCTGTTTGTTGACACTTGATTTGCAGGAGCGTGGCTTGCTGCTCCGAAGAACCCGCATATTTTTCTGATTAAAGATGACGTCAGCAGCGCCACCGCGGATTGCAATGTTGAGGTAATGGAGAGGCTGTCTGGACCCATTAATGTCTGACCTTGACCTTTCACAATGGTGATAGACAAGTTTGTTGTTTGCTGATCATACTGGACATTTACTTTGGCTAGACCAATTACTTGAATGGTATGTGAGTTGTAATCCTTGAGAACTTTGTTACAAGGTTCAATGGATAAATCAGGAATCTTGCGCGCCACCTGTTCTGGCATAACTGAGACATCTGCAGCCGTGTCAACTTGCATGGCAATTGGCGTATCATTTATGTTGACTGTGATCATTAATCTCTTCTCCTTGCTTGATAGAGAATTGATTTGAAAAGCAAATTCCTGTTCATCCTCAGCTGATTGTTGAGATTCAGCCATAGTTAAGGCACAATTAATGTGTTCTGGTTTGCGGGATTTCAGAGCTGGGACTACCGATTGACATTTGGGATCGGTACTACCGGCGGTAGATTACTGCTACCGATACCGATCATTCGGTATTTTGAAGAAACTACCGAATACCGCTACCGATCGCATGATTGGCAGTCAATCGGTATCGGTAGATTGAAAAAGCGAGCGCGGGACTTTTTTGTTAAGACTTAAGAGAAGACGACCCCGGCAAAATGAAACGGACAAGTTTCAACACGTTCGAGCGCATCTATGGGAAGCAGTTAGCAGGAAATTCCAGGTATTACTTTGACGTCATCACGCTTAGCCAATCACCGGCCGTTCTGGGCGTTCTCAGCCAATCAGAGGCAGCCACGACCTAGCAGATTCTCGCTCCCGCCAAAAGTTTTGGCGGGAGCCCCACTCTTGTTTGGCCTGCCGACGCGAGTAGCCTACACCTACGCTCTAGCTCCTACGCTCTCGAAGGGAAGAAATTTATTTTGTGAAAGTTAATAAATAATGCTGTATTGTCTAGTTTGTTTAAATTTAACTTTTTTTCAGTTTGATGTTTATTTTTTGAGGGAGAAATTAATTTATTAAATAAGTTATGTATTTTTGAACTTAAAAAAGGTATTAAAAGACTCTAATTTACTTATATTCTTAAGTTAACCGAAATAAGAGAGAAATAACTTAAAAAGTGTGTTATGGGCCTTTAAAAGCATTTTTTTATTATATAATTATAGAGTTTTTTAATCTACCGATACCGAATCTATACCGATCGGTAGATTTCTAAAAAATCTACCGATCTACCGATACCGATTGGACGCGGCTCGCTACCGACTACCGATACCGGTGGTAGATTTTTTCTACAGAATCCCAGGTCTGCGGGATTTACACATAGTGCTAAAATGACCTTTGCGTCCACAGTTGTTACATTGTTTGTCAGTGGCTGGACATTTTGTTCTGTCACTGGGATAATGACCTGCCCTACCACATCTGTAACATGTGTGAGATGTATGTTGTCCTTTCACCTTGTTATGCTGTGAAGGATGGTTAGCATGTGTTTTGTTAGCTGGAGCCGTAGGCTGTTTCCCTTCAGGCTTCCCATGTGCCTTTGTGTTGTTACCTGTCTGCCACTGTTTCTGTGGTTGCTTGGGATTTTTTGATAGTTTGTTAATTTGAACCTGACTGCTGTTGTGTGCCTTGCCTTCAATAACCTGAGCTTGAGAAGTAGCTGCTTCAAGTGCCCTAGCAATTTCTAGTACCTTGTCCAGAGTTAGGTTTTTCTCTTGGAGCAACTTTTTCCTCAACTCATGTGATTTACATTTTGCTATGACCTGATCAATTATGACATCATTGGTGTCAGTGAATTCACATGACAGTGCAAGGCGTTTGAGCTTAGTCACAAATGTGTCAATTTTCTCATTTGCTTCATTGACACACTGGCTGAACAAAAAACGCTCATATCTGATGTTGGCCTTGGGTGTGAAATAGTTATTGAGGCAAGTTTTAAGGTCATCATAGGCCTCACCTTCAGGTTGTAAAGTGGCAAAAATATCCTGTACCTCCAATCCAGCGACATGCAGCAACAATGCAGCCTTCTGGTCTACCTTAGTTACCCCTGCAGCCCTGAGGTAAACTTCAAAGGAAGACATCCATTTCTTCCACCTCTGTGCTACTGAAGATGGATCCTCTTGCACCGAGAACGCCTTGGGAGCCGGAACATCCAGAACCATCGTAGTGGTGGTTGTGGTTGACTGCTGTGGTTACGCTCCTTACCAAACTTGGTTGGCTTGCTTGGAAGGCGCCGTCTGCTTGGGACGTTACCACTCGTCGCCAATCTGTTGTGTTCTGCTGTAGTCACATACCAGGTCAGGAAGCGGCGCTTTGAACGGACGCTGTTTGTTGACACTTGATTTGCAGGAGCGTGGCTTGCTGCTCCGAAGAACCCGCATATTTTTCTGATTAAAGATGACGTCAGCAGCGCCACCGCGGATTGCAATGTTGAGGTAATGGAGAGGCTGTCTGGACCCATTAATGTCTGACCTTGACCTTTCACAATGGTGATAGACAAGTTTGTTGTTTGCTGATCATACTGGACATTTACTTTGGCTAGACCAATTACTTGACCTGGTATGTGACTACAGCAGAACACAACATGGCCAGCTCCTTTCCTTCACCAGAGGCTTCCCGCAACTCGGAGGTTACCTCATGGCCAGCTCCTTTCCTTCACCAGAGGCTTCCCGCAACTCGGAGGTCGCCTCATCTGCAGCTTCGTTATCATCATCAATGGCAAATACCTCTTTGAGGTAAGCCTTCCATTCTTCGTAATTGTCGTCATTGTAGTTTTTCACTTCGTCAGTATCACCTTCATCTTCGACAGAGAATACCTTCTTGAGGTAAGCTTTCCATTCATCGTAGTATTCATCATTGCATTCTTCCACCAGTTCATCAGTATCACCGTTACCTTCGTGAGCCTCAGCCTTGACCCCCATATGCGTGCCTCGTGCTTCCCCTTCAAAAAGCCATTCTGTAGCTGGGTACGGGATTGGCTGATTGGCCTGCAGGAGGGCGACTTTTTCTTCGTGTATGAACAGGAAGAAAGAGTCAGGGCAGCCATCCCGCAGCAGCTGGCCGAGAAATTCTTCCAGGTCAGCATGGGCCAGGTCGCCAGCACCCTCCCCTCAGCTTGAGGCTGAGCATCACCTTGGCGGGGCTTGCCCTGGCGCCGGTGCCGCCAGCCACGAGGCACGTGCCGGGAACAACACGTCGGATATTCTGTTTGTACAGGATTTTGCTGAACATTTGGAATGTTAGGTTTGATGTTTTGTACAGTGAAGGAAGCAGCGGCAGTTATGCCACTTAGAGATGGTAGAGGCAGACTCGTCTTGAAGGCTGGACCCTTCCCTCACCACTGCCAAGGTTCAGCTTCCCAAATTGTTTGTCGGAAACAACTAACATAACCAGGTATATATATATATATATATATATATATATATATATATATATATATATATATATATATATATATATATATATATATATATATATATACACCCAAAAAGTAGTCATATTTTGTCCGTAAAAACATAAAATGTGTCTTGAAAATAATACGCAAACTTGTCCTACATTTTTACCATATATATATATATATATATATATATATATATATATATATATATATATATATATATATATATATATATATATATATATATATATATATATATATATATATATATATATATATATATATATATATATATATATATATATATATATATATCTATATATATATATTTTTTTTTTACAACAATGGAGGCAGCTCAAGGGCACAAAAAAAAACAATAATAAAAAAAGCCCACTAATCGCTGCTCCTAAAGAAAGAATCAGAAGAGGTGGCCAAAAGCAAGGTCAGATGCAGAAGGAGAGGTGTCCTGATACCCTCCTCTTGAAAGAGTTCAAGTCGTAGGCAGGAGGAAATACAGATGAAGGAAGATTGTTCCAGAGTTTACCAGCGTGAGGGATGAAAGAGTGAAGATGCTGGTTAACTCTTGCATAAGGGGTTTGGACAGTATAGGGATGAGCATGAGTAGAAAGTCGTGTGCAGCGGGGCCGCGGGAGGGGGGGAGGCATGCAGTTAGCAAGTTCAGAAGAGCAGTCAGCGTGGAAATATCGATAGAAGATAGAAAGAGAGGCAACATCGCGGCGGAATTTAAGAGGTAGAAGACTATCAGTAGGAGGAGGAGAGCTGATGAGACAAAGAGCCTTAGCCTCCACTCTGTCCAGAAGAGCTGTGTGGGTGGAGCCCCACCACACGTGAGATGCATACTCATACGAGGGCGGACAAGGCCCCTGTATATGGACAGCAACTGCGCAGGGGAGAAGAACTGGCGGAGACGATACAGAACGCCCAACCTCGAGGAAGCTGATTTAGCGAGAGAGGAAATATGAAGTTTCCAGTTGAGATTTTGAGTTAAGGATAGACCAAGGATGTTTAGTGTTGAAGAAGGTGACAACTGAGTATTGTCGAAGAATAGGGGATAGGTGTTTGGAAGATTGTGTCGAGTTGATAGGTGGAGAAATTGAGTTTTTGAGGCATTGAAGGACACAAGGTTCCTTTTGCCCCAATCGGAAATGATAGCAAGGTGTGAGGTTAAGCGTTCTGCAGCCTCCAGTCTGGAGTCGTGTACTTCCTGTTGTGATGGTCTTCTATTGAAAGAAGTTGAATAATGCAGAGTGGAGTCGTTGGCGTACGAGTGGACAGGACAGTTTGTTATGGAAAGAAGATCATTAATGAATAACAGGAAGAGAGTGGGTGATAGGACAGAGCCCTGTGGAACGCCACTGTTGATAGGTTTAGGGGAAGAGCAGTGACCGTCTACCACCGCAGAGATAGAATGTCTGGAAAGGAAACTGGAGATAAAGGAACAGAGAGAGGGATAGAATCGAAAGAGGGCAGTTTAGAAAGCAAAGACTGGTGCCAGACTCTATCGAAGGCTTTCGATATGTCTAGCGCAACAGAGAAAGTTTCACCGAAACGGCTAAGAGAGGATGACCAAGAGTCAGTTAAGAGAGCAAGAAGATCGCCAGTAGAACGCCCCTTGCGGAATCCATACTGGCAATCAGATAGAAGATTAGAAGTGGAAAAGTGCTTTTGAATCTTCCGGTTAAGGACTGATTCAAAAGCTTTAGATAGACATGAGAGTAAAACTATTGGGCGGTAGTTTGAGGGATTGGAGCGGTCACCCTTCTTAGGCACAGGCTGTACAAAGGCATACTTCCAGCAGGAAGGAAAGATAGATGTTGATAGGCAGAGACGAAAGAGTTTGACCAGGCAGGGTGTCAGCACAGAAGCACAGTTTTTAAGGACAATAGGAAGCACTCCATCAGGTCCATAAGCCTTCTGAGAGTTGAGGCCAGAGAGGGCATAGAAAACATCATTTGGAAGAATTTTAATAACAGGCATAAAGGAGTCAGAGGGGGGATGAGTAGGAGGAATATGCCCAGAATCGTCCAGGGTGGAGTTCTTACAGAAAGTTTGAGCGAAGAGTTCAGCCTTAGAGACAGATGAGACGGCAGTGCTGCCATCAGGGTTAAGGAGAGGAGGGAAAGAGGAAGAAGTGAAATTGGAGGAGATATTTTTGGCTAGATGCCAGAAGTCACAGGAAGAATTAGAAGAAGCAAGGTGTTGACATTTTCTATTTATAAAAGAAGTTTTGGTAAGTTGGAGAATAGATTTGGCACGATTCCGGGCTGAAATGTATAGATCAAAGTTAGTGTGAGTTCGAAGACTCTGGAACCTTTTGTGAGCTGCCTCTCTATCTTTAATAGCAAGAGAACAATCATGATTAAACCAAGGCTTGTTAGCATGAGGAGTAGAGAAAGTACGTGGAATGTATGCCTCCATTCCAGAGACAATCACCTCTGTGATGCGCAGAGCACACACAGAGAGGTCTCTCTCCTGGAAGCAGTAATCATTCCACGGGAAATCGGAAAGGTACATCCTCAGGTCGTCCCACCGAGCTGAAGAAAAATGCCAGAAGCATCGCCTCCTTGGTGGGTCCAGAGGATGTACAGGAACAATAGGACAGGATACAGAAATAAGGTTATGATCAGAGGAGCCCAACGGAGAGAACAGTTTGACAGAGTAAGCAGAAGGATTAGAGGTAAGGAAGAGGTCTAGAATGTTGGGCCTGTCTCCAAGACGGTCGGGAATACGTGTAGGGTGCTGAACCAACTGCTCTAGGTCGTTGAGGAGAGCAAAGTTGAAGGCTTGCTCACCAGGCTCGTCAGTGAAAGAGGATGAAAGCCAAAGCTGGTGGTGAACATTGAAATCTCCCAAGATGGAGATTTCAGCGAAGGGAGATTGGGTCAAGATGCGCTCCACTTTAGAGTTCAAATAGTCAAAGAGTTTTACATAGTTAGTAGAGTTAGGTGAGAGATAAACAGCACAGATGTATTTAGTAATAGAATGACAATGAAGTCTTAGCCAGATGGTGGAAAATTCAGAAGAGTCAAGGTCGTGGGCACGAGAGCAAGTGATGTCGTTGCACACGTAGGCGCAACATCAAGCTTTGCAATGAAATTTAGGATAGAGATAGTAGGAGGGAACAGAGTAGAGGTTGCTGTCAGTAGCCTCAGAAACCTGTGTTTCGGTGAGGAAGAGAAGGTGAGGTCTAGAGGAGGAGAGATGGTGTTCCACAGAATGAAAATTAGAACGGAGACCACGAATGTTGCAGAAATTGATAAGGATTAGGTTCGAGGAGTTATCAGGACACCTCTCAAGTCGGCAGCCAGAAGGGGAGTCCTCCCTGGGGGAATTTTATTCCGAGGCAGTTATTTTTTTCGTCATGTTGAATTTTGAATTTAACGAAAATTAATATATAAGATTTATATATATATATATATATATATATATATATATATATATATATATATATATATATATATATATATATATATATATATATATATATATATATATATATATATATATATATATATATATATATATATATATATATATATATATATATATATATATATATATATATATATATATATATATATATATATATATATATATATATATATATATATATATATATATATATATATATATATATATATATATATATATATATATATATATATATATATATATATATATCTTGTCTTGTAGTTTTGGTGATGTTCACCATGGTCGACTTGGGAGTCCACCGTGTGTGTGTGTATATATTGTTATGCCGGACATGTTACTTGGGTTCCGTGTCGCCGTCAGGAGACTCCGTGGGAGGGAGATATGTAAACACTTTGCACAGCTTCTGTAGTTTAATATTCTTCCTTAGTAGTACACTTCACTCTGACTCTTCACTTACCACTAGCTTACTATGACTGGGACTGACTCTCTCTCGCCCTCTTCTCCTATATATATCCAGAACAGTACAGTCTAGAATATTACAGTATATTTCAGATCATACAAGAACATGTAGCAAAAATATATGCGAGTTGGCAACACTTCCCGCCTGGCGCCTGGCCGCGCCCCGTGGGGCGCGGACGGCTCGCCTTCCTCCCCGCCCCTTTGCTCGTTTCTCCGGGAGCCTTCTAGAGGCCTATGGTCGCCGGGGGAAGCTTCCAGCACAACACTATCCCCCCCTCTTAATTGTGATCGTCCCGATCACACACTTAACTATGTACAAACATAAGAGAATTAATCAAAAACATAATAATCGTCGTATCGCTGTGGACGCCTGCGTTGTCTCTGTCTTCTGTTCGTTGCCTCCTGCGCGTCTGTCTCTTGGTGCGCCTCGTCGTCGTCCGCTTCTTGGGGTGTCCCTGGAACATCTGCCGAAGCCGGGAGGTTATCTCCCTCGGCTGAAAGGGTCAGGAGGCCTACGTCGTCGTCGACCTCCTCTCGGTCCTGGACGTCCCTTGCGTTTTCGTCGGCTGCTGGGTGTCTGTAGTTGTTCCAGGTGTAGTTTCCCGGACCGTGGTACCTCCATAGGCGGTTGACGTGGACAACTTTCGGCTTGGTCTTTTCCGTTCTCCGGATTCGGTAAGTCACGTCGGAGAGGCGTTCTAGCACAGTGTAAGGGCCTTCCCAGGGGCTTCTTCTTAGCGGCACCTTCATATTCCTTCTTCCTCTTATAGCATTCGTTCTCCTTGTGCCCAACCTTCTCGCAGTACCAGCACGTTCCTTGGAACCTGTCTGTGTCGCTGACAGCGCCCTTTCGTGCCCTAAAGCCAGAAGTCGAGTCGTCCCTGAAGCTTGACAAGCTAGACCTAACAAAGGACTCAAACTCCATGGCACGTGCCAGAGCTTCCTGCATTGATGTTGGCTTAGCTTGGTTCACTTGTATCTTCAGCTGAGGGCTGTCCAGGGCATCGATGAATTGATCACGCAGCAAAACCGTCAGCAGGTCAGGGGTGGCACCTGGGTATGCCTTGTGCGCCATGCTCTCAAGGTCCTGAGCGAGTTCATGAAGAGACTCGCCGCGCCTCCTGTTGCGGGTTCTGAACCTAACCCTGAAGAGCTCGTTCTGGTGCTTGGTCCCATATCGTTGCTCCAGCGCCTGTGCCAGCCCGCTGTAGCTGCCCTTTGTCGCATTGTCGAGCTGAGCAAGGACCTCCAGCGCCGCCCCTTTCAGGCTAGTGGCCAGCTGTACCGCGCACTCTTGGTCATCCCATCCGTTCCGAGCTGCCAACAGCTCAAACTGAGCGCGGTAAGCCTCCCAGGAGACCTTGCCATCAAACTCCTGAGGCTTCTTTCTAACAGGCGAACCCAGCAGACCCATGGGGCTGGCGGAACTTCTTGCGGGGATAAACTCAGGCGAAACAGGGCTCAAACTACCCCGGACTTGCGTAGGAGAAGCATCTTGGGTACAACTAGCCCCTGCAGGCACTGGCTGTCCGTTTCCAGCCAAGCAGTCTTCAAGGGCCTTCACTCTGTCACTTACTTCTAATATTTCTTTGTGTGTCGTCTCCCGTACCACCTCCATCTCTTGTTGAAGATTTGTGTGTTCTTTCTCCACTTCTATCAGGCGTTGTCCCAAGTTAGTGGTCACATCAGTCATTTCTCTTCGCACTGACTCACTTCCATCTTGTACTGCTTTTAGCTGTAGCTGTAATCCTGTGAAGCGATCTTCTAGCTGTTCTTTGAGTTCTTGGAGTGTTCTTTCTTGTTGTTGCTGTGCTCTTTCTTGTTGTTCTTTGAGTTCTTGGTGTGTTCTTTCTTGTTGTTCTTTGAGTTCTTGGAGTGTTCCTTCTTGTTGTTGCTGTGCTCTTTCTTGTTGTTGCTGTGCTCTTTCTTGTTGTTCTTTGAGTTCTTGGTGTGCTCTTTCTTGTTGTTCCTTGAGTTCTTGGAGTGCTCTTTCTTGTTGTTGCTGTGCTCTTTCTTGTTTTTCCCCCTGTAGTCTCAAGGCTTCCAAAAGTTCAGTCAACATGTCGTCCCTCTGGGCAGCTTGGGAACGAGTCTCCATGGCGAAAAACAAATGCCTACACTCCTGACACCAGTGTTATGCCGGACGTGTTACTTGGGTTCCGTGTCGCCGTCAGGAGACTCCGTGGGAGGGAGATATGTAAACACTTTGCACAGCTTCTGTAGTTTAATATTCTTCCTTAGTAGTACACTTCACTCTGACTCTTCACTTACCACTAGCTTACTATGACTGGGACTGACTCTCTCGCCCTCTTCTCCTATATATATCCAGAACAGTACAGTCTCGAATGTTACAGTATATTTTAGATCATACAAGAACATGTAGCAAAATATATGCGAGTTGGCAACACTTCCGCCTGGCGCCTGCGCGCCCGGGGCGCGGACGGCTCCTTCCTCCCCCGCCCCTTTGCTCGTTTCTCCAGGAGCCTTCTAGAGGCCTATGGTGGGGATACCAGCACAACAATATATATATATATATATATATATATATATATATATATATATATATATATATATATATATATATATATATATATATATATATATATATATATATATATATATATATATATATATATATATATATATATATATATATATATATATATATATATATATATATATATATATATATATATATATATATATATATATATATATATATATATATATATATATATATATATATATATATATATATATATATATATATATATATATATATATATATATATATATATATATACTCACTTGTCTACCCTCACACAGGCAGACAGGTGCTCTCCCAATTACTTAAACTGGGCTCGCTATGGAAAACACAGTGCTCCCATGAGGCGGACAGCAGACACAAAGACACTCCGGCGGACACACTCGCACACACCCACAGAGCACACAGCGAGGCACAATTAAATACAGGGCGGACTTTCTTGGGGTTTACTAAGCAATAGCACGTTGTACAATCCTTATAGTCCAAGGGGGAGGCAGTCAAGGCACAAATCACAGGCGATTAAGTCCTAAGGCACAGAGCACAGGCGAGCGCGTCCTTTGTCTTCTCTCCGTCTCCACTCTTCCTCGCCGCATGGCGTCCTCTCCAGCCCGCCCACTAAACGGGGCCGCAGGGAACCCTCATTACGTCACGTGGCGCCAATTACAATTTAAACTAAGCTAAGCCTTGGCGTAACACTACCCCCCCCTTAAGCGCAGGCGACCCGCCTCGCCAACTTAACAAAACAAATAAAACATAACTGGGGAACTAAACAAATCATTCTGTATCAAAATCTGTAAGCCATCCTGGCCTCCTCCTCTCACGTCTTGGTCGTCGCGGTGGAGGTGAGGGCGAGGAGAGGCAGCAGGCTGGTCCAGGTCACCAGCAGAGCCGGCCTCCAGGTCGGCGTCTCCACCTGCCTCCTCCTCCACATCATCCGCGACCTCGACGTCCACCGGGTCAAGTTCTGCCCGGTCCTCCTCGTCACTACTGGGGTAGTCAGGGTCCTCCTCAGCGCCAGTACCCCAGGAGTAACGGCCCGGCCCATGGTCGCGCCAGAGCCGGTCAACGTGGACGACAGAGGAGCGTTTGAGGCCCTCCTGATGCGGTAGGTGACAGCGGACAGGACTGCAATCACCGTGTAGGGCCCTCCCAGTGACTCTGCAGCTTCGGTGATAACCCTTTCTTCCGGCGAGGGTTATGCAGCCACACTCTGTCACCCACCGCATACTTCACGTCCCGCATGCGGCGATCGTAGTAGTCCTTCATCGCCTGGCCTGCAACTCTGAGCTTGCCGCGCACCTGGTGATGGACCTCGACCAGGTTCTCCTGCAGCGCGGCAGCGAAGCCAGAGGTGACAGTCGGCAGGCCCACGTCCGGCGGCCGCCCCGTCGCCAGATCCACGGGGAGTCTGAGCTCGCGGCCAAACATAAGACGTGCGGGTGTATAGTCAGTGGCCTCGTGCACAGCGGACCGGTACGCCATCAGCATTGCGGGCAACTTGACGTCCCAGTCCTCCTGGTTTGCCCCGCAATACTTGGCCAACTGCTGTGCGAGTGTCCGGTTGAACCGCTCCACCATCCCGTCCGACTGCGGGTGGAGTGGCGTCGTTCGGGTCTTCCGCACTCCCAGCAAGTCGCAGCACTCACGGAACACACGGGACTCGAACTCACGGCCCTGGTCTGAGTGCAGTTCTGACGGCACACCGAACCGGGTGAAGCACTCGTTTACTAGGACACTCGCCACTGTTTCAGCCTCGTGGTTCGGGAGCGCATACGCCTCAGGCCACTTCGTGAAGTAGTCCATCACGACGCATACGAAACGATTGCCCCGGGGCGTCATGGGCAGCGGGCCAGCAATATCTACAGCAACCCGCTCCATTGGCGCCCCCACGCTGTACAACTGAAGCGGAGCCCGATTCCGGCGTGTGGGGCCCTTTTTCGCACTACAAACGTCACAGGCCCGACACCACTCGGAAACGTCGTTCCGCATACCGACCCAGTAGAAGCGCTGGCGGAGACGTTTAAGGGTCTTTTTCTCGCCCAAGTGGCCACTAGTAACACCGGCGTGCAACTCCCGTAACACCTCAGCACGCTTTGCACGGGGTACCACCACTACCCAGGCGTCTCTGCCCACTCCGCCTAACACCTCCCAGCGCTTTACTAGCACTCCCCACCGGTCCAACCGCAGCGTCTCCCACTGGTCGACGAGGCACTTAGTGGCAGGACTCTCCGCCGACACTTCCTCCCACCGGGTCGCTCCCCGCTGGCCCTGAGCCAACGCACTACAGGAGCAAGAGCGGGTCTGCGCTCTGTGCCTCACGCCACCGGTCGTTGCCTTCAGTGGCGTTGGCAGGCACTGTTAAGCGTCGGCAAACAGGGTCAGGGTCCCGACGCGCCTGGTGTGAGTAGCTTGCTCACACGGGCTCTGACTCACGGCGTCAGGTCCTTCAGGGACGGAATGTGAGCTACCTGCCTCACACGGGCGTCGAGTCACAGGGTCGGGGTCCTTGCTAGCACAGTGAGAGCAACCTGCCTCACACGGGCGCCGGCTCAAACTATCGGCGTTGCTGTGCACACGACCCGGGCGGTGAACAATCCGGTAGTTGAACTGCTCGAGCCTTCCCAACCACCTCGCCAGCTGACCCTCCGGCGCCTTCAGTGTTTTCAACCACTGCAGGGCAGCGTGGTCGGTCCGGACGGTGAACTCAGCGCCGTAGAGGTACGGCTGGAAGTGCTCGAGACTTTTTACTACTGCCAGCAGCTCCTTCCTGGTCACGCAGTAGTTGCGTTCCGGCCTACTGAACTTGGCGCTGTAGTAGGCCACCACGTGCTCCCTTCCATCCTTCACCTGCGACAAGACAGCCCCGATGCCCTCCGCACTGGCGTCGGTGTCAAGCAGGTAAGGGAGCTTCGGGTTGGGGTACGGCAGGACCGGCGCCTCCACTAGGGCCCTCTTCAGGCCGTCGAACGCAGCCTGGCACGCCTCGTCCCACTCGAAAGGCACTCCTTTACGAGTGAGGCGGTGTAGGGGCGCCGCGATGGTGGCGAAGTCCTGCACGAAGCGACGGTATAGGTGCACAGACCCAAGTAGCTCCTGACCTCAGCTACGTTAGTGGACCGAGGCCAGTCTGCTACTGCTGCCACTTTCTGCGGGTCTGTGCGCACGCCGTCCTTGCTGACGACATGCCCCAGGAACGGCACCTCGTACTGGAAGAGGGAGCACTTCTTGGGGCTGAGCTTGAGGTTAGCCTTCCTCAGGCGTTGCAGGACCTCCTCCAGCCTCCCCAGCTCCTCCTCGAAGGTGCCTCCGTAGACGATGACGTCGTCGAGGTAGATGAGGGCCGTCCTCCACTGCAGGCCGTCCAGCACCCGCTCCATCAGACGTTCAAAACAGCCAGGGGCGTTGCAGAGGCCGAAGGGCATGACATTAAACTGCCACAAGCCCTGCCCGAAGGAAAAGGCTGTCTTCGGCTTGTCCTCTTCGGCCATCTCCACCTGGTGGTAGCCCGACTTCAGGTCGAGCGTGGAGAACCACCTCGCCCCTACCAGCGCGTCCAAGGTGTCGTCGATCCTCGGCAGGGGGTAGGAATCCTTCACAGTCACGTCATTCAGTGCCCGGTAGTCCACACAGAAGCGTTGTGTGCCGTCCTTCTTTTTAACCAGGACTACCGCTGAAGACCACGGACTGTCGGACTTCTCGATCACCCCCTGATTTGCCAGGTCGTTGACGGTGCGCTGCATCTCCTCTCGTCGGGCAGGTGCGATACGTCGAGGGGGACACTTGATGGGCGCGCTGGTTCCAGTGTTGATGCTGTGTTTCACCAGCGACGTGCGGCCCAAGTCCAAGTCGCCCCGGCTGAACACGTCTGAGTACTGCGTCAAGGTGTGGCGCACCCTCTCCGCCTGCGACTCCGTCAGGTTAGCGGAGCCCCTGAGCGCCAGGTCTTCAAGGAAGTCAGGCAGCACTCCCTCCGCAGGCGTAGACGCACTCTTCGACGGCTGTTCAGTTCGCTCCACCTCTTCACATGTGCCTAGTCTGGCACCAGCGGGTAGTCGCCGAGCCTCGTCAGAGAAGTTAGCAACAAGTACTGTCACTAACTCCTCCCCCGCTCCCACGAGGCTCCTCCCGACTGCCACACCGTCAGTCAGGTGCAGGTTTTCTGAGGGTTCTACTATGCCTTCCGCGTCGTGCATCACCCTCGACAGTCGACACTGGACTCGTCGCTCCGTCCTGGGGGCAAGGTGCAGTCGCTCGGCCGTCACTACCTCGGCACAACCGACTTCCGGAAGCCAGGGCACCTCTTGTCCGTGCACCCTCATCCGCTTCCGTCCAAAGTCGATACATGCGCCAGTCTGCACCAGGTAGTCAAAACCGAGCAAGCCCTCTTCATCCAGGTCGGCGGCGTACACTGGCAGCCGCTCTTCTGCGCCGCCCACGCCGACACGAGCCACTACAGGCCCCTGGGTGCCACGCAATGCCCCGTCACGCCGCACAATCTCTGCGGGGCGTCTGGGAGCCGCTCAGCGTCCAGCAACTCAGGGCGCACCAGGGTCTTTCAGCCCCGGTGTCGACTGTCAGGCGGCAAGACTTACCGTCTACGTTGCCCTCCACCTGCACCGAACTAGTGGTATGGCGGCATCTTACACAAGTGGGGGCGTGTCGACCTTGGCAGGCTGGGTAGTCGCCCCCTTGTCCAGCCCGCTGCTGTTTCCCGCCTGCGCCACTTGCTTCGGCTTGGGGCAGGCGCTGGAGCGGTGATCAGACTTGCCGCAGTCCTTGCAGCAAGTCTGGAAGCCCCCAGACTTCGGCCGGTCGAGGGAACGCGTCTTTCGCCCCCTCGGACACCGGTCGCGTCTGTGGCCCTTCTCACCGCAGCCCCAGCAACGGCCACCAAACTCGGGGCTCGTCTCCCTCGACGCCGCCTTACGCTCGAACTTCGCCTTCCGGCCTCGCACGTCGTTCCGAGGCTTGGCGTAGTCAGCGAGGCGGCTTGACGTCTTGAAACGCCTCGAACTCCATGGCCCTCGCCAAAGCCACCTGCAGGTCACCAGGGTGGGCTTGCTTTACGTAGATCTGCAGCTGGTGGTCCTGCAGAGCATCTACGAAGGCGTCACGGGCGAGGACGGTCGTCATGTCTTCACCAGCAGCCGGATAAGCCCGCCTCACAAGGGCCTCCACATCTTGCGCCAGTTGTGACAGCGTCTCGCCCTTCTGCCTCGCCCTCTTCTTCAGCTGAGCCCTGTACACCTCAGCCTGGTGACTGTGCCCAAAGCGGCGCTGCAAGGCTTCCGACAGGCTGGTAAAGGAAGCTTGCTTGGTGGCTGGAAGGTGGCTGAGAATCTCGAGTGCCGGGCCCCGCAGCGCCGTTGCCAGCTGCAGCGCCTTTTCTTCCTCAGTCCACCCTTGAGCTGTTGCGAGCATGACGAACTGAGCAACGTAGGCCTCCCAAGCTACCTTGCCGTCATACTCAGCCGGCTTACGCCTGCGGTGGTCGTGGGAAGGAAACGAACGAGCAGGGTAGAAGGCAGGCACTCGGGGCAAGAAAGGAGGCAGGGTAGGGTTTAGGTGAGGAGGCGAGGGTGGCGGGCTGTTTGGCAACAGTGGCGGGGCCGCCGCTCGCGCCCCGCCGCAGCCCACGCCAGCCGCTGAACCCCGACCGTGACCCCCGGCCGGACACGCCAGGCCCGGAGGCTCAGAGAATGCACTGCGTGGCCTCAGCGAGGCTTGACACTGCCCCCAATCACACAAAGGCTCACTCTGCACTTCCTCTGGGGCAGCACACACGGCAGCCTGCCTCGCCTCAAACCTTACCTCCCGCACCTCACCTCTCAGTGCCTCTAGGCCCCTCTGTAGCTCACCCCGGACCTCCTCACAGGCCTGATCGGTATACTGCCGTGCCTCCTGCCGCACAGAAGCCAAGCTTGCTTGTAGTGCCTCCTCAAGCCTGCTGGCCTGTGCCTCGGAGCGCTCGGCCTGCTCAGCGGCCTGCTCCTCAGCCTGCTGGCCTGCGCCTCAGGCGCTCGGCCTGCTCACGAGCCTGCTCCTCAAGCCTGCTGGCCTGTGCCTCAGGCCTCGGCCTGCTGTGCCTGCTTTTGACCTTGAAGCGTTATTTCTTGCCTCAAGCCAGCCAACATTGAGGCAATTAACTCCAGCTGGCCAGGCTTAGCGTCTTCATCAGCCTCAAGGTCACCACTACCCCCACCACTCGCTCCGCCAGCCGCACCGTGCTCGCCGAGGTCCATTGTGCCCGAGGCGTCACTCTTTGTCTGCCCGTCCACTCACAGCACAATTTCCACCCCGCTCCTGACACCACTGCATTACTCCACTTGTCTACCCCTCACACAGGCAGACAGGTGCTCTCCCAATTACTTAAACTGGGCTCGCTATGGAAAACACAGTGCTCCCACGAGGCGGACAGCAGACACAAAGACACTCCGGCGGACACACTCGCACACACCCACAGAGCACACAGCGAGGCACAATTAAATACAGGGCGGACTTTCTTGGGGTTTACTAAGCAATAGCACGTTGTACAATCCTTATAGTCCAAGGGGGAGGCAGTCAAGGCACAAATCACAGGCGATTAAGTCCTAAGGCACAGAGCACAGTCGAGCGCGTCCTTTGTATACTCAACGTCTCCACTCATCATCGCCGCATGGCGTCCCTCTCAGCCCGCCCCCTCAACGGGGCCGCAGGAACCCTCATTACGTCACGTGGCGCCAATTACAATTTAAACTAAGCTAAGCCTTGGCGTAACAATATATATATATATATATATATATATATATATATATATATATATATATATATATATATATATATATATATATATATATATATATATATATATATATATATATATATATATATATATATATATATATATATATATATATATATATATATATATATATATATATATATATATATATATGCTGCCCTGCTCCCTCGTGCAAGAGGGAGCAATCTTCCCCCCCAGGGTTGTAATGATTAAAATGATTAATTAATACAAAGGCCCGCTTCCCTTAAGGGAATGAATCTAAGAACCAGGATTGTACAGAGACACGCCAGTTCTCAACAGATCGACCGACTTGGTCGGCTAGATTTCGATCGCCCATAAAGTCTGTCTGTCGGCACCCTGCTACAAGTGTGTACGGGCCTTTGGCAAAGGCCCGTGCACCCTCCTATAGGGGAGGGAGCAATCTTTGAAGGCCACGGTTGCCATTTGGTATTGAAGCACTGTGATTAATTGGTATTGGACTCAAATTTGGTAATGAATCGAATGAAATTTGGTATTAAACTATAACAAATAAAAAAAATAAAGGAATAATTCCATTTACACATCCCCTTACACACACACCAAAAAAAAAAAAAAAAAAAACATAGACACTTCAAGCTCCCCAGTGACCAACTATTTTTTTTAGTATTTAAAAGTTTAATATTTTCATATCTTAGTTGGAATGTTCGGGGTTAATATATGTTTTATTATCAGTTTGGTATTGAAAAAGAGAATCTGGTATTTAAAATTGAATTATTTGGTATCAAGTCCCTGAGTAAACCTGGCAACCCTGACCCCATCTCAGCTAACAGTGCTTTGGCCAGGGTGCCCAAAAAATGCTCCAAGCAATCTTGGCTTAGCCTGTTGTTAGTATGTATGTAACATTATATTCGTTCTAAAGCATTTCCATCACCCTGGGCAGAGCAGAAGATGAAATTAACAGTTCTTTTTTAAATGGATAAAAGCCATTAGCTCTACAGACTCTCATTGTTACTGCTGTGCACATCATGTCCTGCAATAATTTATTTTGGTTAGGCAGAGGTGACCCATACACATTTGGCCGTGTGCTTGACCTGTGGAGCAGGTTGAGTTGGGACGGAGCTTGGGCGGGCTGAGGGGCGTGGGACGTCACTGCTCAGGAATGTACCTCATTTCCGGGCAAGGGTGGTTTGATCTACCACCGGTCGCCGCTCAACTCGCCATGTGGTGGAAGGCCGGACGTCGACCACGGCCAATGACAGATAAAAAGTGGACGGCGAACATCAGCGACCTCCTACTATCTGACGGCAACCAGACGGCGTCCGCTTGCCATCCAGTCGCCGTTCAACAGTTAATGGTCACCTGTCGGCCACCGGTGGCAGTATGCTTGCCGTCCAGACGCAGTCCATTTGGCCACCGGACGGCAACCTTTTTTACGACCGGCAGCGACCTGAGAGGTCGGCTTGAGGTTTTAGAGCATGAAGGTCCAGTCACACTGGCTCTACGACCTACTACCGACCTCCAGCGACCTGCAGGTCGCGGGAGGTCTCACATGGTCGTGCGTGCGATCGTCATGTGTCTCCGTCTGCCCTGCGACCGATGGAGGTCTTAGGTCATGCTCTAAAACCTCCAGCCGACCTCTCAGGTCGCTGCCGGTCGTTAAAAAGGTTGCCGTCCGGTAGAACGCATGGTGTTCGTTCTCAATGGTTCGCGGACTCTGCGTTTGGTCTCGGCGTCGCGAAATATCCATGCGACACAAAGACCGCCCGACGCTCAGACCGCCCTACAGGTGCACACCTGGGCTAAGACCTCCCCTCACCTAATAATGGTGACCTGATCTCACCCTTCTCTCTCTCTCTCTCTCTCTCTCTCTCTCTCTCTCTCTCTCTCTCTCTCTCTCTCTCTCTCTCTCTCTCTCTCTCTCTCTCTCTCTCTCTCTCTCTCTCTCTCTCTCTCTCTCTCTCACTAGGTCAGTTTCAACGCCATGGTGGCCGCATAACAACTGTCACTTAGGTTTAGGACAGACCAACTAGTTTGGGCCTTAGGGGCTGTGTGGTCTGGTTATCTATGTAATTATATTTAGTTCTCTCTCTCTCTCTCTCTCTCTCTCTCTCTCTCTCTCTCTCTCTCTCTCTCTCTCTCTCTCTCTCTCTCTCTCTCTCTCTCTCTCTCTCTCTCTCTCTCTCTCTCTCTCTCTCTCTCTAATCGCCACACTTATAACAGCCACGTGCCTCGAAATTGCCCTAATATGTGCAGAATTTCCTGACTTCCCCACCACACTTGTACCAGATAGAATTTATCACTTATGAAAGGGTTTTCTAATAATTCACTGGATTAGCACTGTAGGTTCAGGATTTATCACTGAATTATCTGCTTTATAATTATTCGTGTAAGATTTTTTTCGTTGCGTGTGTGTGTGTATGTGTGTGTGTGTATGTGTATCATTATTCACAATCCTGTAACGGTTGAAAACAGTAATATTCCTTTTAGCAAATGCAGCAGCAACGATGATATTATTATTATTAGTAGTAGTAGTAGTAGCTGAATGGGTGAAGGAAATAGAAATTTTGTCTGCCATTGCCAAGATTGAGCCACACGCTGCCTATTCAGCGTACACCCACGGCATCCAACATCGGAGGACGTTCCTGATGCTCACCATCCCCGGCATCAATCGACTGCTCCGACCACTGGAAAATGCCGTCAAGAATGTATTCTTGCCGGCGCTGGTGAAATCTCATGCTTTGGGAGAGGAGAGGGATATGCTAGCACTTCCTCCAAGACTGGGTGGAATGGGGATCACCAACCCTGAGAAGCTGGCTGATAAGGAGAACCAAAACTCCATCAGCCTTTCCAGGTCACTCATCAACAGGATCATCGCTCAGGAGGCAGAGGGCGAGATAGACCAAACAGAAATAAGAGAAATTAAAAGAAAAATCTCAGAAGAAAGGCAACAGGCCCAAAAAGACGAGCTGGACCGTCTTACGCACCACCTGTCCACAGAAATGGGTAGAAAAATACACACTGCACAGGAGGCAGGCGCCTCTAACTGGCTAACGTCATTATCAATCAGAGCAAAAGGCTTCAGCCTCAACAAACAAGAATTTGTCGACGCCGTTGCTCTGAGATATGGCTGGCCGATTGAGGGACTGCCTGATCTCTGTGCATGTGGATCACCAAATGATGTCACCCACACCATGACATGTAAAAAGGGAGGCTTCGTCTGTATTCGACACGATGAAATGAGGGATCTGACAGCCAGTATGCTCGGGGAGGTATGCCAAGACGTCACTACCGAGCCGGCATTGCTTCCCCTGGACGGCGAACACCTTCGGTATAAGACGGCCAATACCTCACAGGAGGCACGGGTTGATGTAAGTGCCCGCGGATTCTGGATGCGCGGACAGCGGGCGTTCATGGACATCCGCATATTCGACCCGATGGCTGCCTGTCACCGTGAGCTGCCCCTGGAAGCCGCCCACCACAGGAACGAACAGGAGAAGACAAGGGCATACGGTGAAAGAATCCAACATGTGGATCAGAGCAGCTTCACCCCCCTCGTCTTCTTCACATCCGGCGGGATGGGTCCCAGGGCTCGATGCTTCTACGCACGACTCGCGGAACTGATCTCAGAAAAGAAGCATCAGCCAAGGAGCCACGTTGTCGCCTGGATGAGGTGTCGCCTCTCGTTCTCCCTGCTCAGGTCGGCCATCCTATGTCTGAGGGGCACCAGACACTGGCCCAAAAGCCACCAACATCTCCAATATGGACTATGAAGCTAGAGTGGTGGAGAGTGACATTAGGGTGGGTCGGGAGTGACTTGAGTAGGGAAGGAAAGGGGGATCTATTTTTTTTTTTATAGACATAATAGAAGATAGGGTGCTATGTATAGATTTAGTGCTAGGTAGTATTAGTGATATGATTGGATGCCACAGTCATTAGCGAACAGAGTTGGGGCTAATGACCTCCAAGCTATGGATTATGTGTCGGGAAAATAAACATTGGTTGAGGTATCTTTAATTTAGGTAGTAGTAGTAGTAGTAGTTGTTGTTGTTGTTGTTGTTGTTGTTGTTGTTGTTGTTGTTGTAATAGTAGTATAGTAGTAGAAGTAGCTGTAGTAGTAGTAATAGTGGTGGTGGTAGTATACCGGACCTGAGTTACAGAGTTGTGCTTCTTTTTGTGTGTATCTAAATTCACTTGTCTTCTATTTGTGCATAATAATATAAAAAAGGTGAGATGAGCCACCTGACATATCATCCCTTTCTCAATCTAAACCTCTCCATCATTTATTCAAACCTCTCCTTCCAGCCTTTAACATTTTATAAGTGCATAAGTCAAAATAAAAAGGAATATAAAATACTTGAAAAGTACGCGTTTTTTTATTAACACACAAACAAAAACAAAAACATCAAATAAGAAACAGTACACATATACACTATAGCAATATGATACTATGCTACAATAATAATCGTAATAATAATAACAGTAATAATGATAATAATAATAATAATAATAATAATAATAATAATAATAATAATAATAATATAAAATGATTAATAGTAATAATAATAATAATAATAATGATATTATTGTTATTATTAATAATGATAATAATAATTAATAATAATAATAATAATAATAATAATAATAATAATAATAATAATGAGAGAGAGAGAGAGAGAGAGAGAGAGAGAGAGAGAGAGAGAGAGAGAGAGAGAGAGAGAGAGAGAGAGAGAGAGAGAGAGACACAGACCCAATGGTCCAGACTAGGTGGTCTGTCCTTAAACCTAAGTGATTTTACATTAATCAGATGGCTCCAAAACGTTGCTTTTCTACTCTAGTTAATATTAAGTTCAAGGAAGTGACGGTCGAGCTTGTTTTTAAAGGAGTCAATCATGTTACACTGGACCACTGATGGTGGGAGCTTATTCCATTCTCGCACTACAACGTTGGTGAAGGAAAATTTGGTGCAGTCTGAATGTACTTGTCTACATTTGAGTTTTACGCCATTGTTCCTCGTACTCAAAGTGTCATCGATCATAAACAATGTTGATCTGTCTACATTCGTGAAACCATTAAGTATTTTAAAACATTCGATCAGTTTTCCTCGGAGGCGACGTTTCTCAAGAGAGAACATGTTAAGGGTAGAAAGCCTTTCTTCGTAGGTTTTGAGGGACGCCACTAGTGACCGGCGCCCACTCTGAGTTAAATCCGTCCATCACCACTCTTTGTTGTCTGTTGCTCAACCAATTCGCGATCCATTGGTGTACTTGACCGTCAATACTTATTTGCTTTAATTTGTAAAGTAATTTATGATGTGGGACTTTATCAAACGCTTTTTGGAAATCAAGATAGACTACGTCCAGTGATTTGGTTACGTCATAAACAATGAAGAGGTCGTTATAAAAGGTTAATAGGTTTGATAGGCAGGATCTTTTGTTTCGGAAGCCATGTTGTGAGTCCCCAATTAATGAGTGGCTTTCAAGGTAACTCACAATTTTGTCTCTAATTATGCTCTCAAGTAGCTTACCTACAACCGAAGTTAGACTAATGGGCCTGTAATTACCTGGTACTTTTTTGTCTCCTTTCTTAAAAATCGGTGTCACGTTAGCTTTTTTCCAATCCAAAGGGACGATGCCTTGTCGCAAGGACATATTGAATACGGTTGTGAGGGAGGAGAGTATTTCGCTCTTTGTTTCTTTGAGCAGAGTTGGATATACTTTGTCAGGTCCAGGACTTTTATTTGTTTTAAGTGATTGGAGGGCTTTAAGGACTTCATAGGTTGTTATTTCAAAGTTAGGCAATGCATGCTCGGGATTTACATTAGTACTGGTGTTGGTGGTAGTGGTGGGAGGACTGTTAGTATTAAACAACGAAAAGTAATTGTTTAATAGGTTTGCAACGTGTTGGCTGTCAGTCACTAGTGCACCGTCGCTGTTTGTTAAGGGTCCAATTCCACTTCTGATCGCCTTTCTGTTGTTTATGTAACTGAAGAAGGATTTCGGATTATTTTTACAGTTGGCCGCAATAGTTTCTTCATATCTACGCTTTGCCTGACATACTAATCTTTTTACTCGTCGCCTGGCATCATGGTAAAGTCTAATGTTTTCGGGCGTGCTTTGCTCTTTCTTTAGCCTGTAAAACAATTTTCTCTCCTTGACTGAGTGTTTAATTTCGCTGTTAAACCAAGGTGGGCTTTTATTAGTGTTACTTCGCTTCTCACACAAAGGGACGAATGTGTTCTGCTGAGTGAGTAAATGATTTTTAAAGCTTAGCCAGGCGTCCTCTACATTACCGTCATCTGATAGTTGCATTTCTATTAGTTTTCGTCGGATTTCTACGAAGTTAGCTCTTTTGAAATTGGGCACCTTTACTTTATTTTCAGTCACTGATGTTTGAGCTCTAATGTCGACGCGCACTAATTTATGATCGCAAGAACCGAGGTGTTCTCCTACCGTGACATTGCTGACTAGGTTATCTTGGGTCGTTATAACAAGGTCTAGTATGCTATTTTGTCGAGTTGGTTCAGAAACCATTTGGCTTAGATAATTTTCTTCTAAAAATTCGATCATTCTATGTGACTCGCCTTCTGTACCCAACAGTGTCGCCCAGTCGATATGGGGAGGTTAAAGTCTCCTAATATCAGTGAGTCGCTGTTATAAAGTGACTGCCTTAAAACGCTGTACATTTCAAAATCGGTATAGAGTGAGGCCGGAGGCCTGTAGGTAACAGGTATATTTAAATTGACCTTTGCAATGTTTACTCGCACGCACAAATGTTCAACGTTACTGTCTCCTGGTGTTTTGTCAGTGGGTTGCAAATAGCTTTTGACAAAAAGGGCGACACCACCACCTCTACGGTTTACACGATCTTTGTTGAAAAGTCCGTAGCCATCTATGTTGTATTCTGTACTTAAATCAATATTTGTGGTGTCGATAAATGTTTCGGTTATAGCAATTACGTCAAAATTTTCTGTCAAAGCAAGACATCTCAGTTCATCAAACTTGTTTCTTAGGCTACGCGCATTGAAACTAAGGATTCGTAGGTTATCTTGAGGCTTGGTAATAGAGGTGGAGGTACTGGCGGGTTCAAGGTTACGAGTTTGTTGCGATGAATGGCGTCTATTTACACGGGCGGAGTGGTGGGACGTTTTTTGATTGAGCGTCACGTACTGCGTCGTTGAGGAGCCTTCCGAATCTGGCTGCCCCAATGGGGGACAGGTGTATTGCGTCCCTGTGGAAGAGTTTACTCTGGCCGTAGAAATTGTCCCAGGCGTTAAAGAACTCAACGTCAAACTCTCCGCAAAGAGTCTGTAAGCGGTTGTTGAGGCTGAAGGCCTTACTGAAGAAGTCGCTCTCATCCCACGTCCGTGGTAGAATTCCTGAAATCAAAATATTAGGGGATTTAGACTTATACTGCTGGATGAGCCTACGGTACTTGTCCAGCAGTTCCTCAGACCGGGTCGTGGTGACGTCGTTTGTACCTGTATGGAGAACAAAGAGTGAGTCATTAGAAGCCTCAGCGGAGACCTCGTCCAGGGCAGCTGTGATGTCAACTCCAGCTCCGGGATAACAGTAGTTACGCCTACGGCGGGGGACTCTTCCACAGAATTCAACCACCTGATGGCGAATCATAGAGTCACCGACCAAGAAGGTGCTCTGCTCGTCGTCCTCCTCCAGTATGGCAAATCTGTTGTAGCAATGAGTAGGATAAATGGCTCTAGGGGCGGGTCTGGCTCCTCTCGCGGGAGTGAAGCCTTCATCGGAAGGTGGCTGGGCATCGAGAGCAGGTGCGGAGGGTGATGAGGCGTCACTTGCAGCAGGGGCGATGATGTTGGCCTGGATTAACTCCTGCAAGGTTTCAACAGTACGTGTTAGTTCGGTGATCTTCTCCTCGCCAGCCGTCAGCCTTTCGTCCTGTTGAAGGAGTCTCGTTTCCATCTGCTGTGTCAACAGGCAGATCTTGCAGACGGTCGATCGTCCTGTGAAGAAATGGCCTGAGAAGTTTTCTGTGCAAGTCGAGCATTTCTTTAGCGCCATCTTGGAAAGGAGGAGAGAGCAAGTGAGTAGTGTTTATCTATTTATTTCTTTTTCTTTTTCTTTTTCGTAGGGCAGAGGGACGCGCGCGTGAATAAGTGGGAGAGAGAGAGAGAGAGAGAGAGAGAGAGAGAGAGAGAGAGAGAGAGAGAGAGAGAGAGAGAGAGAGAGAGAGAGAGAGAGAGAGTTTTCTTATCAGTGGATATCATTTTATGGATCTGTGTTAAACACCATTACCCTTGCAACACACTCTAAATATGGCAAGTTCACCAACACACCAGTGTCTAGTCTATTCACAAGTGTTTTTTA
>NC_066527.1:8632684-8760184 GCF_024679095.1 Eriocheir sinensis
GTAAAGTGGCCAGTGCAGGCAAAGTGGCCATTTGAGTTTTCTGCAATGTGTTAGTGCTGCAGCCAGCGGGACCCGTGCAAAACAGTCGCAACTGATGACGTCATTGTTGTCTGTGACTTTGAAGCATGAGGCTTCACTGTTCTACTTCTGAACGAATTTTTTCGTTTTTCGCATGTCTGATTTTAGTAAGTGGTGCAAGTTGTTGATTATGCCCCCCCAAAAAAAGTAACGTTATAATCATTTGCTCTAGTGGTGTTTAATCAGCGTGAAATAAGCTTTTAAATTATGTAGTTTGAAAACGCTAAGTCATGTAGGTTGGATGGTTGACAACAGATTTTGTAATGGCGTCATTGCCGGGCAAAATGGCCAGATGGCCACTTTGCCCGCCAATGACTTTTTATTCACTGCACATTATGAGATTTTACTCAACCCATTTGGAGTGGTAAGTTCTTTTGCAATAAGTCCAAAAGAAGTTATTCCTTTACCAAAACAAACCTTTGTGAAGCAAAGGAAGCAAAATAGGAAAAAAGGCAGAGTAGCTGTTATAACATCTAGTCCTTATAAAAATGAACTAATAAGGATAGATAAATAGAAAAAAAGAAGAGGAGGTCAGGAAGATAAAGGAGGTAGAGAAAAAAGGCCTCCCACCTCATAAAAACATAAGCCTAGCAGCCAGAAGAAAACTCAGATTAAAAAGGCAGCTCTTACAAAAAGTTTTGAATTAGAAGAAGAGGATGATGACGAAGAATGCTTCTACTGTAACGAGGCATAATACTCAAACTCGAAAGACAATGAAGGATGGATTAGATGCTTGACATGTAAGAAGTGGGCCCATGAAGGGTGCGCCGGGTGTGATGAAGATGAGGATGAGCTTGAGTGTGAGTTTTGTTTGTATTAGGTGTGGCCACTTTACCCAACCTAGGCGGGCAAAGTGGCCACTTATTAGATTTTTTTAAGTAACATGGGGACACTTTAAAACAAAAAGAAAAAAAATACAATAGGAATTGAAACTTGAGTTATTAATAAGTTAAAGTTACTATTGGCATATGTTTCTATAGTTTTTGATTAAGAAAGTATAATAAAAATTCATCAAACCTTAGAGTGGCCACTTTACCCATCCTTCCCCTAATGTTACCGTGACCGTTCCTGTGCGCTCCCCAAAAGTTCGTTCATTTCAAAATCCATAACTCGAAATAATAAAAGAGAATAGCTGAACAATTTAGAATCATATACTTTGTTAAATTTGGGAAAAAAAAACATTAACTAATAATTAATAACGTACGTACTTATATGATACCAGAGTGCTGCGAATTTTGGTGATGGTGTGACGTGTGTGTGTGTGTGTGTGTGCTCTGTAGAATGCATGTGGAAGAGGCCCTATTTTAAAGCTTACAGTACTGGTGTGCGGGTGGCCACCCCAAGTTTCCTAAATATCGTGATGCATTATTGTAAAAGCAAACACTTTGCTATTTTCCGTTGCACTTAATTCCTGGAATGATAGATAAGACATTCTTGTGGCGTAAGTGCGTCCCTCACTTGAATGGGAACCACAAGGATGAAAATATTTCAACAAGTGGCCTAAAAACGACATACCAAATGTAGTTGAGACAGAAAGTTCAGACTTAACAAAATTGGCAACCATTGTGTGAACTAATGTAACTGAGGGATGGGGGATCATATAAAGGGAGGAGAGCGAGATGGCTAGCTGATGAAGTAACCACAGGTGCGATCGGTTCAAAACTATTCTCTGGCTGGGACCGTCCAAGAGGACTGGGGCTACAGGTAGCACCTAAAAAAAAAAAAAATGAAGTTGAGGGGGAGGGGAAGGGGGGCCGGAGTCGGAGTCGGAGTCGCAACTTTAAAATTTCCCGGAGTCGGAGTCGGAGTCGCAACTTTAAAATTTCCCGGAGTCGGAGTCGCAACTTTAAAATTTCCCGGAGTCAGAGTCGCAACTTTAAAATTTCCCGGAGTCAGAGTCGCAACTTTAAAATTTCCCGGAGTCAGAGTCGCAACTTTAAAATTTCCCGGAGTCAGAGTCGCAACTTTAAAATTTCCCGGAGTCGGAGTCGCAACTTTAAAATTTCCCGGAGTCGGAGGCGGAGTCGGAAATTTTAACTCCGACTCCACGCCCCTGATTTCAGCAGCTGTGGGTTATTAGTTTAGCTCCAGTAGGTTACGCACTATCCTTTACCGCCAATTTAGGGTGCTGTTCGTCGGGTTGAAATAATAATAATAATAATAATAATAATAATAATAATAATAATAATAATAATAATAATAATAATAATAGGTAATAATAATAGTCTGGTACGTTCTCTTTAAACGTGTATAATCGAGGTTTACCAGTGATACTACTACTACTAATAATAATAATAATAATAATAATAATAATAACAATAATAATAATAATAATCATAGTAATAATAATAATAATAATAATAATAATAATAATAATAATAATAATAATAATAATAATAATAATAATAATAATAATAATAATAATAATAATAATAATAATAATAATAATAATAATATATTATTATTATTATTATTATTATTATTGTGTGTGTGTGTGTGTGTGTGTGTGTGTGTATTATTATTATTTCCATTTGAAAGTGGCCGGTGGCGTGTAGGCCTATGCGGGTCAGGCCCGCCCCACATCTCTGCCACACTCTCAAGACTTCTCGCTTCCTCTCATATGTCAGCAATTTGCTACCTTTAAATGAATTTAATTAAATAACTGGATAATCTAATAAGGTCATATAGTGTTAAGATTGTTTAGTTTTTAGGATAATAATAAAGATTTTGTATAAATACCACAACACTTGACAGAATTGGAATACAACGTTGTCAAGTGTTGTGGTATTAAAAATCAAATTAATTAAACTGACAAATATGAAACTGACTTGGCACACCACCGGCCACTTTCAAATGGAAATACTATAGTAGTAGGAGTAATAGTAGTAGTAGTAGTAGTAGTAGTAGTAGTAATGGTAATAGTAGTAGCCTAGTATGAGAATATATAATAGCAGCAGTAGTAGTAGTAGTAGTAGTAGTAGTAGTAGTAGTAGTAGTAGTAGTAGTAGCCTAGTATAAGAATATATAATAGTAGTAGTAGTAGTAGTAGTAGTAGTAGTAGTAGTAGTAGTAGTAGTAGTGATAATAATAATAATAATAATAATAATAAGAAGAAGAAGAAGAAGAAGAAGAAGAAGAACAACAACAACAACAACAACAACGCCAGCATCACCACCACCTTCACTACCATCAACAACATAAAGAACCATATAAGAAGAGAACACGAACACAACAAATTTTACAGGAGGAGAGAGAAAAAAAAACCCAGCTTGTATTGTAGCAAGGCAGGTAGCCCAGTTAGGGATGATTATCGATAAGCTTGAAAATGGGTTGAGGAATATTAGCAGAGTGGCAGGGGACAGGGGGGGTAGGGTGTGAGGGCTGGCAGGGGGGCAGGGGGGGTAGGGTGTGAGGGCTGGCAGGGGGGCAAGAGGGGGTCATATCCGGGGTCAGGCAGGATGCGAACACCCCCTCAGCAAACGTTCCAATTTCTGGCCACGACTACATCCGGTGTTTCATTTATTTCCTTATTTTCCATGTATCTGAGCTAGTTGTGGGGATAACACAGCGTCAGGTGATGTAATAGTTTTAAAAGTGTTGATTTATGTTATTACTTGTCACTGTATTACTGGTTAAGGTTTAATTTTAAGTGAATTTTCCGCATTCCTCCCACGCGTTCGGAGACAGGCTGCATCAGGTGGCCAGCGGCAGACATTGTTCGCTAAATTTCCCACGGTGTCCCTTCCTGTACCCCAAAGACAGGCGGCTCATTGAATACACGTCACAGGGAAAGTCATGGCGGTATTTTACAAACTCGGCGAGGGGGATTGTTTACTTCGTGACGGGGTAAATGCTGTAGAGTTTTTGAAATATCCGGCGAGCGCGCGCGGCGGGGGACGAACCATCTGCGGCCTTCATCGGTCCAATGTTTTGAGTCTTCTTATTAAGTCGTTGAGGAATACAAGTGTGGCTGATTTATTACTGTGATTACTTCAAGTCCCCATTGTGGGCCGCTGCCGGGGAGGGGAGGGGACAGCAGCCTGGAAATGCTGGTAATTTGACCCCAATCGCGAGGTCATGTATAGTGTGCGAAGGCGAGGAAAGTGAAGAATAACCCAACACGAAAATGAAGAAGAGTACGAAGATGATGAAACTCTCTCTCTCTCTCTCTCTCTCTCTCTCTCTCTCTCTCTCTCTCTCTCTCTCTCTCTCTCTCTCTCTCTCTCTCTCTCTCTCTCCTAATCTTAGTTCTCATAAATTTGATGCGATATCGCCCAGAAACAGCAAACAGTAAAGATGATGATAATAATAATAATAATAATAATAATAATAATAATAATAATAATAATAATAATAATAATAATAATAATAATAATAATAATAATGATAATAACAATAAAAATAATAATAATAATAATAATAATAATAATAATAATAATAATAATAATAATGATAATAATAATAATAATAATAATAATAATAATAATAATAATAATAATAATAATAATAATAATAATAATAATAATAATAATAATAATAATAATAATAGTAATAATAATAATCCGTGACACAGCTTTGCATCCGCCGGTGTAAAAATGAATCAGAAATAAAAAACATGACTCAGTTGCTATGAGAGCGTTCCAGAGAGTAAGGATATCCGTCGAAAGGTCTCTGCAAACAGTGCCCTGATGACTCACGAGAAGGGATATCCTCAAATAAACAAAGGATTGATTGATAGTTTATTGTTGCAAGTAAAACAACAAAGGAGAAGGGAGGAGCATGCCACCCCAACCCCCAGGCAGTACAGAGTGTGATTATACAACTAATGATACATGTGTAAGTAGCACCAGGAAACTAAAAAGATACAATGGTAGGGGACAAGTGCTAAAGGGAGAACAGGAATTTAATATTATGAGCGGCATTTTGATTAATATGTTGCTGAGTCAAATAATTGTTACATACATGTATACAGGTATACGTCCTTATACTATACGTAGATTTTTTAGATTGGAATCATTTTATTTCGGACAATACGTATTCAAATAGAAACCGTATTCATTTATGTTGTGATTGCTCGTACAGGTATTTAATTTTAAGTTATTTATATATATATATATATATATATATATATATATATATATATATATATATATATATATATATATATATATATATATATATAAATCGAATGTTCTGCGTCGGCCATGCTTGGGAAGATTTTCGAGGATAGGAAAGTTCTAGGGGAAAAATATATTAGAGCGTTGAAAGCATTTCATATCATGTATACGATATAGCAGGTGTATTTATTATTATGGTGATCTTACCAGCCATTCCCTGCATGATTTTGAAGGTAAAGGCGTTCATCCCACGTCTTTGTTCATCCGCGACGGACATGTTAGGGAAGTTTTTGTAGGGTAAGGACCTAGCTAGGGAATGCCTGTGGGTGTGTTGTATAGACTTTTTTTGTATTGATATAACATTGTTAGGAAGTTATTTTACTGCATACTAGTAGGAATGTATTTTCTAGTGATTTTAACAGCTATTTCAAGTGACGTTTACTGGTATATATATATATATATATATATATATATATATATATATATATATATATATATATATATATATATATATATATATATATATATATATATATATATGAGTTTTTGTGTTCCTTTGCTTCGGCCATGCTACGGAAAATTCTCTAGTGTTGGGAAAGACAAACATTGGAAGAAAAAGCAAATTATGGAAAGTAGTGCAAGAAAAGAGTTTGTTTATTAAAAGAAAATAAGAAAGAAAAAATGGATCAAGAACAGAAAAAAGTATGATGAGGGAACAGCGAGCGAGATAAAAAAAATGGGGAAAGTATTCGAGTGTGGCGGTGTTTGAATTAACTGATAGACTGATAGCGGCAACCCAGCGACAAAGAACTTATGCAGCTCACACTGTGGTCTTGACTGATTGATTGAAGTTTATTGTTGCAAAGAGAATGTATCGGCATTTTAAGCAGAACTTCAAAGGTGCACAAAGGAGGCCGACGTGTTCCTCTGCGCGGTTGCCACAATGGGGATCATTTTCTTGAGTCCGGGAGAAGTAGGTTATATACGGAGAAATATGCGTACCCATAGTATATATTGTCTGATAGGGAAACTGTACTCGTGTATGCTGTATAAGCCAGTATAATATGGGTTGTCTAAACTTATATTCTGTGATGATATGTATAAAGCTATTTCGAAGACACATAAGAGGCCTATTTGTTACTGTATTTTACTTCAGCGCCATACTGGAAAAGATTCGCGAGCTCAGTAGGGAAAAATTTTAAGGAATGAATATATGTGCGTGTCCAGCAGATAGGGAAATATTTTGCACCATAAATATATGAAAAGACGTGTCATTACTCTCTTATAACGACCCTTACCGATAAGTGAAGTCATTCTAATTATAAGTCAGTGGTTGTTGTTTTCCCGTAGACTTGCGGCGGCCATGCTAGAGAAGAAGTTTGAGAGCGCAGAACGGGTTTGGGAAAAAAGAATATGCGGGTAGGAAGAATAAGGACCTAGAAAAATATATAGGGACAATAAGGACTTAAAGAAATATATATGCGGGCAGGGATCGAGGCTGACCTAGAAATAAAATAATATATGCGGGTATGGAGGCGCTGCATGGACACACAAAGACTGAGTAGATATAAAGGATGAAGGAGTGAAGAGTAGCTATATCAACAAGGCACGTATTCCCAAACATCACTGAGCGTAAGCAAAGTCTCCCGTAGAAGCTGTTGGAAATTTCATGATCCTCGAGATGATTAAATCGAATCCTATCATTCGGCCACTCCTTTTGACTCTTGTAGGAGCAGTGAGTTGCGGGCTTTTTTATTTATTTATTTTTTTTTTTTTTTTGCCCTTGAACTGTTTCCTCTTATGTGAAAAAAAAATCGTGTACGCCATTTTTATTGAACATTTTATTATTATTTTTTGTTACGTATGGTGGTGGGGGTTATGAGGCGTGATTGTAGAGGGCGAAGCTAGCTATGGCTGTATTTTTTTCTTGTTATATAGTTCGTGTTTTGCATGTCCTCTGCACACTGAGAGGAATAGATAGTGGCATGATGTTACCTCGTCTTTAAGTTCATGGGTATAGTTATATGAACCTAGCAACAGTGTTCCAAGATTATTCTTTCACTGACCATGCCGTCCGAAGGTAAGGATGAACAGCTGGGATTCGAACCCGGGTGACCGCGGATTCGTATGTCAGCACTCTAAGCAGCACCACGAGGCACACTAATCATTAAAAAAAAATGCGGAAGAACTATGAGCAGAAAAAAAGGTGAACCTCTGTAGTAGGGAAGACATTAATAGGATTGTGTGCAGTTAACCATCGTATTATAAGATATTTCGCCGCCCAAGAACACATATTTGACAAGGCTTTCGTAGGAGTTGTGGGCATTTCCAGGAATAGTTTCATGACCCTGGTGGTAGTCTGACCCTTCTTCTGTACCGTGAACCTGAAGAAACACTCATTAGAACCCGACTGACCCCTCTTTGGGCTTTAGAAATAGCTGATGTGAGAAGCGAAAGTGTCTTATAATACTGACCTTAGGGTTGCAATGCTCTCGGGAGTAGGGAAAAAGTTTAGGGAAAAGTATTTTTAGGGCGATTTATGAACGAAAGCAAATTGATAAAAAAAAAAAAGAATGGGCGAATGGGAAATAAACGTGTAAAATGAAAAATAGATACAAAAGAACAAAGAACAAATGCAGGTGGAATAACGAAGCGATAAAAATGACATTACGTACTATATGCTTTAGTGCCGTGGGAATATGTATAGCAGGCAATAGGAAAAATGAATGGAAAGATGCGATATAGACATGTAAAATGAGGAGGAAAGAGAAAAAAAACAATAACAAATGAAGGTGGGCTAACGAAGTGATTCAAAATGGCAAGTGCAATGCTTGAGTGTAGGAATTAAAGAAGTTAAATAAACTTGCTTGCGAGAGCAGCTGAAATAAATGTGTAAAATTATAAAAAAAAGCAAAATAACCATTATACAAAATAAAAGTAGAATAACGAGGAAAATATTAAATTAGAGGGCGGGAAAAGTTTCAATAAGGAAATGTAATTAATTGCATGCGAAGCCGGGCTGGGTATATTAAGTTTAGGGACGCTGCAATAAATGTGTTGAAAAAGGAAGACAGAAAAAAACAAGATAAAAATAAATGTGAAATAAAGAAGAAATTACAATGCTTTCGAATATAAGGAAGAAGTTCCGGAAAATTTGCTTGCTATAGGATATAGGGCTATAGGGAAAAAGGACCGGTGCATTAGATGTGGAAGATGAGAAAATAAACCTAAGGAATAAAAAAAATAAAAACTAATGAAGATTGAATAACGGCATAAACTACAATGCTTTCAATGATAGATAAATAAAAAGTTAAGGAAATTTGCTTGCGCCGGTAGGGAAGAAGTTAGGGAAATTTGCTTGCGAGTGTCAGGAAGAAGTCTAGGGCCGGTGCGTGTGTCTAGGGCGGCGGTGGAGGCATTCACGTGTACCCAGCAACAAGGAGGCGTCAATGGCATAAATATATCTCCCGTGCCTGCTTCCCTCCCTCAGTCTTGCAGGAAAGCTTCGCGGGGGGGGGTGGGGGGGGAAGTGTTGCAATAGAGGGAGTGTTGCAATAAAGACCCAATACAACTACTACTACTAGCTACTACTACTACTACTACTACTACTACTACTACTACTAGCAATAATAATAATAATCGCTCTGAGGCATATAGAAAACAGGAAAAGGAGGAAAACGAAACGAAACGAAGAAATGAATACAGCCACAGAAGACTTAATAATACAAATGAGGGAAAAGAAGAAAATTAAAAGAGGAAAAACAAAAATAAATCCACCAAATAAGATAAAAAGAAATATATGATAACGTACGTGTAGGCTACATGTATATATAAATGAATGAATAAACACACAAACCAGCAAATAAACACCATTCTTGAGCACATAAACAGCCGCTTTCATGGCGTAATGGTTGGCAGGCATAGCTACGGGCTCCGGTTCGATATCCCTTTTGGAGTTTATCAATAAATAAATAGGGTGGTGGTTAATTGTGGTAACCCGAATATCATATACTTCTTGGTACTTATACTATACCCACCACAGGCCAAAGGGACAATGAGAGCGCCCCAAATTTACCCACCACAATATTTAGAGAGACTGGGAAGAGAGGGAAATAGGGAAACGCAGGGATACATCTACCCTTTGTGAATAGAAGAAAAACAAGGGAGAGAAAACAAGGCAAGTCACAGATAACAAAGGAAGAGCTGATGGTAAAGTTTGGTGCATGCATAGGCTATATTGGTGCGCGTGGCTGCGGTGCTCAGATCCGTAGCATTGGCCTAAATAAACAGATATAACACAAGCATATGAACATTAATTACACTATGTATGCACGAAGAAAACCATATAAACAACACCCATTAATATGTTGGTCTTCTCTTTTTGCCTGGGGGTTGGGATGGCATGTTCCTCCCTTCTCCCTTGTTGTTTACCTGCAACAATAAACTATCAATCAATCAATCATCTCTTTTTTATTTTAATTAACTCGAGATTCCCCTCTCTCCTTAATTCCTTCCTCTCCCCTCCTCTTCCCTCTATTTTGCCTCCCTCGTTTATTTTTTTGCCCGTAAAGAAGCAGAGAGAACATAGAATTAGTCTCGATATTGATGAAAGGACTTAAAAAGGAAATAAGGAGTAGGGTAAATAAAGGATCGGATGCAGGGACTAACAAATAAGGGAATACAGGGTTGATTTGACGTTACTAAAAATACCCCTCAAGAAACAAATCTATATATAACAACAAATCAAGATCTCATATGACATGTAAACTCATCATAAACATGTATACAAACCCCTCAAATAAGCAATATATTCTTTAAAACAACACCAAAAGAGACAGAATGTGTTAAGGCACGGGTGTAAATACAATATAGGGATAAATCAACATATCTAAAGAGGAAAATAAAATAAGAAGAAAAAAGGAGGAGGTCCATGAAGGTAAAGAAATAAAGGAATTGAGGGATAAATCGACACTTTTGAAGAGAAAAAGAAGAAAAGCAAGAAAGGACGGAATAAAGATGGGGAAACAAAGAAATCCCGAGGTAATTTAATACTTATAAAGGGGAAATAGAAGTAAAAGAAATAAAAAGGAGTGAAGGGAGAGAAAAAAGGAAATACAGCGATAACTTGATGCTTTTTGAAGAGGAAAGAGAAAACACCAGAAGAAAGAAAGAACACAGGGAAATAAGGGAATGCAGAAAGAAATCGACGTTTAAAAGGGAAAAAGAAGATAGAGAAAAAAAGGAGAAAAGGGAGAAAAAATAGGGAATACAGGGATAAATTGACGGGGAAAAAAAGAAAAAATGCAGAGGGAAGAAAGAAAACCGGGAGATAAGGGTATGCAGAGAGAAATCGACGTTTAAAGTGGAAAAAGTAGATAGAGAAAAAAAAGGAAGGAGTGGAGGAGGGAAAACATGGAAGGTATAGGGATAAAATTATTGACGGGGAAAAAAAGAAGAGAAACAAAAGAGGAAGAAAGGGAGACAGGCCGGAAATAAGGGAATACAGAGAGAAGAAAAAAGAAGGTAGAAAAAAAGAAAGAAAGGAGTGAAGGAGGGAAAAGAAGGAAGGTATAGGGATAAAACTATTAATGGGGAAAAAAAAGAAACAAAAGAGTAAGAAAGGGAGACAGGGAAATGAGGGAATACAGAAAGAAATTGACGCTTAAAGGGAAAAGAAAGAAGATAGAGAAAAAAAGGAAGGTAGGGAAGGTATAGGGATAAAATTATTGACGGGGAAAAATGTAAAGTAACAAAAGAGTAAGAAAGGGAGACAGGGAAATGAGGGAATACAGAAAAAAAATCGACGTTGAAAGTGGAAAAAGAAGATAGAGAGAAAAATAAATTAGTGAATGGAGAAAACAAGGGAATATAGGGATAAATTGACACTTCTTATAGGGGAAAAACAAGATTAACACTAAAGGAAGGAGTGGTGACAGGGAAATAAGGGAACGCAGGAAGAAATCGACGCTTTTAAAGGGGAAAAAAGAACCGAGACCAAAAAAAAAAGTAAAAAACCAGCCAAATAATAACAAATGAGAGTCTGATAACGTGTAAATAAATAAATATCAACACCAACCCACCAAACATGACCTATCACACACCCAACCAGGCAGAAAGGGACCATGAAGGGAGTAAACTAGGGGAAATAAAGGGTGCAGGGATAAATGGTGACGCTTTAAAGGGGAAAAAGAGAGTCAGTTAATGGGGGGGAGGAGGACAGGGGGGGGAGGACACAGACAGCAATGGCTACGGGGTGATGGTGGTGGCTGTGTCTCGCTCTCTCCTCCTTTTTGCCCTTATGTCGGCACCATGAGTAAGGGCATCCGCAACCTGGTGTCCAAGAGGAAAAGAAGGTTCAAGGAAGATGGCTACGACCTCGATCTCAGCTGTATCCTTTGAAATAACGTCAAAATCGGCGGAATATGGCGGTGGCGACCCTGCCTCTCCTCACCTCCACCTTCGTTTAAAGTGAAATTCTAGTGTTTCTGTGACCTCCCGCGTCCATTTATCAGTGTCCATGTGAAGTGCGGGGATCTGTGTGTCCTCTGAGGTGCGTGGGGGTGAAGTGTGTGCCGTGAAGTGCGTTTAAAGGGGATGAGAAGAAGGGTGTGTGTGTGTTTCTGAAGTGTTTGTGAGGGATGTGTTGGTGTACCCTGCTCCCCCTGTTTGTGGCAGGGTCTAGGGCGCTGCCAGGCCCCTCACACACCCCATGGAGACAGGGGAGTGCATTGTGTATTATTAGTATTATTCTGTTTTCCTCTGCTCTGTTTGCCGTCTCCTTGTTTCCCTTTCCGTGGTGTTTTTTCGCTTTTTTTTCTTTCATTTTTGTTCTGCCTGTTCTGTCTTTTCGTGTTCTCCCTTCCTTTCTTTTTATCCTCCTCCTCCTCTTCCTTCTCCGTTTGTATTTCTGTTTTCCCTCTCCTTGTTTCCCTTTCCGTGGTGTTTTTTTCGTTTTTTTCTCGTTCTCGTTTTTGTTTTGCTTGTTTTGTCTTCTCTTTTTCTCCCTTCCTTTCTTTTTATCCTCCTCCTCCTCTTCCTTCTCCGTTCGTATTTCTGTTTTCCCTCTCCTTGTTTCCCTTTCCGTGATGTTTTTTTTGCTATTTTTTCTCATTCTCATTTTTTTTCTGCTTGCTTTGTCTTCACTTTTTGTTTTCTCCCTTCCTTTCTTCTTATCCTCCTCCTCCTCCTCTTATTCATTCTCCGTTCGTATTTTTGTTTTCCCTCTCCTTGTTTCCCTCTCCGTGCTGTTTTTTTGCTTTTTTTTTTCATTCTCGTTTTTGTTCTTGTTCTGTCTTCTCTTTTCGTGTTCTCCCTTCCTTTCTTTTTATCCTCCTCCTCCTCTTCCTTCTCCGTTCGTATTTCTGTTTTCCCTCTCCTTGTTTCCCTTTCCGTGGTGTTTTTTTCGCTATTTTTTCTCGCTCATTTTTGTTCTGCTTGTTCTGTCTTCTCTTTTTGCTTTCTTTCTTCTTTTCTTTTTATCCTCCTCCTCCTCTTCCTTCTCCGTTCGTATTTCTGTTTTCCCTTTCCTTGTTTCCCTTTTCGTGGTGTTTTTCGCTTTTTTTTTCTCTTGTTCTCGTTTTTGTTGTCTTCTCTTTTCGTTTTCTTCCTTCCTTTCTTTTTATCCTCCTCCTCCTCCTCTTCCTCCTCCGTTCTTATTTCTGTTTCCTGGTATTCTCATTTAAACTGTCATGCCCCTGTCTTTTTTTCTTCTTCCCTCCTTTCTTCTCTCTTCCCCCTCCTCTTCTTATTCCTGTTGTCCTGTATTCTCTTATTCTTTCATATTTTCTTTTTCTATTGCTATGTTTTCCTATATCTTTCCCTCCCTCCTTTCTCCCTCTTCCTTCTCTTGCTACCTTATTTTTATTTTCCTGTATTATTTTATTTTGTCTTTTATGGTGTTGCTTTCTTGTCCTATTTTGCTTCTCTCCTTCTGTCTCCTTTTCTCACATTCTCTCATAATGGAGTCTGTAAGATGTCAGTTGGCTTGCATAGGTTATGTTATGTTAGGTTATGTCATCCATGAATTCATCTAACCATTTCTTCAGTGAATCTATCATATTGACACTCACCATATAACTGCCAAGCCTGCTCATCTCTTCCACCACTCTATCAGAAAACCAGTTCTTGCCCATGTCTGTTGAATCAGAATTTATGTATCTTAAACCCATTGCTATGTGTCCTACCTGGCTCTCTTACCACTCTAACATAATTAATATCCCTCTTATTAAAGCCCTTCATCTATGTGTAAACTTTACTCGTCTCCACACACTCTTTGCTTTTCCAGTTAATGAAAATATAAATGTTTAAGCTATCCTTCTTTAGAAAATTTTCAACCCATTAGTAATTTTTGTTATTCCCCTTTGCACGGATTCTAACATTCTGATGAGAAGACCAGAACTGTACTCTATAATTGAGATGAGTTTTTCTAATCGTAAACGTAGCTTGAGGATGACATAAACACTTCTACTGCATACACTTCTTGCAGTGAAACCCAGTGTCCTGTTTCCTTCTCTCCTTCTTTCATGTTTTTTTTTTATCTTCTGTTCTCTGGTTTATCTCATCCTTTCCCAACATGATTTAAGCTCTTCGTCATGTGCTATTTCTTCTCCATCCCCTCCTCATTTTCCTCCTCCCCCTTCTCTCCTCCCACCTACCGTATATATTTTACTATTTGTCTATATCTCCAATGCTCTGTTCTTTAACCCAGTAGCTGCGGGGATCATGTTTCTTAAAGGCCCCTCTAAGCTAGAATAATAAAAAAATCATCACTCATGCAAACCATTTCATAATATATATCAACGCATTTGTGATCAGTTTATGCATCATTTATTTTTGGGGTTTATATCATGGCAAAAATTTGGCCCGTTGCTGGTACATGGTAAAGCCACAAATTTGGCCCGTCGCTGGTACCAGGTTAATGGAAACTTCACTCAAGGGGATGGTGATGATAGAAGCATCTCCATCTTTCTCTGCTTTGACACTCCCTCTTGGTACACTCAATTTCTCGCCAGCCAACTCTTTCTCTTTAATATTCGTCCACTCTTTTGATCCATTTCACTGGTGGTCTCCCCTTGACACCCCTCCCTCACCCTGCCTTTACATATATACTCTCTTCACAATATCATCCTCATTCATTCTCATCACATGTCCACACCATCTCAGAACACCATACTTCACTCATTCAGGCACTCCACAATCCATACACTTCATTGTTTCAACCATACCAAGCCTCTATACATTGTTTTATTATGTTTCTCCATCCCACCGTGACACCCCTGTTGCACCTCTTATGTATCTCATTTCCAGTGCGTCTGATCCGTTTCAATGTAGTTTTTTTGGGGTAGCCTTTGCAGTGATCCCCCTGATGTATTTCTTTTCACATTGACTTGTTGCTGGCCTCCTTTTCACAGTCTTTTACATTTTTTTCTCTGGTCTATCTTTTCACTTTCACCTTCTTAGATATATTTGCACATACACTTTATTTTTAGACTGGTGTATTCGTGATTGCTGCGCTACATACTACATTAATATATTTGGTGCATGTGACAGAGTTGGGAGGGTAATGCTGGTTCTTCTTTACCCACATGCTCATACTTTTTCCTTTCATAACTCCAAAGCATCTGTCTGCCCTTCACTGCTCTCTCCACCCTTCTCTTACAATGCACCTGTCTGCCCTTTACTGCTCTCCCCCTCCCACTCCTCTTCATGCTGACATAGACCTGTCCCAAAGTACTTAAACTCAGTTACTTCCTCCATCTTCTTTTCCAGCCAGATCTTACACTCTTGTTCTCTTTGCCCTAACTGTATGGTTATGTGCTTTTGTCCATAACCTTAGTCTTGTCAACATTTATTTTCAACTTTCTCCACCTACGCATCCTGTCAGATTCATCTACTAGTCTGTGCAGCATCCTCTCGCTTACTGCCAACACTAGGGTAATGTCTGCAAGTAGACCTGCTACCAAAGACTTCTTCGTGCCTCTCATTTTCACCCTTGGGTCTAAGAACGGCACTCTTTGACGCTTCTGGCTCTCACATCAACTATTTCCAAAGGCTGAAAAGGAGACCAGTCAGGTTCTAATGAGTGTTTTTGTAAGTTCATGGTATAAAAAACTCCTATGAAAGCCTTGTTAAATATGTGTGTTTTCTGGAATGTTTAATAAGGGCTCAATTCTCTTATTCTGGCTTTCATTTTTCTTATACAATGTTCCATGTAAACTATAAACAGCTATGGTGACATCATGCACCTTTGTCTCATGCCCACACCAACACCAACACCAAAGCTCTCACTCAGCTCCCTATTCACACGCACTGAGGCAATCACATCCTTGTCAAAATACCTCCTTCCTTCTATTCTTATTCCTATTTTCCTGTGTTCCCTGTTTTGTTTATTCCCTTTTTCTTCCCTTTTTTTCCCTTCAAAGTATAGTTTATTTAATCTTATATTCGGCGCCGCATGACCCTGCAGTTGCGGCCAAGACCAAATCCCCCAATAATCTAATCTAATCCCTTTTTTTCCCCTTGTTTTCGGTTTCATTATGCCATTATCTCCTTCCTTCCTCTCCTCTCTCTCTTCCTTCTCTTTATTTCCTACTTTTCCATGTCCTCTGTTTAATTTCTTCCATTTTTCCCTTTTTTTGTGGTTTTGTCTTGTGCATCATTTCCTCTCCTTCCTTCCACTCTTCTCCCTCCTGTCCTGTAATATTGCTATCATTCAGGGTTTTCTCATTTTCTGTGTTTTTTTGCTATTTCATCTTGTGTGTCCATTGTCCCATCTCTTCTCTTTCCATTTCTTCGCCTCCATTTCTTCACCTGCTCCTCCTCTTTCTCCTCCTCCCTTCTTATTCTTGTTTTCCTGCATTGTATTTTTTGGTGTCTGCTTTTTTTATTGTGTATTTTACTGTCTGCTTCTTTCCCTCTTCCCCTTTTTCACTCTATGCCCTTTTGTTTATTTCTCTCCCTCAGTCATTCTTTTCTCCTTTTCCCTCTTTTGCTTCTCTTCCTTCACATGTTCATCATCAGCCATTTCTGGTCCACTTCATGACAAAGTCCTTTTCCAACATTCTCCACCTGTCTCGTGGTGTGTACTTAACCCTGGAACCCCATCGCTGTTTTTGAGGAACATGAACCACATCGCCGGGAGAATTTTACCCGGTTTTGAAAAATAAAAAAAAAATAGTAGTTTTCAATTAAGGTTTATTACAAGTTTTACAGTGAAAAAGGAACTCTTAAACTATAGATTATAAACTTATAAACTTAAATTGTACTTTATTTTAATATTGATATTGACCTTAATAAGGAATAACCTAAATTTGACTAAATTTGAAAAAGTGTTTAGAAAAAAAATTCCAAAAAAAAAGTACTGCAGCTGGTGACTTCTCCTTTGGTACACTAGTTACTAGGTAGTTGGCCCCTCGCCTCAGTCAGTTGCAGCCCACTACTGCCACAGGTAACTGTATGGGATGCACGCGAAAAGTGGCTATATTTTTTTTGTGATTTATATATATATATATATATATATTTTCCAGAGCTGATAATGACTTTTTTCAACATGGAATGATGAAATACAATAAAAAATTGTCTTCCACATCACTTTCAATATCTCTAAATTCTTCCAGGTCATCAACACACTCACTATCTGAGCTATCATTTACTGAGAGGAAACCAGATTTGTTCATCGTCTCCACAAGTTCCTCCTCAGTCAGCACTTTGCCTCGGGCAGCCATATTTTCTGTTTATCTGTAATAATTACTAAATATCTGAAAAGAAACACACGTAAGATATCACTAATAGTTACAGGTAAACACATCGTCGGGAGAATTTCACCCGGGTAAAATGTCTAACGTTCACCACATCGTCGGGAGAAATTCTCCCGAAATAACGGTTTTCCCCTCGCCGTGGAAAATTCCAGGCGCGGGCGCACACCCACCCTTCACGATGTCTCACACAACCCTGCGGGTACACAGGCGGCCAGCTGGTTCCCGCGCTTTCTTCATATTTAACTACGTAGTAACCTAGGAGAGTCGGGAGAAAATCACCCGGCAATGTGGTTCTAGGGTTAATCCTGCTCTGGCAAGTGGTTTAATTCCATCCCTCCACCTAGTCCTCTTTGCCCTGTCTTCTACAACACCTGGGTTGCTGCTCTATTGATCTCATTGTTCATCTGTTCTACACATTGTTATCAGATCTATACATGATGTGACCTGCCCGAGCCATACTCGTCTTCAAAATATCATCAACCTTTGTCTGTCCTCTAATCCATGATATGATCCTCAACCTTTGCCTGTTTTCTGATCCATGACATGATGCTTGCCTCCTGTCTCACTGTTTTAACCAAGATTTTTCTCCATTTCTCTCTTTTCACTTCTTAGCTTTCTCTCAAAATATTTTTTGAGGTACCAGATTTCTGGACCTTATATTAGAGTGAGCCATGAAGTCTGTTACAGGGCTTACATTGCCATTACTGTAGTCCAGTGACTTCAGCTGGATCTTCAGCTCCTAGCCAAGTTAGGACATTGCTTATTAGCTATTGGTGGGTTTGGTGTCTGTTGCCTAACACACTGGGCTAGGTTCATATTCATATATCTTAGCTTAGCTCATCTGTTAAACTGTTACACAAAATTGGTAAATTTTGTTGACCTCATCAGATTAGGCAATGATTGTACAACTATAACACAATTTAAAAAATTGGTAGGGTAAAAAAAATGGTTAATTACAGTAAGTAGAAGTCAGAAAATAACATTTCATGTTTATACCACTTTTCCTTATTATTGTTATTTGCAGCAATTATGGAATCAGTTTTAGAATAAAACCTTGTTTCTCAAGTCTCCCAGAATACCAGTGTTTTCAGATTTTAGATAAAGTGAGGCATAAGAGGAGACATGGGAAGATGGAAAGAGTGGTACAAATATTATATATTATTCTCTGACTAATGTTCTCCATAATTACTATCCTACTTTTTCAGTAACATTGAGTTTTGAAATTTGTTACCGTTGTACAATCACTCCTTAATCCAGTGATGGCAAAAAAACTTTACCTCTTGTGTAACAGATGAGCTAAATAAATATGAATATTTTCTAAGCCTAGCCATGCAATTGTGCTGGGTGACAGATGCCAGACACCCTGCCTGCCAACAAGCACTCAGCACCGCCCTTACTCACTCAGCTAGAGGTCCAGCCACTGCCAGAAGGGATACAGCATGAGTGCTGGAACTCTGATTTTGATCTGTTATATTACTTATATTATTACTCTAGTTGTATCTGTTCCTCTAAGAGTCTGTAGTAGAAAAATGATGCTATTATCTTTTACTAATATATTTTTTTATTACTATTTATATTAGGTACAGAAGAAACTTGTAAAGGGTCAATATGAAAATTAATGGTAATAGATGGAAAAATAGATACAAATTTCAAGTAGGTGTAATAGTTCTAGTATTAGTACCCTTGTAACAGACTTCAAGACTGAACCTTGGACTGACAGGATACACTGACTGTACCCCTTTCATTAGGCTTAGTGGCAGGAAGCTCTTCACAGTACTACCATGTTTACCAAAAGTGCTCCAGCTCATTCCCTTCCTCTTTATGATTCATTTTTCTTTGGGCTTGGTCTTCACTTATTGTTTGTCCTAGGGTTGTGTATTTCTCTAACATTGCAGCACCCAAGTCACATACGTATTTAACAAGGCTTTCATAAGAGTTTGGGGCATTTCCATGGGTAGTTTTATGACCTGGTGGTAGTATGACTCTTCTTCTGTACCATGAACCTAAAAAGATACTCATTGCAACCCAATTGTCACCTTTTTTGTCCAGCTAACTGATTATTTATTCAGCATTACCTTGGTTATCTTCATCTTCACACCTGCTTATAATCTTTGTGGAATTCTTGAATCATTTCCTGTAAATTTTCCATAGAATCATTTAGTACCACTTAAGTCATCTGTGAATCTATGGTCTATCTTGATTCTTGTATTTTCCTGGTCTTATTTTTTAGATATTAGATACCTGATTCTCTCTCTCTCTCTCTCTCTCTCTCTCTCTCTCTCTCTCTCTCTCTCTCTCTCTCTCTCTCTCTCTCTCTCTCTCTCTCTCTCTCTCTCTCTCTGTGCTCATGTCTTTCTCTCTTTCCTCCTCCTTTCCTCCTCAATTTCTATTACATATTATTATTATTATTATTATTATTGGTGTTGTGTTTCCCCGGTTTTGTTTAATTTGATCTTTGCTTCTATGTTCATTTATTTCCCTCTTCTCTCTTCCTTCTTTTCCTCCTTTCTTTCCATTTCCTCCTCCTCCTCCTCCTCCTCCTCCTCCTCCTTTCTCTCTCCATTTCCTTCTCCTCATTTTCCATTTCCTCCTCCTCCTCCTCCTCCTTTCTCTCTCCATTTCCTCCTCCTCCTCATTTTCCATTTCCTCCTCCTCGTCCTCCTTTCTCTCCATTTCCTCCTCCTCCTCCTCCTCCTTTCTTTCTCCATTTCCTCCTCCTCATTTCCCATTTCCTCCTCCTCCTCCTCCTCCTCGTGACCTTTCTAGAGGCTTGGTGTCACTTAAACGCTTGTCCTTTCCTAAATGTTTGCCTTCCTGTCTTTTCTCAAACATTTTACTTCCTCTCTTATTGGCTGTTTTATCTTCCATCTTTATTTTTTCTTGTTCTAGTTCTTCTTGTTCTTGGTCTTTTTTTCTTTATTTTCTTTCTTTATTTTTTCCTCCTATTCCTCTTTTCTTCTTCTTCTTCTTCTTTGCCTTCCTGTCTTTTCTCAAATGTTTTAATTCCTCTCTTGTTGGCCTTTTTATCTTTTATCTTTATCTTGTTTCTATGTCACCAAGTTTTGCTTCTATTGTCAACTTTACACTTGAACACTTTTTTTCCTCCTTGTAATTCTTCTTCTTGTTGTTCTTCTTGTTCTTGTTTTTCTTGCTCTTGTTCTTCTTGTTCTTGTTCTTCCTGTTATTTTTCTTGTTTTTGTTCTTGTTCTTCTTATTCTTGTTCCTGTTCTTCTGTTCTTGTTCTTCTTGTTTCTGTTCTTATTTTTGTTCCTGTTCTTGTTTTTATTCTTGTTCCTGTTCTTCTTGTTCTTTTTTTTCTTCTTCCTGTTCTTGTTCTCATTCTCCTTTTCTTCTTTCCCTTCTTTATTTCTTTTTTCCTCTCCTTATTCCTCTTTTCTCTTCTTTTTCTTCTTCTCTTTCTTTCTTCTTCTCTTTCTTTCTTCTTCTCTTTCTTCTTCTTCTCTTTCTTCTTCTTCTCTTTCTTCTTCTTCTCTTTCTTCTCATTCTTCTTCTTCTCTTTCTTCTTCTCATTCTTCTTCTTCTCTTTCTTCTTCTCATTCTTCTTCTTCTCTTTCTTCTTCTTCTTCTCTTTCTTCTTCTCATTCTTCTTCTTCTCTTTCTTCTTCTTCTCATTCTTCTTCTTCTCTTTCTTCTTCTTTTCTTTCTTCTTCTCATTCTTCTTCTTCTCTTTCTTCTTCTCATTCTTCTTCTTCTCATTCTTCTTCTTCTCTTTCTTCTTCTTCTCTTTCTTCTTCTTCTCTTTCTTCTTCTTCTCTTTCTTCTTCTTCTCTTTCTTCTTCTCATTCTTCTTCTTCTCTTTCTTCTTCTTCTCTTTCTTCTTCTCTTTCTTCTTCTTCTCTTTCTTCTTCTTCTCTTTCTTCTTCTCTTTCTTCTTCTTCTCTTTCTTCTTCTTCTTCTCTTTCTTCTTCTTCTCTTTCTTCTTCTTCTCTTTCTTCTTCTTCTTCTCTTTCTTCTTTTGCTTCTCTTTCTTCTTCTCTTTCTTCTTCTTCTCTTTCTTCTTTTGCTTCTCTTTCTTCTTCTTCTCTTTCTTCTTCTCATTCTTCTTTTGCTTCTCTTTCTTCTTCTTCTCTTTCTTCTTTTGCTTCTCTTTCTTCTCATTCTTCTTCTCTTTCTTCTTCTTCTCTTTCTTCTTCTTCTCTTTCTTCTTTTGCTTCTCTTTCTTCTTCTCATTCTTCTTCTCTTTCTTCTTCTTCTCTTTCTTCTTCTTCTCATTCTTCTTCTTCTCTTTCTTCTTCTTCTCTTTCTTCTTCTTCTCTTTCTTCTTCTTCTCATTCTTCTTCTTCTCTTTCTTCTTCTTCTCTTTCTTCTTCTCATTCTTCTTCTTCTCTTTCTTCTTCTTCTCTTTCTTCTTCTTCTCTTTCTTCTTCTTCTCTTCTTCTTCTCATTCTTCTTCTTCTCTTTCTTCTTCTTCTCTTTCTTCTTCTTCTCTTTCTTCTTCTTCTCATTCTTCTTCTCTTTCTTCTTCCTCTCTTCTTCTTCTCTTTCTTCTTCTTCTCTTTCTTCTTTTCTTTCTTCTTCTTCTCTTTCTTCTTCTCTTTCTTCTTCTCTTTCTTCTTCTCTTTCTTCTTCTCTTTCTTCTTCTCTTTCTTCTTCTCTTTCTTCTTCTCTTTCTTCTTCTTCTCTTTCTTCTCTTCCTTCTTCTCTTTCTTCTTCTTCTTCTCTTTCTTTTTCGTCTCTTTCTTCTTCTTCTCTTTCTTCTTCTCATTCTTCTTCTTCTCTTTCTTCTTCTTCTCTTTCTTCTTCTTCTCTTTCTTCTTCTTCTCTTTCTTCTTCTCATTCTTCTTCTTCTCTTTCTTCTTCTTCTCTTTCTTCTTCTTCTTCTTCTTCTCATTCTTCTTCTTTCTTCTTCTCTTTCTTCTTCTCTTTCTTTTTCTTCTCTTTCTTTTTCTTCTCTTTCTTCTTCTTTTTTTTCTTATTCTTCTCCTTCTTTTCCTTCTTCTTCATTTCACCATTTAGTTATTAAGTTAGGGTAAATCAGGTTACATTATTTGGCATTGTTTGGATAATCTAAAGTATTGTTTCTCTTATACTCTTGATCCATAGTGCTAGTAAGCTTTCTTAATGGGGTGTAGTTCTCTGCCCCAGCCTGTTAGTGCCATGGGCGTATTTTTTTTATAGTGGCGCCAAGTATTTATTAATGGCGCCAATGGTAAGGGTGATGAGGTTAGGTTGGTACTCGTAATTTTAAGGTTATTTGGCAGAATTATATTGTTTAAAATGGTTAGGCTAGGTTACTTTATGCAGTGAGGTTAGGGAGATAGACTGTTGGGTTTGGTTGGGTACTTTACCAGATGAGGTTGGGTTACTCTGGGTAGGGTTACATTATATGGGTCAATTTATTCTACATAGTGGGTTAGGTTAATACAGATGGTAGGGTTAGGTCACTTTACATGGTGGGGTCAGTTTATCTTATATGGTGGGTTAGGTTAGTGCAGATGGTAGGGTTAGGTCACTTTACATGGTGGGATCAGTTTATGTTATATGGTGGGTTAGGTTAGTGCAGATGGTAGGGTTAGGTCACTTTACATGGTGGGGTCAGTTTATCTTATATGGTGGGTTAGGTTAGTGCAGATGGTAGGGTTAGGTCACTTTACATGGTGGGGTCAGTTTATTTTACATGGTGGATTAGGTTAAGACACATGGTGGGGTCAGTTTATCTTATATGGTGGGTTAGGTTAGTGCAGATGGTAGGGTTAGGTCACTTTATGTTATATGGTGGGTTAGGTTAGTGCAGATGGTAGGGTTAGGTCACTTTACATGGTGGGGTCAGTTTATTTTGCATGGTGGATTAGGTTAAGACACATGGTGGGGTCAGTTTATTTTACATGGTGGGTTAGGTCAATGCAGATGGTAGGGTTAGTTTATCTTATATGGTGGGTTAGGTAATGCAGATGGTAGGGATGGAGGTGAAGAGGGATTTGATAAATACAGTAATAGTACCCTCACTCACACATGCAAGCAAAACATGGGCCTGGAATGAAACTCAGAGGTCTAGAGTGCAGGCAGTGGAAATGAGTTATTTGAGGAGTGCTTGTGGTGTGAGTAGAATGGACAGAATGAGTAATGAAAGTGTGTATGAGCGTTTTGGAATGTGTCATGGGGGTGAAGGGAAGAAGTGTGGAGTCGTGGAAGAAGTGAAGCGACAGAGTTTAAAGTGGTTTGGCCACATGGGGCGAATGGAGGAGAGTAGGATGACCAGGAGGGTGTATGTGAGTGAGATAGAGGGAGGGAATGTTAGAGGACAACCTCCAGTGAAATGGAGAGATAGGGTGCTGGAGTACGTTAGGGAGAGGGGGGAAAGATCAGTGGGAAACTTTGAGCAGGCAAGGAGGGAGTGTATGAATAGAGAGAGATGGAAACTCTTCTGCCGTGGCCATCCCCTGGTGGGAGCTCCTAGGAGTTGGCGTCGATGAGATGATGATGATATGGTAGGGTTAGGTCATTACATGGTGGGGTCAGTTTATTTTACATGGTGTGTTAGGTTAATCTGCATGGTAGGGTTAGGTCATTACATGGTGGGGTCAGTTTATTTTACATGGTAGGTTAGGTCACTCTGCATGGTAGGGTTAGGTCATTACATGGTGGGGTCAGTTTATTTTACATGGTGTGTTAGGTTACTCCGCATGGTAGGGTTAGGTCATTACATTGTGGGGTCAGTTTATTTTACATGGTAGGTTAGTACAGTTAATACAGATGGTAGTGTTATGCCACTTTACATGGTGGGATTTATTTATTTTACATGGTTGTTTAGGCTAATATGGATGGTAAGGCTAGGTCACTAAAAGGTGGGGTTAGGTTATCTTGTTTTACATTCTGGGGGAAGGTTACTTTCATGGTGTGGCTGAAAGGTAAACTTGGGGCTATCAAAACACCTCTCCATCTGAAGCTGACCTCTCCTGACCTCTCATTTCTATTTTCTTTTACAGGGACAGTACTTAGCAGGCATATTTTTATTTTTTGCCCTTGACTTCACTTCCTAAAAAAGAACCCTACTTCTATTATTACCACTGCTACGGTACTATGGTTGTGTGTGGTTTTGGTGCTCATCTCTGCTGCGTTGCTATGGGTGGTTAGTGGAAAATCAAACTAGGCCTTATCACATCAATTATTGGATTTCCTTGACACCAGGGTCCTTATCAGATGAATTACTTGATCCCCTTGAAGCCATGCCAGTTGAAGCTCCAAGGTGGTGTGTCAAGCGAGGGTGGGCAGAGGAAGTGATTAAAGAAAAGATGTGAAAAGATAAGGTTGTTGTGCAGAGACAATATCCTGGACTGTGTTTTGTATAATTCTGGTCCTTTTACTCTGAATTCATATACTTGTAGCTTCTTCCCTAATCCCTTTTATATAGTCCAGTCCCAACATCACTTCTCTTCCTCTTCAGGTTTATGATTTAGTTCTTAATCTTTTTGTGTCTGATTCTAGTATATAATGAACACCGCACTGGTATACCTCTACATCATACATTGCTAAACTACTTTACTACTGCTACTACTACTATTACTACTATAGTCTGTTTCATTCCGTCTGGCCACCAACAAAGCGGGAATTTTGATGTATGTGGCACCTGCGCATTTCTAGTTCGTGTATGCGTGAAAATCAACTGTTGTGATAGACATTCAAGCTTATTTTTCAATAATAATTTGAATATTTACGTATACAAAAAACAACTCTGTCGTTTGCATCGATAATCTAAAATACAAGCACGCGAAAATACAAGATTGTATCAAATAACATAATCACATCATGCTCGAACGATCTGTGTTTTTTCAAATTCTTTGATTGATAGCTCATTTCATATATATTAAAAGACATCTGGCTCTGCATGTGCAAATAAAGGTTATCTTAATAATTTACTGCATGTAAATAATGATTAATAACATAAATAACATGAAAGAGTATAACTGTTGAATGCGATGCTAGGCTATTTCGAATATTAGGCTACCCATGTTATTTACATGCAACACGTTAAAATGCCTTATGTATAGACACTTGCAGAGTCGTATGTCACTTAATTTATGTAGCCTTTACCTGAATGAGATGAAATATGAGTATCTGAAAGGCTATAGAACATTCGAGTATGATCAGACTATACTGTTTGATAAACAAGTTCCTTCGTGTGCTTGTATGGTAATTATCGATGAAAATCTTCAGTGTGCGGTTCATATACGATGGCTTGAGGGTTTTTATATACACAAACATTTAAATATATCACTGAAAATATAAATTTGATCTTCACGCAATCACGAACTCACAATGCGCAGGTGCCACATCTACGTTCGCGAGTGGACAGACGGAATGAAATGGACTATACGACTACTACTACTACTATTGGGGCTATCCAAACACCTCTGTCAGAAATGACCTCTCTTCTGGCCTGTTATTATTTTTTTTTTATAGGAGCAGTACTTTACAGGCTTTTTTCTTTCTACCCATGAACTGCTTCCTCTACTAAAATACTGCTACTACAACTACTACTGTAATACTATTACTACTGTTATTCCTTCACCCTAAATAATACTGCTACTACTACTACTAATAATAATAATCCCCAAATTGTGAACCGATATATTCCTTAACTCGAGCTGCCTCCACCGCCACCGCCACACACCCACAGACATCACAGAGCGGCTCATTGCCATGGGGTTCCCGGCCCAGAAGTTGGAGGGGGTGTACCGCAACCACATCGACGACGTGTGCCGCTTCCTGGAGGAACGGCACAAGGACCACTACCGGATATACAACCTGTGAGTGTGTGTTTGTGAGTGTGTATGTTGAGCGTTAGGAGCACTGATGTTTGTGTGTCCTAATTGTTTTGATCTAATAATATTTATACAGTATTAAGTCAAGCTTGTCCTGTGTGTGTGTGTGTGTGTATTTACCTATTTGTAGTCTACCGGGCCCGAGCTAAGCTCTAATAGTCCCGTCTCCATATATACATTCATCCAGCCTTTCCTTCATTTGTTGGACACTGCTCGCCTCCACCACCTCTTCCCGCAAGCTGTTCCATGTGTTAACGCTTCTATGTGGAAAACTATACTTTTTCAAGTCGCTCAAACAGGTTCCTTTATTAAGTTTCTTTCCATGTCCTCTCAGCCCCTGTATTCTAGCAGTTAACCCCTTCAACACGAGGCTGGTATACTGCGTCCTTGCATGCCCCGTACCATATCCGAGGACGTGCATACTGTGTCTTGGCTCGCTTTAGCCAATATATGAGTTATTTTATCTCTATATTTATGCTTACATCTCAAAATTATCAACTAAATTATGTTTCCTTATGTGCAACATTTCATTCTGCATGTTTTCATATATAATACATGATGATTATGTTCAGTTTATGGCTGAAAGCTTGTTATATTCAATAGTGACATTTGAAATTTAGCGCGCGTGGCGATCCCGGATACGGCGCGGGGTGCTGTTTTGCCTGCCTGTAGTGAGTTTCTTTATGTGCACTATTAATTCTGCATGTTTTCATATATAATACATGTTGATTATGTTGAGTTTATGGCTGAAAACTTGTTATCTTCAATAGAGACATTTGAAATTTGGAGCGCGCGGTGATCCCAGATAAGGTGCGGGACGCGGTTTTGGCCCGGTTGTAGTGAAGGGGTTAAGAAGAGATCATTTCTATCCACCTCATCAAACTTATTTAACAACTTATACAGCGTGATCAGGTCTCCTCTCTCCCTTCTTTGTTCCAGTGCTGTCAAGTCCATCTCCTTCAATCTGTCTTCATACGTCATATTCGAGAGTTCTGGAACCATTTTAGTTGTAATTCTCTGTATTCTTTCCAACTTTCTGATATCCTTCTCTTTTTGTGAGGCGACCACATAATTGCAGCATATTCAGGCTTTGGTCTTATCAGTGTTGTTTTTATATTCCTCATCATTTCTTTGTCCATAAAATGAAATGATGCCCTTATATTTTGCATCATTCTGTAGCTTTCTCCAAACAACTTGTTTATGTGCTTTTCTGGGGATAGTGTGTCTTTCATCGTTACTCCCAAATCTTTTTCTTCATGTACCACCTTTAAGTTTTCTTCTCCCATCCTGTATGTTTTCCTTGGTCTTTTTTTTCTTTTCCCCATTTCCATAACATGGCATTTGTTTGCATTATATTCCATCTCCCATAACTGGCTCCATCTATACCATTGGTTCCCAAACTGGGGGTGTGATTCCGTCTGCCAAAAATTGCAGTTTTGCAAGAAATAAATGCACACACACACACACACACACACACACACACACACACACACACACACACACACACACACAAACAGATGGGTGGAGTATTTAGAAGAAAACAGTATATTAACAAATAGCCAATTCAGATTCAGAGGAGGACGGTCTTGTGTAACTAATCTGATCAGCTTCTATTAAAGAGCAATTGATATAATACAGGAAAGGGACAGTTGGGCAGACTGTGTGTATCTGGACTTAAAGAAGGCATTTGATAAAGTACCACACAAGCTATTAATGTGGAAACTTAATCATGTTGGAGGTCTGGGTGGTTCAATATTGGATTGGATTGTAGACTTTTTGATGAAGAGAGAAATGAGAACAGTAATTAGGAATAATAAATCAAGCTGGATGGAAGTGACTAGTGGAGTCTCCCAAGGATCGGTGTTGGCTCCGATTATGTTTGTAATTATATTAATGACATGACAGAAAGGGTGACAAGCTATATGAATATGTTTGCTGATGATGCTAAAATAATGAGGAGGGTGGCTTATGAGGATGATTGTGTAGCCCTGAGCCAAGATCTTGATAGAATAAGTGAATGGTCACGCAAATGGGAAATGACATTCAATACAGAGAAGTGTAGCGTGATAGAGTTTGGTAAGAGCAGTAGACGAATATCGGGGAACTACTCTCTGAGTAATGAAAGAATCATGAAAAAAACTGAAGAAAAAGATCTGGGAGTGATCATAACAGATAAGTTATCCTTTGGAAAACATATAGACCGGATAACTGGGGAAACACACAATCTTCTTAGAAACATAAAAGCAGCATTTACATACTTAGATGAAGAAATGGTGAGGAAACTAACAACACTGATGATATGTCCAAGACTGGAATATGCAGCATTAGTGTGGTCACCTAGATTGAAGGAAGAAATTAGAAAGTTGGAAAAAATACAAAGAGCAGCGACTAAATTACTTATTACTTACTTATGAAGAAAGACTGGAGAAATTGGGACTAACAACACTGGAGAGAAGAAGAGAGAGAGGGGACCTAATAGCATTGTACAGGATACAAGAGGGATTGGAGAAATTGGAGAGGGAAGACCTAGTGGTACATGACAGAAGTGTGACAAAAAGCATTGGTAAGAAATTGAAGAAAAGCGACTGTAGGAGAGACATCAAGAAATACAGTTTTCCATACAGAAGCATAACAACATGGAATGGACTTGACGAGGAGACTGTGTGTGCAAAAACGATTCATGAATTTAAAGTCAAACTGGATAATAAGCGTTATGGAGACGGGACAGCACGAGCCTAGTATGGCTGTTTTCCTGTGTTTCACAACTTGGTAAATACACACACACACACACACACACACACACACACACACACACACACAGCGGGGTGGAGAATCTAGACAGAGAGGACCTGTGTGTGTGGAACGAGAGAGAAATGAGAGGACATAGAAAGAAGTTGAGGGCGACCACGTGCAGGCGAGATGTGAAAAAGTTTAGCTTCCCAAACAGAAGCATTGAGCTATGGAATGGACTGAAGGAGGAGGTGGCAAGAAACATTCATGATTTTAAGGAAAAGTTGGATAAGAGAGGATATGGAGATGGGACAGCGCGAGCATAGCTCTTTTCCCGTATGTCACAACTAGGTAAATACAACTGGGTAAATACACACACACATGAAGGAGTAACACGTTTGAATCATCCTCATATATATATATATATATATATATATATATATATATATATATATATATATATATATATATATATATATATATATATATATATATATATATATATATATATATATATATATATATATATATATATATATATATATATATATATATATATATATATATATATATATATATATATATATATATATATATATATATATATATATATATATATATATATATATATATATATATATATATATATATATATATATATATATATATATATATATATATATATATATATAAGAGCAAAGGATGGGGAGGCATGAGGATTTATTAGAAATCAATAGGGGGCATCATGTAAAAAAGTTTGGAAACCACTGATCTGTACACTCTGTCCAGGTCTTTTTGCTGTTCTTCACAGTCTTCCTCCATCTTCACTTTCCTTATTAACTTTGCATCGTCTGCAAAAAGGCTCATATAACTTTTTATACCCTTTGGCATATCATTTATATATATTATGAACATTATTGGTGCCAGAACTGAGCCTTGGGGAACTCCACTCTACTCTCCTCCTATTTGATTTCTCCTCTCTAAATACTGTCCTCATTTCTCTTCCCGTTAAGTAATCCTTCATCCGCTCAATAACTTTTCCGCCCATTCCTTCCCACTGCTGTAGTTTCCAGATTAACCTTTTGTGCGGAACCTTGTCAAAAACTTTTTTTAAATCGAGATATACACAATCAGCCCACCTTCTCGCTCTTACACCACATCTATTGCTCTTGAGTAGAAACATAGTAAGTTAGTGACACAATTTCCCTTTTCTAAATCCAAACTGTCCTTCATTTATCAAGTGACATAATTTCCCTTTTCTAAATCCAAATTGTCCTTCATTTATATTTTTTTCCCTTTCTAAATGTTCAACCCGTCGCTTTTTTATTATACTTTCAGAAATCTTGCACATTACACTTGTCAAAGATACTGGTCTATAATTCAGTGGTTCAGTTTTATCTCCACTTTTATAAATTAGTACAATGTTCGCTCCCTTCCATTCTAAGGGTACTTTTCCTGTATTTAAAGAGCATGTTATTATGTCTTAAAGTGGCTCCAATAATTCATTTCTACACTTTTAGCACTTGTCCCGAGATTCCATCCGGTCCCATAGCTTTCCTTCCATCTAAGGTTTTCATCAGCTGTATCAGTTCTCCGTTATCAACCTTTACGTGATTCCGTTTCCCCTCATTCCAATTTTCGAGACCCTATTCAAATTTGGTTTCTTTTGTAAACACTATGAAAAATTTTATTTAATATTTCTGCAATTTCTTTGTCCTTTTCGTAGATTACATTTTTTCCTTTAGCCTTTCCACTCCTTTATTTCTTTTTAACTTTCCATTTACAAATTTATAAAACATTTTTGGTTCTTTACATTTAAAAACTATTCTCCTTTCAAATTTAGCTTCCTCCCTCTCTCCTTATTTTCACATATTAATTTCTTGATTTTTTATATTTGTCCCTGTTGTTCTTATTTGGTCTTTTCTTTAAATTCCTCCATGCCTTATTTCTATTTCTTCTTGCTGTTTCACTCCTCCATCCAAACCATGTTTTCTCTCCTTTAGTTTTTACTGTATAGAATGGAACTTATATCTCTATTCCTCTGTTGTAAATATTCATAAAAATGTCATCTCTCTCTTGAATATTAGTACTCTTCTTCATATCAGTCCAGTCTACCCCACCAAAGAGTCTTGAGTCCAATATAAAGTACCCTCTCGAGTTTAGCGCTTAGTCCTAAATTCTTACTATCAAGACTTTCGCACATTACCGCCACGAGTTTCGCGCTCCTTTGACATGTACGGGTCACGTCTACCTACTGTCGGCGTCATGCGTGCTGCCGTAAAAGGTGGTGTCCAACCATTGGGGCTATGGGCAACCGCGGTTGCCCGTATGCCCAACCGGGAGCGAGTTGTTGGTTGTCTATGAATGGAAAACGGTTGTGAGTACGAGTGTGGGTACTTGGGTACCGAACGGCTGCATGTAAATAAACAAATGACAGCAGTGGCCGAGGAGTGAGGAGCAGTGGAAGATGGCCCACCAAGAGACTCGTAAAATGGACTGGCAGAGCTGCTTTGCTTACTGCTTGATTAACAAGATAAGAGAACACCCCGTGCTGGGGAACCACAGTCCAAACAACTTTTTTCCTGAGCCTATGAAAATTGTAACTCTCCCAGTGATGTTTTCCTCTTCTTCTTCTTCTTTTGACTTGTAATGCATGGCAGCAACGGTGAAAAGTAACAGTGGGAAATAGCAAAAGGGCATAGAAAAGCAAAATCAGGGAAAGAAAAGAACAGAAAAACACCTAAGTTCAGGGTGAAGTGTATAAGTGCGCACTGTTAAGTAACTAAGGGCCGCTTTCACAGTCACTGTTTGTTTTGATTGTTACCAATGGCGGCGATCGACGCTATAGTTTCCCACGTGAAATTGGCCTATGGGGTAGTGGTGGCTGCAGAGAAAGTGACAGGTGTTGAGAGTGTGTGGTAAGTTGCGGGGCGAGGCTAACCCCACAACTGCCACGAGGTGCCATTGTAAAGGCAATACCTCCGATACCATTACGTCACATCACTAACCATTGGCCAGTTTCACGTGGAAATACTAGAGCGGCAATCGCCGCCATTGGCAACGATCAAAACAAACAAAATGACTGTGAAAGCGGCCTTAAGTGCATGTTGTGAAGTATAAAAGTGTGGAGGAGGACCTAAGAAGCAATACAAAGCATTACAGGTCAAAAGAAGAAGAAGGTCCACTATACACTGGCCGGTGTTGCAAGAAATATCTTCCCGCTGAAATTAGCCATTCTGCTGTCCACCACACATGCGCGCTGTGGGAATACACAGCATTAAAAATGTTTATTTGCCTGGATTTGTTCTTTTTTGTCCGCTTGTGGTCTTTGTGAGCGGTGAGGGAAACATGGAAGCAGTAAGCAAGTTGAACCTCCCTGTGAGCTATTTTGCGATTGCGGCGGCAGTTTACGTTCAATAGGCATTGAAAAGTCAATCATGATGTTAGTGATTTGATGATATATAACAGAAAGAGTTAGTAGATTATACCATAACACAGAAAACTACCAGAAGCTATAGGTTTGTCCAACTGTCCCATGAGTGACCGTGAGCAACCACCCTTACATTAGCAGACGACACCACGTGGATCACAAGTGTGTATTCAGAACTGCCAGCCAATTGTAAGGCAGCCGCCTTCAACTGTGGCTTCAGAACGACCTGTTCTCACTTCTCATTTTCTGCCTATTACAAGGTATGTATTTTGAGATAACAAGAGAGCAAAGTCGATAAGAATTGTGATAACAAGGGAGTCAAATAAAAATAAAAAAGTAATTTTTTTCCACGGGTCGGAACCAATAAGCGCTTTTTCATGTATTTCAATACCTCGAGTTTCGCGATCCTTGAGTTTAGCGCTATACATCGGAATGAAGCAAGCGCGAAACTCGAGAGGGTATTGTAATATGCCTTAGCATAGTTTTTCCTTTTTCCTTATAAGCCTCTTCTCGATATTCACATCCTTCCAAAGTTTTCATCTCCAATAGTTCATGGTCGCTTTTTCCTAAGGAGCACTCATGACTGACTCCTTCATCCAACTCCATGCTTTTTGTGAAAATTAGGTTGAGTCTTGATGGTACATCATCCCCTCTCAACCTTATTTCTCCTTGCACCCACTGCATCATCAGGTTATCTGTTACCAGCTTCAATAGTTTACTTCCCCAAGTATTTTCACCACCTTCCGTTGCATAATCTTCCCATTTCACTTCTTTGCAATTGGTCTCCTGTTAATATTACCTTTTTATTATTTTTTATTTCGTCTGTCAGTGCCCGTATTGTATCTTCCAGTATAGCGTTGTATCTTACTTCATTCCAACTTTTGGTTCTAGGGAACATAGGCTGTTATTATGTTAGTCTTCTCTTCACCTTTTACCAGTACCTGCACAGCCATCACCTCCGCACTGTCATTTCCATATCTCACTTCAATCACTTTCAAGTTTTGTTTCGTCATTATCATCACTCTTCCTCCCTTTTCTTCTTTCCTGTCTTTTCTCCAAATGTTGTACTTGCTCTTTCCCTCCAGCACAAGTTCCAGTTCTTTTACAAGTTTTGTTTCAACTATGCATATAATATCTGGATCACTCTCCCTTAAATAATCAGTTAGTTCAATTTTCTTGGATACAAGACCATCTATGTTTGTGTATGCAATCTTTGAACCTTTCTTCCCTTCTCCCTTTCTTTCCCCTCTTTCTATCAACACCCTTACTCCCCCTTTTCACCTACTATCCACCACTTCATCAGTTTATCATCCTTCATTCTCCAAAAAAAATTCTTCTTTTCTTCTTCTGATTTTACATCATTTCTTTTTTTTCGCTTCATTTATCATTTCCTTTACTTTCATTCTTTCATCCTGTGACATATTTCTCCTCACATATATTTGCTTATATTCTTCAGAGTTGTTTAGTTTCCATGACCTATTTAGTATGGTTTCTCTTGCCATTTGGGACCTTAGCTTTATCTTTAATGGTTTGTTTTTTCCTTCCTTGTATCTTCCCAATCTAGCTATTTCATCTACTTCTTCCTCAGACTTTTCCTTCTCTTCAGTACGTATTTACATTTCTCAATATGTTTTTCACCTTACTCCTCTCGCCTTCGCCTTTGCCGTCCTTCATCTTCTACCTTTGATTAGATAGTTAGTGTAGCTTGTCACAAACAGCCTCGTAAGGACCAGCAGGTCTGCTGTTGTTTGTTCTTCCTTTGTGTACCTTTGTGTAACTCTTTGACGCCAAACACTATGACACAATTTTTTCTTTTCTGCCATGTCCCTCACCATTGTTTCTCTTTTTTCTAGTACATTCACAACTTCTTTTTCTATGTCTTGCCTCTGTTCCTGTTGCTGCTCTAGGATTTTCCTAAAGCTTGTTTTTTCCTTGTCTTTTTCACTTCTCCACTCCTTCAATTCATCATTGACCACATGCTTAATCTTTTCCTCTATCTTCTCTGCTGCCTCTTTTTATCATTTCTTACATCTTCTCCTTGTCTTCGTTTATCTCCATCACACTAACCTCTCTTTCCTTTTTCAAAATTTGTATCTATTTTTCCATCTTCATTTGTGCTATTTTTTTTTTTGTCTTTCCAGCTGTTCCTTAGTCAATTTAATTATTTCTTCCCTCAAGTTCTCTACCATTTTCTTTGTCTCCTTGTCTCTTCTCCTTGCCTCATGATCTCTTTTTCTCTTCGGTCAGTGCCTGAATCACTTCCCCAAACTCCACTCTCAACTTCCTCATTTCTGTTACTATTTTGTCACAGTCCTGCTCCACTTTGTTTATTAGTTTCCACTGTACCGGTTCCATTACTGATTTTGGATTGTGTGTGTGTGTGTGTGTGTGTGTGTGTGTGTGTGTGTGTGTGTGTGTTTTCCTTACCCAGTTTGCTATGTGCCTTATTTTGTTTCATTCCCTTCTCTTTTTTTTCTTTTCCTTCTTTAACTCAACTCTCCTTCTCTCCTCCCCTTTAGTTTGCCCCTCTGATGCCTCTCTTCAGACCTGTCCCTCCTCTCCCCCTCTCCTCCTCTCCCCTCTCTTTCCTCCTCCGTGTTTTCCTTCTTCTCTCTCTCCTCTTTCACCTCCTCCTCCTCCTCCTCCTCTGTCTTTTCCTTCTTCATCTTTCTCTTTTTCCTTTGCTTGGTTGTCCTCTTTCTTCTCCTCCTTCTCCTCCTCTTCTTCCTTCCTTCCTCTCCTCCTCTTCCTTCTATGTCTAATTCTCTTTTCTTCTTTTTCTCTTTCTCTTCCTTCTTTCATCTCCTCCTCCTCCTCCTCCTCCTCCTCCTCCTCTTCATTTGTTCTTATCTAACCTTTCAATTTGCCTCCTCCTCCTCCTCCTCTTTTTTCCCTCTTCCTCACAGGCCTATCCATGCCTTCCCTTTAATGCCTCTTTTTCTCTCCCCTCTACTCAATATTCTCTCTCTCTCTCTCTCTCTCTCTCTCTCTCTCTCTCTCTCTCTCTCTCTCTCTCTCTCTCTCTCTCTCTCTCTCTCTCTCATCCATTCATTTACGTATCTACTAGCATTACTATCATTTTTATTATTATTTAACTATTCATCATTGATATCATTGTTAGCATCATTAGGATATGTCGGGGATTTTGTATGCACTGTTCCATTTAATAGCATAGTCACCGTTTACTTAGGACAGTTTTCTCAGATGCTTGCACCTCTCACATCAACTATTTCCAAAGGTCGAAAAGAAGATCCGTCGGGTTCTAATGAGTGTTTTTATTACGTTCATGGTACAGAAGAATGATCAAACTACCAGCGGGGTCATAAAACTCTCCCTGGAAATGCTCAAATCTTCTACGAAAGCCTTGTCAAATGTGTGTGATTGGGCGCCATAATGTTTATAAATGACTCTAAGTTGTTCCAGAAGTCCTGCCCCATCGTTCAAAGCTACAGGAGCTGATTGGTTAGATGAAAGGAAGTTGGATTTAGGAGTTAGTGCTACTGTGGAGGGAGGGGGCAGGGCTAATGAACCAACATGGTGTGTGCTGACTGTAGGTATGAAAATATTACCCTGGAAGATTAAGCTGAAGTAGGAGAGTGAACCATTGCCTGCCCCATTGAGTCATAAATCAGTGCTCATATATTTGCTTCAACCCTCTGAGTGTGGCATTTTTTTTAACCAGAAGCATCATTTTAGTGCGTGGTAACTGTAGGTATGAAAATATTACCCTGGAAGATTAAGCTAAAGTAAGAAAGTGAACCATTGCCTGGCCCATGGAGTCTTAAAATAATGCCCACATATTGATCCTTCAACCCTCTGAGTGTGGCATTTATTTTAACCAGAAGCATCATTTTAGTGCGTGGTAACTGTAGGTATGAAAATATTACCCTGGAAGATTAAGCTAAAGTAAGAAAGTGAACTATTGCGTGGCCCATGGAGTCTTAAAATAACGCCCACACATTGTTCCTTCAACCCTCTCAGTGTGGCATTATTTTTAACCAGAAGCATCATTTTAGTGTGTGGTAACTATAGGTATGAAAATATTACCCTGGAAAATTAAGCTGAAGTAAGAAAGTGAACCATTGCCTGGCCCATTGAGTCTTAAATCAGCGCTCATATATTTCCTTCAACCCTCTGAGTGCGGCATTTTTAGTTTAGTGTGTGGTAACTATAGGTATGAAAATATTACCCTGGAAAATTAAGCTGGAAGTAGGAGAGTGAACCATTGCCTGCCCCATCAAGTCTTAAAACAGTGCTCATATATTGTTCCTTTAACCTTCTGAGTGTGGCATTTTTTTTAACCAGAGCATCAATTTAGTGTGTAGTAACTATAGGTATGAAAATATTACCCTGGAAAATTAAGCTGAAGTAGGAGAGTGAACCATTGCCTGCCCCATTGAGTCTTAAATCAGCGCTCATATATTTCCTTCAACCCTCTGAGTGTGGCATTTTTAGTTTAGTGTGTGGTAACTATAGGTATGAAAATATTACCCTGGAAAATTAAGCTGAAGTAGGAGAGTGAACCATTGCCTGGCCCATTGCGTCTTAAAACAGCGCTCATATATTGTTCCTTTAACCCTCTGAGTGTGTAATTTTTTTTAACCAGAGCATCAATTTAGTGTTTGGTAACTATAGGTATGAAAATATTACCCTGGAAGATTAAGTTGAAGTAGGAAAGTGAACCATTGCCTGGCCCATGGAGGCTTAAAACAGTGCTCACATATTGTTTGTTCAACCCTCTGAGTGTGGCATTTTTTATTAACCAGAGGCATCATTTTAGTGTGTGGTAACTATAGGTATGAAAACATTACCCTGGAAGATTAAGCTGAAGTAGGAAAGTGAACCATTGCCTTGTCCATGGAGGCTTAAAACAGCACTCACATATTGTTTGTTCAACCCTCTGTGTGTGGCATTTTTTATTAACCAGAGGCATCATTTTAGTGTGTGGTAACAATAGGTATGAAAACATTACCCTGGAAATTAAGCTGAAGTAGGAAAGTAAACCATTACCTGTCCCATCAAGTCTTAAAACAGTGCTCACACATTGTTCCTTCAATCCTCTGAGTGTGGCATTATTTTAAACTATCCACTCATTTGTGTCTTCCCATCAAAACCCAACTTTCCAGCCTCCATCGTGACCACTGGGCGACTGACTGAAGATGTGGTGGGGGGGTTGACAGGTGGTGCCTTGATCTAGTAGAATCTGGTCCACTTTTCCTTCCATTTTTGGGGTGGAGAGTGTTGTGTTGTGTAGTGTTGGATTTTCACAGAGATTAGTTGACATATTTCAAACTCAGCCATGAAAAGGGATATAAAAACCAACAAAACCAGCTACCCAAGCCTTGAAAAATAGGTCAAAAAAGACAAGTCAGCCGTATCTTTGTTAACCCATTCGCTGCGATTGGCACGGATTTGGCCTTCACTGGTAGCCAGGTAACATATACTTCCAGGTCTCTCTCTGCCTCTGTGGTGGATAGTGGAGTGTTTCTCATGTGGTATTGGTATGCTGGACTTCCCCTCCCAAGGTGCATTACTTTACATTTTTCTTCATTGAATTATAGCAGCCACTTTTTGCTCCATTCCTGTAGCTTGGTGATGTCTTCTTGTAGGAAATCCGCAGTCAAGGGGTTAATAAAGACTAATTTTTGACGTTTAATAAATCAGGTGTATATGCAGGCAGATGTCACTCACTAAGGAATGGTCCAAGGGGGGAAGGGGTTCACAATTAACAGGTTAATGTTATGCTCACTTCATCTTAACCGCCTTGGTGTGTGCTGACAAACTGTTTCTTTAAGTGATATTATAATTTACTCTTATGACATATTCTCTTCCTAAGTCAATTACATTTTCTTGTGACTTTATAACTGATCAATAGTGAGTGAATAGTGAATGACATGTCTACCCACTTTGTGCTGTCTCGATAAACAGGTGAGAGGTAAAGGGACAAAGCTATGCCCTAAAGTAATCATTGTTTTTTTATGCTGGACAGTGTTTAGTGTCAGGTAACATTGATAAATATTTTTCATCCCCATTTTTTTCTTTTTCTTCTTTTATGATGTGATGAGCACCATGGTCTGTTCCAACAAAAACTGTTCACATTATAAGAACAGGCTCATCATGTTTTATTAGGCTGTACTAAGACTCATTCTCTTGATAGATTTTTACCTCTGGGGAAAGAAATTGGTCGAATATTCATTTTAAGATCAACATGCAGTAACTGATTGGTAGTGACCCCCCCTCCCCCCCCAAAAAAAAAAAGAATAACAGCTCTCCACCTGATGCTATTGTTGGTAAAAGGGCAAAGGCTGAAGGAGTGAAGCTGGAGATTGTGTTTGTCTGACTCACTGAAATCAGACTACAACTGGACTGGCACATGCTAATTGGCAACCACCAGTGCTCATCCCTGTGCCCCTGCTTTGCACTGCTCCTCTTTATGCTGGGTTGTGAGCCTGACCGTATGGCATTTACTTTGTGTCCCTCCTCTCTAATCTACATGTGTGGTGAACCTAAATTTATGGCATGATTGCAACTACTACTACTACTACTACTACTACTACTACTACTACTACTATTACTACTACTACTACTACTACTACTACTACTATTACTACTACTACTACTACTACTACTACTACTACTACTACTACTATTACTACTACTACTACTACTACTACTACTACTACTACTACTACTACTACTACTACTACTACTACTACTACTACTACTACTACTTCTTTTCAAGGAGGCTTAATGTATTTATGAATCTAACATTCTGGGATCAACTTTTACATATTATTATTATTATTATTATTATTATTATTATTATTATTATTATTATTATTATTATTATTATTATTATTGTTATTATTATTGCTATTTCTATCATTTTTTTCTTTTAACTGTTACGGTTATCTCTCTACAGGTGTTCAGAGAGGAACCGTTCGTATGACGTCTCGCGCTTCCACAACCGCGTCCACACCTTCCCCTTCGCCGACCACAACCCTCCACCCCTCATAGACATTCAGCCGTTGTGCAATGACATTGGCAAGTGGCTCTCGCAGGACCAGAAGAATGTGGCCGTTGTGCACTGCAAAGCGGGCAAGGTGTGTGTGTGTGTGTGTGTGTGTGTGTGTGTGTGTGTATATATTTACCTATTTGTTCTATACAGGGCCTGAGCTCAAGCTCGGTCAGTCCTGTCTCCCAATCTATATTTGTCCAACTTTTCCTTCAACAATGTCTTTCCCAAGTCCATTCCACATATCCACACTCCTGTATGGAAAATTGAACTTCTTGAGGTCTTTCAAACAAGTCCCCTTTCTCAATTTTTTTACCCTGTCCTCTTAGTTGCCTCCTCCCTTCCATCTCCGTTAAATAATTTCTATTCAACACGTCCATTCCACTTGTATTCCTGTACAATGCTTTCAGGTCTTCTCTCTTCTTTCTTCCAGTGTTGGTAAGCCCAGTTCCTCTAATCTAGTCTCATATGGCAGGCTTGATAGGTCTGGTACCATCTTAGTCGCAATCCTTTGAATCCTTTCAAGTTTCTGTATGTCCTTTTTCTTGTGTGGTAACTAGACAGCTGCCACATACTCTAGCCTTGGTCTAATCAATGTTGTTAATGTTTTCTTCATTATGTCCCCATCCAAGTTGTGAAATGTATCTCTAATTTTTTGCAGCAGACTGTATGTTTCTCCGAATATCTTGTTTATATGCTTCTCAGGTGTCAGTGTATCATGTATTATAATTCCTAAGTCTTTTTCTTCCTTCACTGTGTCAATGATTGTCCCTCCCATCTTTAACATTCCACATGGTCCATTTTTACTCTTGCCCATTTTCATTGTGACACTTCTTTTCAGTGAACTCCATTTCCCATTTTTTACTCCATTCATGTTTCTCATTTAAATCTTCCTGCATGTGTGTGTGTGTGTGTGTGTGTGTGTGTGTGTGTGTGTGTATTAACATTTGTATTTACCTATTTGTAGTCTACCGGGCCTGAGCTTAGCTCCAATAGTCCCATATCTACATTCATCCAGCCTTTCCTTCATTTGTTGGACACTGCTCGCCTCCACCACCTCTTCCCACAAGCTGTTCCATGTGTTAACACTTCTATGTGGAAAACTATACTTTTTTAAGTCACTCAAACAGGTTCCTTTATTAAGTTTCTTCCTATGTCCTCTCAGCCCCTGTGTTCTTGCAGTTAAGAAGAGATCATTTCTGTCCACCTCATCAAACTTATTTACCAACTTGTACAGCGTGATCAGATCTCCTCTCTCCCTTCTTTGTTCCAGTGTCGTCAAGTCCATCTCCTTCAATCTGTCTTCATACGTCATATTCGAGAGTTCTGGGACCATTTTAGTTGCAATTCTCTGTATCCTTTCTAACTTTCTGATATCCTTCTTTTTGTGAGTCAGCCACAGTTGCAGCATATTCAGGCTTTGGTCTTATCATTGTTGTTATTATTCTCTTTATCATTTCTTTGTCCATAAAATTTAATGATACCCTTATATTTTGCATGCATCATCCTGTAGGTTTCTCCAAACAGCTTGTTTATGTGCTTTTTTTTCCCATTTCCATAACGTGGCACTTGTTTACATTAAATTCCATCTCCAATAACTGGCTCCATCTGTACACTGTCCAGGTCTTTTTGCAGCTCCTCACAGTCTTCCTCCGTCCTCACTTTTCTTATTAACTTTGCATCATCTACGAAAAGGCTTATATAACTTTTTATACCCTTTGGAATGTCATTTATATATATTATGAACATTATTGGTGCCAGAACTGAGCCTTGGGGAACTCCACTCTACTCTCTTCCAATTTGATTTCTTCTCTCTAATCACTGTCCTCATTTCTGTTCCCAATAATTAATCCTTCATCCACTCAATAACCTTTCCGCCCATTCCTTCCCACTACTGTAGTTTCCAGATTAACCTTTTGTGCAATACCTCGTCAAAAGCTTTTTTCAAATTGCGATATACACAATCAGCCCACCCTTCTTTCTCTTACACCACGTCTATTGCTCTTGAGTAGAAACAGAGTAAGTTAGTGACACGATTTCCCTTTTCTAAATCCAAATGTGTGTGTGTGTGTGTGTGTGTGCGTGTGCGTGTGCATGTCCATGTCCATGTGTGTGTGTGTGTGTGTGTGTGTGTGTGTGTGTGTGTGTGTGTGTGATTTATTATCCTGCTTGTTTGTTCATACCTATTTGCATTATTCAAGACTGAGTCAAGCATCTTATTATCTCATATATCAAATTTTATCATCTACTACTACTACTACTACTACTACTACTACTACTACTGTTACTACTACTACTACTACTACTACTACTACTACTACTACTACTACTACTACTACTACTACTACTACTACTGTTACTACTACTACTACTACTACTACTACTACTACTACTGTTACTACTACTACTACTACTACTACTACTACTACTACTACTACTACACCTTCCCACCTTGTTCACACACCCTCACCACACTCGTCTCTGCCTCTCCTGGTCAGGGTCGCACGGGAGTCATGATCTGCTGCTACCTCCTGCACAGCCACCACCACCGCCTGGCCCAGGAGGCGCTAGACTTCTATGGGGACAAGAGAACCTTCGACAGGAAAGTGAGTTAGAGAAAAGTGTTGTTTGTGTGTTTGTTGTTGTGTTGTGTTGCATGTTATATTGTTTGTGTTTTGTGCTGTGTTGTGTTGTGTTGTGGATGACGTGTGAGTTGTTTGTGTTGTGTTAGGAGGAAGATAAACCTCCATTAAAACCTAACTGAACCTAATCTAACACACCCTCATAGAAAACCAGAAAGAAAACAACAACCTAAACTCACCTAACCCAACCCATCTCAACCTAATGTATCCTAACCTAACCCCTTGTCTAACCCAACCCATCTCAACCTAATGTATCCTAACCTAACCCCTTGTCTAACCCAACCCATCTCAACCTAATGTAGCCTAACCTAACCCCTTGTCTAACCTAACCCATCTCAACCTAATGTAGCCTAACCTAACCCCATGTCTAACCTGACCCAACCCATCCCAACCTAACAGCCTAACCTAACCCCATGTCTAACCTGACCCAACCCATCCCAACCTAACAGCCTAACCTAACCTAACCCCTTTCAACCTAATGTAGCCTAACCTAACCCCTTGTCTAACCCAACCCATCTCAACCTAATGTAGCCTAACCAAACCCCTTGTCTAACCTGACCCAACCCATCCCAACCTAACAGCCTAACAGCCTAACCTAACCTAACCCCTTTCAACCTAATGTAGCCTAACTTAACCCTTTCCATCCATGATGCAGACGTCTGGGTCACAGTATGGAAAGGGTCAAGAGGAAATGGAAGAGGATTAATCCTTTTCAAAACCTCTCAATCCTCCTCTAAATTCCTCTTTATCCTCTTACATTTCCTCATAAGAGGTTTAGAAGAGGATTAAGAGGAAATGGAAGAGGATTAAGAGGTTTGGAAGAGGACTAACCCTTTCCATATGGTGACGCCGTCAGACGCCGACGTCGGCATCGCCGGAGTGAAGGGGTTAACCCCCTTGTCTAAGCAAACCCAACCCAACCCAACCTAGCATAGTCTAATCTAACCCCTTGCCTAACCTAACCCAACCCATCCTGACCTAATTTTAACCCCTTGCCTAACCTAGCTCAACCCATCCCAACTTAATTTACTATAACTTAACCTATTATCTAGCCTAACCCAATCCATCCCAACCTAACATAGTCTAACCTAAACCCTTGCCTAACCTAATTCAACCCATCCCGACCTAATTTTGATACCTTGCCTCTGCCCCATACAGGGAGTCACTATCCCGAGCCAAAGACGGTACGTGGAATACTACGCCAAACTAGTCAGCTCCAACTTTAACTATAACCCTCCGTTCGTCCGCCTTCGTCAGGCTCGCATGACGCCGCCCCTCTCCAGCGTCAACTCAGGTGGGTAGCCTTGCCGTATTTGTAGCAACAGTATCATTAAACATTTAAAACTGTGGAATATGCTGCCTTGTTTAACCTGCCCGCTGCGATTGGCATGGATTTATCTTTCACTGGTAGCCTGGTAAGATGTACTCCCAGGTCTCTCTATGCCTCTGTGGTGGATAGTGGAGTGTTTCCCATGTGCTATTGGTATGCTGGATTTCCCCTCCCAAGGTGCATGACTTTACATTTTTCTTCATTGAATTGTAGCAGCCACTTTTTGTTCCATTCCTGTAGTTTGGTGATGTCTTCTTGTAGGAAATTCATAGTCAAGGGGTTAAGTGTGTAGTCCTTCCCTTTCTCTTTTCTTCCCTTCATTCCTTCCTTCTTTCTCTCCTCTACAGTAAGGTCTATCTAGCACTTCCTCTCACTACCTCTCTCTTCTCCCCTTTATCTTTCTTTTACCTCCTCCCCTTCCTCCTTGTATTTGTCTCCCCACCTCCCTACCTCCTGCCTGCCTTCCTCTCCCATGTACTGTTGTCTTATATTCTCTGCCTCATCCCTAACATCACACTTCCCATGTTTTTAGTCAGTATTTTTAGTTTTTTTACCCTTGCACATCATCCCCTTTCCTTCTTTTTCTTTCCTGTCCTCACCCTTGGAAGTGTACAAATATTTAGCCTTACCTCTGTCCTTAACCCTTAGAATACGGGTGGCGATGTATTTCTCTGGATGTTGTGCACGGGGAAAATTTAGACATTTAAAAGAGGTGGAAATGGTGTCTTTCTTTATAATAATTGTATATTCATCTAGTATATATGGTGGTGTAATAAAACTTCTCTCCTAATAATAATAAACAAGATATGACAGCCAAAAGTATTGCGCATTTTCTAGTGGCCGTGACACGTCGCGTGGAAGCTCACACACACACACACACACACACACACACACACACACACACACTCTCTCTCTCTCTCTCTCTCTCTCTCTCTCTCTCTCTCTCTCTCTCTCACAGAGGAACTGCTTGACGCGCCAGGAGACATGACAGACGCATTCCGAACAAAAGTGGAAAATGATCTGTGGCCTTTGGTAGGGGGTGCGCTGAGATGAATGAGAGTGTGTACAGATGCCAGATGCCTCCACCATTCTTCTGAGTCAAGAACTGGCGGTATATTTGAAACGTAGGGAGCGTAGAGTGTGATGATTATATTTATGATCCCCGTATGGGTAGGGCGTGTGGTATCGCACTTACTGTGTTTTGCGGCGTATAACGCGCACCGGCGTATAATGCGCACCCCAAACTTTCAGACAACAATTTTGGAAAAAAAATAGTTCTTAAAATGCTCAGAAATATGTATGGTTAAAGAACATTGATGATGTACAGTTTCCCGAAATTTATATATTTTTGGTTTAACCTGTACTGCTTGACTTGACAAGGGTCCTTGAGTAAAGCAATGAAAATGGCAGCCGGGCTGGTGTTGTGAGAAATACATCCCCGCACATCACCTCACTTTGTGCCCTTTCTTCTTTTCCTTTCCCTTTCCTACTCAGAGTGGTGAACAGTCCTGAGCCTTGCAACTGTCCTTAGCTACCTAGAAAGCCACTGTTTGCCTCTTTTTCTTGTGCAGTGACTAATTCCTAGCAAGTGTGACATGTTAGAAAATATTATGAAATCACAGATCTCTCACTTTTCATTCTTCATCAGACTTTCTCAACTTCATTTTACATTTTCCCCTTCCCTCTTTTCCTTGCCCTTCCCCACTCATACAGGTGTACAAAAACAGCCTTGTATCTCTCCCCAGCTACCTAAAGCCACTCTCAGCCTCTTGCTAGTGCAGTGACCAATGATTAGGAAATGTGCTGTGGAAGAGAAAGTGTTGGATATAATTACTGTATGAAATCTCCGATCTTTTAACTTTTCATTCCTTGTCAGCATTCCTCAGCATCACCTCACATAATCCCCGCCCCTTCTTTACCTTTTCCTTCTCCATTTATAGAGCTGTACGTAAAGCTGAGCATCTGTCTTTAGCTACCTTAACATTTTTTATTTATTTATTTTTTACGTGCACCTGTAGACTTTCTTTAGGGGCCTCATGGTTGACCCCAGTGCATTTGTGTCACAGGTGTATTTTATTTATAGTGGCTGCTGTGATGTATGACTCTTTCTTGCCCCCTGCTGCCCCCCCGGTGCTACTCTTGAATAAAGTCGCTGAAGTTAGGGTTGACTGAAGACCTGAACAGCATGTGGGTGATCTTCCGCCACTCAGACTATTTCTAGTGCAGTGAGAGTAATGCATAGGCAGTGTGACGTGGAAGACAGTGTGTTTGTAAATAATTATGAAATCTCCAATCTTTTCACTTGTCAATCCTCATCAGCCTCTCTCAACATCACTTGACATTCTCTCTTGTAAATAATTATGAAATCTCCAATCTTTTCACTTTTCAATCCTCATCAGCCTCTCTCAACATCACTTGACATTCTCTCTTCCCTTCCCCATTCACTGCTGTCTTCTTTATTTCCCTAAGTTTCTCTAGTCTCTAATCTCACTTGTTATTTCTAGTCAGTGTGTCTCAGCATCACCTCAAACCATCTGCATCCGTTCCCCGTGCACAGAGGTGTTTCAAAACTGCTTTCTTATCACACTATATTTTCTTAAGTTTGCCCAGTCTACAAATCTCACTTCTATTTCCTGTTCAGTCTTTTTCCTTCTACCTTTAGATCTGCCAGATTTTTTTTAAACGTCGTATTAGAATTTATTCATGGTAATGTGGCTAGCTTGACTTGTAGCTCCAGTTTTGGGACGGAGTTTGTGAGAAGTGTTGGAGTTTCACAGTTTAGTCAACCTTTTACAAACTCACTCGTTAAAACCACGCCTTGAAAACAGGTAAAAAAGACATATCAGCCACAGTATCGTTAATAAAAGACTGATACGACATTAAAAAATTCGGCGAACATCTACACAACAAACAAAAAGACATATCAGCCACAGTATTGTTAATAAAAGACTCATACAACATAAAAAAATCAGGCGAACATCTACACAACAAACAAAAAGACATATCAGCCACAGTATCGTTAATAAAAGACTGTTACGACATTAAAAAATCAGGCGAACATCTACACAACAAACCCCACAATAACTACCATCCACAGAGGTGTTCCTGGTGGTGAGCTCGCACACCAACAAGAAGGGCTACAACACGCAGGTGTGTGAGGTGAAGAAGGGGAAGGAGCTCCTGCACCTGCCCGTCAAGGAGGAGGTGGCCCGCCCCATCTCAGGCGACATCAAGATTGAACTCAAGAGGACCAACTTTGTCAGGCGAACGGTGAGTGCGAGTGAGTGAGTGAGTGTGTATGAGTAGGGCTGCGTGAGTGAGTGAGTGTGTGAGGAAGTCTGTGAGTGCGAGTGAGTGTGAGTGTGAGTGCATGAGGAAGTCTGTGAGTGAGAGTGTGAGAGTGTTTGTGATTGGTATTGAGTGTGAGAGAGTGAGTGAGTGTGAGAGTGTGAGTGCATGAGGAAGTCTGTGAGTGAGAGTGTGTGTGATTGGTATTGAGTGTGAGAGAGTGAGTGAGTGAGTGTGAGAGTGTGAGTGCATGAGGAAGTCTGTGAGTGAGTGTTTGTAAGTGAATGAGTGTGTGAGTGAGTGTTATTGAGTGAGTGTGTACGAATGAATGAGTGTTAGTGAGTGTGAGTGAGTGAGTGAGTGAATGTTAGTGAGTGAGTGAGTGTGTGAGTGCATGAGGAAGTCTGTGAGTGAGTGCGAGTGAGAAAGTGTGAGAGTGTGAGTGCATGAGGAAGTTTGTGAGTGAGTGAATGAGTTTGTGAGTAAGTGAATGAGTGTGAGTGTTATTGAGTGAGTGTGTGTGAATGAATGAGTGTTAGTGAATGTGAGTGAGTGTTATTGAGTGAGTGTGTGAATGAATGAGTGTTAGTGGCTGTGAGTGAGTGAATGTTAATGAGTGAGTGAGTGAGTGTGGGGCGGCTTCCGTATAAGACCCCCTTCAAACAAGCACTCGTGGTAACTCCTCAACAACCTTCCCTCTCCTTCCCTCCCAGGACAAGCTGTTCAGTGCCTGGCTCAACACACACTTCATCTTCGAGGAGGGCAAGAAGGTGAGCAACGGGTTTGAGATCACCGCCTCCGACCAGAGCAACCACAACACCTGCCAGCCCCACCAAATAACCCGGCAAAGGTGAGAGAGAGAGAGAGAGAGAGAGAGAGAGAGAGAGAGAGAGAGAGAGAGAGTTTGAATTGTGGTTTAATATTCTTGGTGACATAAAAGAAAAATATGAGGAGGAGGAGGAGAAGCAAAAAGACCATAGGGGGAGGGGAGGGAGACTGGAATGGGTAGGGAAGGAGGAGGAGGAGGAGGAGGAGAAAGGCCAGTAGAACAAGAAGGGAAGTTGGTAGAAAAAAAGTGAGAGGGAGAAGGAGAAAACCTGGCAGAAGGAAAAAGAGGAGGAAGAAGGAAGAAAGGAAAGCCAGTGTGAGGCAAAAGAAGAAGGAAGATTGGGAAAACTGAGCTAGAAGGAGATGGAGGAGGAGGAGGAGGAGGTCAAGGAAATTAAGAAGTAGGTGTAAACAGTGGTCTTCACCTTACTCATCCTCACCTCATGACAGTCTTCTTACTGCCCTCACCTCTAAGCCCTCAATGGATGGAAAGAGAGTGTAACGTTACAATTGCAATGGCCATCAAGCATGACTAATTTTCCTTATGATGACAGATGTTCATATAATGGCCATAACACACCCATGAGAGCATAAAAAAGATATGACCCTCTGAGTGTAAAAATTAAGTCTTTGTGTGTTTGCAAAAGAGCATAGCACAGCGTTGCCAGCCAAAAATTCTGAAGTGTTGGTAATAATCTGGCCAAATGTCTGAGGAGGTGGCACTATAATCAAACCATTTCAAATAGTCTGTTTGGGCATTCAGTTCTGCGGGTCCTTTCCTCCCCTCTGCTCTGCCACACAGTCCCAACACCTAATTTTCCCTCTCATTTTTTTTTTATTTATTTATTTTTTTTTTGATTTTATATTGCGCCCCAGTAGTAGCATCTTCCGGATATGTTACCTTTAGCTAACATATGAGAGGAAGGGACAGGTGTTGGGATTGTGTGGCAGAGTAGAGGGGAGGAAAGGACCCATGGAATCGAACCCCCAAACGGACTGTTTGAAATGGTTTGACTGTAATGAGGTAATGGCATAGTAGTTCCACACCTCATTCTTTTTGTTAACAATATTTGCCTAACTAAAATAATTCACTTTCTTAGTTTTACTGGTGCTGTGTATGTGGTTGATGTTACTGATGTATTGATGTCAAGTTATGTGGCCATTGTTGTTAGGTTTGCTGCCCCCATAGACACTCTGAGCTGGTATACATAAACATGGCCACTTTTCTTCCGTAAACATTACTGAGGTAGTGTAATGGATTTGATATCAGTTCCATATATATAATGTCCTGGTAAAGCTTGAGAAGTTGAGTGAGGTTTTAGTCAGGTATTTATCACTGCAACAAAAGAAAGAGGTGGTGATAACAGTTATGGTCCCTGAAACCCAAAGAAGCTGCCTGAGGATAAAACTTAACTAAAGGTTGTGCTGTATTGCAAGGTGTTAGTAATGCCAACTCACTGGTCACTGGGAAGATAGGTAAAGGACTTGGGTTACCGAGGCAGCAACCTCCTCATGACTCTGAATTGGAGGGAATTCTATTCTCTTGGGGCTCTGTATCAATGCCCACGGCAAACATTCATCCCAGTTTTTGATCTGGATTGGTTGGCTAAGGGCGTGACACCCCTTCCTGGAAAACCTTAACCCGTAAACTGCGCCAAACATCTCAAGATGCTATGAGTTAGACTGGGCCAGACATCTTAAGATGACACATGTTCCAAGGTGAATATTTATATTTCCCGTGATGCCAAAGTATATTCCAATGAACCTCGTGTGGCAACATCATCCCTCTTCCGCACCATGTAGTCACCATCGTCATATTAGTTGCTCTTTAGCAGCCATGGAGAGTAGAATTATGTCATCTACTGATGCCAACCAGTCTCATAAAGCTCCTGTGGTCGTGACCGAGGGGGAGGCTTGGGAAGGGGTAAAAAGAAAGTATTGGTAAAGAGAAAGATTGTAGTAGACAAATTTGAAAGAGACAGTGATTCAGATTACATTGAGCCATCAGATTCAGCTGGTCTGAGGAAGCGTGGCAAGCGTGAGCATGCTTCTGGCGCTCAAGGTCACAGACACGCTGCCTCTCCAACAGCGCGGAAAGTTACTAGCTAGCCTAGTCACTCACTGACACCATCACCACTGTCCGATGATTCAGAGTGGCAGAAAGATGAGGAAAACAACAGTGGGGGTATAAGAGAAGACTCAGCTAATGAACTGAGTGAGGGAGGGGTGTCAGCTGGTGTGGGAGAGGAGGGGGAGGCAGAGGGAGAACAGGAGCCTCAGAGACGTGAGGCAACGCGTACTCCGTTCGTCTGGTCTGATGGATCAGATTTTGTGCCAGACATTCATAACTTTGACAAGAGTATTGCTGGTGTGACTAATGACTGGCCTCTTGATAATGATGCGCAAGAGGTTGATAATCGAAATTGACAAAGTGAAGTTTCCTGTGATATATTTTGTTTGTTGTAACTGGAATGAATAATTAGTGGCAAGAGAATGTTCAGACGTGACTGTGCCGTGTGTCATCTGCCCTCTGCCACCGTCCTATCTACCCCGTCACTACCAGCGCCCCCAAGGTCGCCTCATATCCGCAACCATTATCCCGCCATCATTGCCACATTAAGTGAATTATTATTATTTTTTTTGCACTATTTGGTGCTCAACATGTCTCTCTTGGGTGTTGTAATACTAAAAATTGTTTTCCACCAGGTTATTGTTTTGCCATTTATTGCGCACCCAGGAGCTATTCCCAAATCTTAATTGTGCAGTTCATGGGTTAAACCTCACCCAATCCAAGATAAGAAATAGAGACTGAGGTTGTTGCTCTGGTCGTGACCCAGACTCGGTTTTGTTGGGGGGCCTGACTGCGTGGTAGGCTCCCTCATTGTTTTTGCATTGGATAAGTCTGCTGCTTATAAAAGGTGCAGAGTAAGCCTCTGGAACCACTAAATCTCTAGTGGGGTAGTCCTTGATTTTGTTTTGGGTTGGCCAGGGTGGTGGTGGTGCAAGGTGGCACCTGCCTACAAAACCTTTGGAACCTCTCTGTTTGTGGGCTCCTGAAACACACTGAGCCTCTCTGAAGATCAGTAACTGCCTTACTTGTTGAATGAGCTCATCAGAAGGCTGAAGGTGTATATGATGGGACTGAGACGAGGAGGCCTGGCACTGGCAAGACCAATCAATACTGGCTGGTTGTCCCTATCTACAAACAGAAACATAAAGGAGGACTGTCAGGGCTGCACACTGCTGTGTGCCAGGCAAGGTGCTTGCCCATTTATTATTTTTGTGGATTCACAACCAGCTGCTGAAACTGCAGAGGTGCAGTGGTGTGAGGCAGGACATGGGAGGGAGGGCAGGGATGGGCAGGGTGACGAGACTTGCTCTGTGAGTGTGTGCACTGGTGCATCAGTCTATGTAGGTCACCATCACAAAACAACACCCTGCTTACCTAACTACCCCAAAATCTGCTTCACCCTGCCCATGAAATGGGGTAGAGGCAGGTAACAACATGGGTGTGGTTTAGTGTGTTGGTCTGTACAGGGTTTCCCTTACAAATCATCAACTCACTACCCCTAACTACCTCTAAGCCTGCCCTGCCATGGATATGAGGTGGGGTGGGGCTGGGGAAGAGTAGCAACATGTGTAGGTGTGCATAGGCTGTACAGGAGTTACCCTTGCAGATCAACACCTTGCTAACCTAACTACCTCTTTTACCTGTCTCGTCTGGTCTTTAAGATGGGGCGAGGTGGGGGGAGAACGAAAACATGGGTGTATATACGTGTGTGTGCATTCTTGGCCTGTACAGGAGTCAGCCTTGCCTTGCTAACCAAACTACCCCTTCTACCTGTCCTGTCCTGCCTTTGAGATGGGCTGAGGCAGGACAGGGCAGGGGTGATGGCTGTTTGTATGTGTGTGTGTGTGTATGTGTGTGTGTTTTGGTGTACCATTTTCATTTTGGTATACCATTCAGTTCGACATCACACTGTTTATCTACCCTGTCCTGCCTTTGGGATGGGGTGAGGCAGGGCAAGGCAGGGGTGATACGGCTGTCTGTGTGTGAGTGTGTTAGTGTGTCAAACTGTACAGGATTTATCCTCCATTCTTCACCCTGCTACCCTGTCCCCCTGCCCTGGTGTACCTAGTGGCGATCATCCAGGGCGGGGGGGCTTGATGGCATGGATGTGTGAGTGAGTGAGTGCGTTGGTGTGTCGCTCTATAAAGAAGTTACCCTTTCAAATCAACACCCATCTAACTTAAGTACCCCTAAACCTGCCCCGCCCTACCCCTGATGTGGGCAGGGCCGGGTAGGGGACGAGCATTGCTATGTGAGTCAGTTCGTTGGTGGTTCGGTCTTCAGGAGTAACAGCTTCCGGTCATCAAACAAGTCAGACGGACAAAGACACCGCCGCCAGGAGTCCATGGAGGGGCGGGGTGCTCTCTCAGGACTGGGTGGGGGTGGCACGGAGCATCACCCGCCCCGCGAGCCCCGCCGGAGAAACAGGGTTGCCGGGGAGAGCAAGAGTCTCCCCACGGGACACCTCACCTGTCTGGCTGCTCAGGAAGACTGGCCAGCCCTGCCCCCGACCCAGCCCACCATGCCCCAGCACCTGGCCCACCCCCCCTCCCCCAGCGACTCCAGCCCTCCCCCGCCACACCTCCGGCACCACTCCAGGCAGGACAGTCGCCACCGTCGCCGCCACCATACTCATCAGCTGCCGTAAGGGGGTGACGCATGGTGTGTGTGTGTGTGTGTGTGTGTGTGTGTGTATGTGTGTGTGTGTGTGTGTGTGTGTGTGTGTGTGTGTGTGTGTGTGTGTGTGTGTGTGTGTGTGTGTGTGTGATTTGCTTGGGGCTCACCACTACCACCACCACTACCACCACCACTGCTGCTATATCAGCTTAGCTTCCTACTAATTATAAAACAATTTTATTTTACCTTTCATTATTCACTGCTTCCTCCTTTTAATTGTTGGTTTATCTTTTTTCTGAGTGTGTCTGGGGCTTGCCACCACCATCACCACCACCAAGAACACTACTCATACTTTATCGCCTCCCATTGCACCTCATGCTTCTCATCACAATCATTCTGCTTTCTTGCTTTCCTCTATCTTATCTTTAGCTTATGCTCTGTTTCCCTGGGAAGTCCCTTTTTTACAAGGATGTGCAAGACATGAGTCAGCCATCAGATGACAGCTCCTGAGAACCAATTCTCTATTACCTTCCCTCCCCATCCATGAACCTGTCTAATCACTCCGTCTGAAACTTCCGCCACTATAAAATATTTGCCCCCACCATTAACAGGCAGGGACTGACCAATCGGCCCCACCATGAAAGCCTTCTCGTGCCGTGGGGCAAACTTAAAAAAAAAAAAAAATAAATAAAAAAAAAAAAAATAAATAAAGTTTCCAGTTTTTTGTGATCATAGGCTCTCATTTCCCAACATGCCCACCCCGCTCCCACCTCTTCTTACGTGCTCCTCAGTCCCACCAGTCCACCTTTCTCTTGGTCTCCCTGCCACCCCTTGCCCTCATATTTGACTCGCACCCTTCTTTTATTTGTCAATTCATCCTGTCTATTTTTTGTGGCAAGTTTACTGGTTTGTGTGCTTGTTGATTTTGGGACAGTACATTTTAATTTCACTCTTTTGTACTTTCACATCAATTTCTTTTCATTATTTTTTCTGTTAATTTATCAGTTTCCTTTTTATGGCAAGCTCACAGGTTCATGCACTTTCTGATCTGGGAAAGGCGTGTGTCTGCTTTCCACTCATGCGTAATACTTCTATTGATTCTTTACATTCAGCTGTTTATCTTTTGCCACCCCTTCTCCAAACACCTAATTGTGTTTATTAGCCAAGGTTTAACAGTCTATCTCTTTACTTCAAAATTTGTTCTTTGGAATGCTCTCAAGGTGGGTCAGGGGCTTGGCAAAAGATGTCCCATTCGCTCCTATCCACACACTACCCTTGTATACTGCAGTCCTCTCAGCCTCTCTATCTCTCAAATACTTTACCACCATGTCTTGTCATTTTAGTGGTTTTGTCTGTCGCTCAGCCTCAACAATACTCATGCACACTTTCCTTGTCTGTTCATTCTTTCCATTTCCTGCCAGATTGTGGCTTTACAGTTGCTAATGTGCACATGTTGCTTGTCTTCCCTTCGCTGCTCCTTCCCTTACCTTTCCCCTGGTACTTATCTATTTGTTTGTTTGTTTTTATTTGATTTGATTTGTGGAAAGTTCACAGGTTCATGTGCCCACTGATATGTGATCTGAGTTGTGTTTTAATTCATATTACATTTATTATTACTTGGTATTCATGCATTTATATTTTGTTGTTAGTATTTGCGTTTTTAGTTTTATTACGGCAAGTTTACTTGTTCCTTTGCGTACTGATTTGGGGTGTGTGTGTGGTTTTGCTGCTTTGCATTCAGGTGTACAGTAAAGTCTTGGATATGGCAATTGACTGGGGCCAAAGAAAGCTTGTCAAATACAAATTTGCCAAATGCAAAGAACCTAAATAATTTAAAAAATGATAGTTGATACCAGAGCTCTCAGAATGTCAAGTTTTTTTTTCCATATTTAATGGCTTAAAACCATGTTTTTTTTTTCCTTATCTTGCATTATGTATTTGGTGATTTTTTTTCCCACACAATACTCACATTTTAGCTCCTTTTGTCATTGCTGAGATTTATCATTGTCATCATCCCCCCCCCCCCCTCCCTCGCTTCCCCTAGCACTTGTAGAGGTTTTTGACGCCATATCACAGTCAATATACAGCAGTGGGCTAGACTGACAGGAGTGAGAGGCGGTGTGCAATATGTTATCACATGTGGCAGGACTCCACGACTGTTTGAAATGTTCTGTCTGCTGGCACAGTGCCATCAGTATGGCAGCTGAGTTGTTGAGAACTGGGATCGTAATAGATTGATAAACTTTTGGCCGGGAAATACACCGAGAACAGTAAGAGAGTGTTTCCAAGAGAAGATGGCGCCACTATAAACACTTGCCTGCGCCATGACGGTCTAGGGCCGAATATCATCCAGGCCCCTCAAGCAACCCTACCGGCGCAATAGGCGGAGACGGAAAAAAAAAAAAAAAAAAAAAAAGTTAAATGTAAGAATATGGGGAGAAAATAATTGTCAAATGGGAGAGTATGGTTGCCATATGAGAATTAGGGTTGCCATTTATTGGGGTCACCAAATGGTAATTCATTAATCTGAATGCATCAAGTACAGTCAAGTCTCTTTTATCTGAGATTCTCTTAACAAAATTATTTGAATAACCGTAAGTTTTATGAAAACATTCTCATTTCGATGAACCGAAGAAATCAGAAATTTATCTGAAATTTGAACCTCGCGCCACTAGTGTTTACCAGGGTGCGCGGAAGTTACCACCAGCTCCCCACCCTCCCCTGCTCCTCTTAAGTGCCGTCCAGACTATGGGTGACCAGGCTTGGAATTCTGTGTTTGGCTCCACACGTCTCCTATATATGGTAAAGTGGGCGGGGCTACGCGGAGCGGCAGAGAGTGTTGAGCGAGAGGTATTTGGTGGGTGACCCGGCGTGCGACACCCAGTTGTCTATTAATAGCGAGAGGGGTCATTCGCGCCACGCCTTCCCATCACTCATGGTGGAGAATGACGAGCACGGGCTGCTCACCAGTCATGCCTCGCCTGTTGCTTATTAGAGTGTGGACGCTCACCCTCCTTACCCCCTCGTCACTCCGCCTGATTCCACTATGGCCCACCCATAGTGTGGATGGCCCTTTAAAGGCAACCCAGTTGGTGGAAGTACTAAGAGGAAAAGAGTTGTGCTTACTCTGAAACAGGAAATAGAAATATGACAGAAGATATACAGTGATGTAGATGTAAGCAGAACTGTGTTGATGAACGATTACAATGTTGGGTCTACCTCTGTATGACATACGAAAACAGAAAGACAAACTTTTCAAACGTGCTGAGGGACGTGCAGTGACTTGACCGCTCATCATAGAAAAGGCTAAGCATTTCTATGAATTCATGGAGCTGAAAGAGCCATGTGAATTCTATTTTGATTTGCTTGAAAAGTTTAAAAGGAGACATAGCTTCAGGAAACTAGGTGTGTGGTGAAAAAAATTCAGCCGACACGGACGCTGCAGAGGAATTTGTCAACAAATTTTGTCAGCTTGTTTACTTACCCACTGTTCCGTTTTCACGTTTCCATCAACCATCAATGACGACAACAACAGAACCCGGACCCTGCGCGGAGTCCTGTCCGGAGATGAACTCAAGTTAACTTTTGGGTCCGGGGTAGGGGGCGGTGGTGCCAGTCCAGTGTTACTGAATATTCTACATACAATGAAAATATGAAATGGAGGTACTTAGACACAAAATAACATATACAAGAGGTCGTTGTGGTCAATGTGGTCCATGTTTGTCAACAAATGGTGTGCGATGGACCAACGGAGTGTATTTCATCTGTGCCACGCGGCCGCTGTTTTGGTGGCGTCATTTTGAAGTCATTAATGTCAACGGAAACATGAAAATGGAAGAGGGAACCCGGCCTTAATCTGTTTTCCCTTATATATCTTAGCATATCGTTCATCCAAAAAATTCAATCTTATGGCACTTTTAAAGTCCGGTGATTTTCGGATAAAAGAGACTTGACTGTAGGAGACTTTACTGTATTTAATATAATTTTGCCGTGTTACTGTATCCTTCATTCTTTTCTTGTAGCAAGTTAACAAGCGATTAAATTCATACATGAATACACTTTTTGATGTGGTGTGTGTTTGGTTGTCACATGTAAAGACTTTTATTGCTTGTTTGTATTTAGGGATTTATGTTTTGTATCTCCTCCTGCAGATCCACAGTACGGCATTATAGCGCATAAAGATTCCTCCGTTTTTTTTATTTAGGGAGCACCTACCAGGAATTTAGTATTATTATTTTTGTTTAGCTCTATCTGCCTCCTTTAATGTAGAGAAAAATTTGCTAGTTGATGATTTTCCTTTTCATTACTCAGTATATACCTACAGATTCCACAAGCTTTGTATGGACACTGCATATACTGATACAAAACCTCTAATATTTGATCCATGGGGAGACTTTTATAGACACTTTTCTAGGGGAATGAACTCAAAATACCACACTTTTTTTCTAGGCAGCTAAATTCACTCCTCAACCTGACTGTCATACCCTTGGATTAAGTTTACATTTTACATAAATACAAATTTTTCCGGGCAATTAAAGTCTTATCTCGGCCTAACCTGCCATACTCTGGGATTAGGTTAAAGTTCTTTACATTTATGCTGCTTCTTTTGAGTGTTTAATTTCATTCTTCAACCAGACTCATGATAGCCGTGGATTGGGTTGATTTTTTACATAATATAACCACATCTAAGAGTTTATCCTCAACATAATCTATCATACTCTGGGATTAAGTTGACATTTAATTTTTACATTTATACTGCTATTTCTAGGTGATTGAATTCATTCCTCAATCTAACCTTTCATACTCTGGGGCTAGGGGCCAGTTCGACAGTCCAACACAGGGTCATTGTAAGCGCCCCAACCAAACTGTCTTCACAATGGTCTGTTATTTCTACTCAATACCAGATACTGATGAACTTTCCTGTAGAGTTTCCTAAAATTTCCTCCTTTTAATAGCAATGCCAAACACTGTACAAGGAATTTTCGTTGTATTTTGTGTTTGGTTGGGGAGCTTACCAACTTGCTGTATTGGACTGTAAAACTGTCCCTAGGTTAACCTTTTACATGAATACTACCTCACCAGGCAGAATCACTCCTCAACCTAACCAATCATATGCTGGGATTCAATTGACGTTTTACAGAAATTTATACCACTTTTTCTAGGCGGTGAAATTCATTTCTCAACCTAACGTGTCGTGCTCTTGGATTGGGTTATAATTTTACATGAATACTACTTTTGTAAGGCAGTCAGAATAATTTCTCAACCCAACCTATCATACGCTGGGATTCAGTTGATGTTTCACAGGAATTACTATTATTTCTTGGCAGTTGAATTATTTTCTCAACCTGACTTATACTCTGGGACTAGGCTAACATTATACATGAATACTGCCTCATTTTAGGCAGTTAACCCGGTAGCAGCGGGGATCATGTTTCTTAACCCCTTCGCGCCGGATGTTCAAAAAGCCCGCCTGGCTGATATACGGTGTGCTCGGCTGCGCGCAGTAGCGCGCGGGAAACCTGAGCCAGCATGTATCTGCTTGTTGCCTCCGTATATTATTATTATGCTAATTTTCAGTCAATATGTCACGGTCACGTCGAAAGGTAGAGACCTCTCTCTTGGGAGAGAAGGTCGAGGTTCGGCTTCTCTCTCTCTCTCTCTCTCTCTCTCTCTCTGAGAGAGAGAGAGAGAGAGAGAGAGAGAGATAGACGTGATGGTGTCGGGCGCTTTGGTGTCTGACAGAGAGAGAGAGAGAGAGAGAGAGAGAGAGAGAGAGAGAGAGAGAGAGAGAGAATGAGACTTCCTAATTTTAGACACAAGGCGGGAAGAAGGCGGTGCATACTGTAGCTCATTTTTTGTGATTGGTGGGAACAAGGATGGTGGGAGGAGCAATAGGATTTCAAGGACAGCACACGGCGTCTTTACTTAGTAACCAACACAAAGTACGGGACAACTCAATAGAAGAAGAAACAGAATAGAAATATGACGCCTACGTAGGCGTCATCGTATATGCTACTGGGGCTTCATGACGCCTACATAGGCGTCATCGTATTGAAAGGGTTAATGGTCTCTCCAAGCAAGAAAAATGAGAAAAATCACCCCTCACACAAATCATTTCATAATATATATCAAAGCATTTGTGATCAGATTATATATCATCTATTTTGGGGGTTTATATCATGGCACAAATTTGGCCCGTCACTGGTACACGGTAAAATCACAAATTTGTCCCGTCGCTGCTACCGGGTTAAATTCATCCCTCACTCAACAAGAAGGAGGTTGCTCTGCATACTTGAGACTGACTTTTCCCAGTTGTCAGTTCATTAGTTAATCAAGGGAATGTTTTCAAAATACAGTTTAGGGTAATTATTTTATATGAGAATGTTTTTTTTTCAACTAACATCATATATTTGGGAAATTTGAGGGAATTTATTCAGTGTTTTACTTTTTATGTTGAAAGCATGTTTATTTGTTAATTTGTTTATTTACTTATTTATCTATGCATTTCTTTCTTTAATTCTCTCTTTCTTCCTTTTTCTTTATATGTATTTATGAATGAATGACTTAAATGAATGAATGAATCATTTTATTTTATTATATACTGTGACCCTCTATTTGGCACATTTTATTTTATTTTAAGGATTTCCTTATGATGGGAAACCTAAATTGAAGATGTTTTCTATATAACAGTTACTCCCTATATAACACAGCTTAAACTATGGGCTTAACAAAGCAAACACTTCATGTGGCAGGGAGGCCAGTCATTCAAACAAAAAGTAGAAAATAATTGATGAAAGTGTATAATAAACACAACAACACGTGGAAGGACATTGACAAGCATGCGTCAGGTGAGAGACTGAGTCCCACCTGAACCGTCACTGGCCCAGGGTAGGCGTGTGACTGCTCATTAGCTGATTCTATTTTTCGAATGTACAGACATGCTGGGAATAGTTCAATTAATTTTCATATTCAACTATTGTACAGTATAGATTTGTGTGTCCCAATTACAACTCATAACTTATTCATCCAAAACTAGCTTTCCCAATGCACATGGCAAGCCTTATTTTTGAGTGAGGTGCTTTGTTTACAAACACTGCCTCCCTCACCGCCACCACCGCACCCTTGCTGCCCCATTATACAAGACTGTACTCCAGAGCCGTATAAATTTATATTTATATGACTGCTCTAGTCCAGCACCCCTATAGTGTCTTCATTTTTTAATTCAAGAATTAATCAGAATCGCTGGTAAACTTTGATAAAGCCTTGCTTCATCTGTATCCCCTCCATCCTACAACAAGAATGCTTTCAAGAAGGGAGGATCTAGACACTGACTGACATTCTCTTTTGCCTACTTTTACTGTTTTCTGCTTGCAGGAACAGCACTATAGCAGTATATTTTATGTGTGTTTGATTATTCTCTTGAGTGGACTCCACTAAAATGTCCCACCAGTCCCAAATTGATAAATCCCATTGAAATCGCACCTCCATTTAGTGCAAATTTCATTCAGTGCAAATTTCTTTTGTACCTGTTGTGTCAAATAGAGGGTCTACCGTATATATTGAACTTTTTCTTTGTACTATTTATTTAAGGGGGCATAAACTTGGTTTGGTGAATGGTGAGCCCTCACTCCCCATGCCACTACCCTTCCTTTTCCTTCTCCTATCCACACCAACATTTTGTTCAGTGTTCCTCCTCCTTCACCCGAACCTTTACCCTCCCCACCACACCCTCCCTTGCCTGTGCTCCCTCTCCATCGCTCCTCTAGGGTGTGTTTACTAGTTGTGTGTTATTCTAATTAGTTCTCATACCAGGAAATGAACAACTCTGGGAAATTATAAACTGAGTTACAAATGTGAATACAGTTGGCTTTTGATTTTGTGGAACTTGATTTCTCAAGGTTTTGGATTCTATGAAGAAAATTATGGATAATCATATTCCATTATAAGTGTTACATGTTCCAGATGTGACCGTAATCTATGAGACGTCTGCTGGTAGTGTACACAACAACAGTATTGCTTTGCTGTGCTGGGCTGCAAGCATGAGTAACACAATCACAATGTAACACCACTGAGTGTTGGGGATCAAACCCATGCTTGCTGAGTAGAAGTCAGGGCAGCAAATCAACTGAGCCACAGGTTATCTAAACAGTCACTGTGCCAGTGGCCACTTCTGCAGCCTATACCTGACACCCCAGCCCAGCATTGGGGACATGAAGATGAAGGTGACCCCGCTCGTGCTTGTGGTAGCTGGAGATGTTTTTGTTCAATCTGCAGTATCACATACAGTATATATATACTCTAGAGAAACTGCAATAATGCAGTGAAAAAATCCTGAATGTAACACCACTGAGTGCTGGGGATTGAACCTGAGCCTTCTGAGTAGAAGTCGGTCCTCGGCACTCAGTGGTGTTACATTACGGGATTTTTTCACTGCGTTGTTGCAGTTTCTCTAATTGTATTATTGCAAATAATTTAACTGACTGGCAATGAATTCAAAGTAAATCAAACAATAGGATTGATGCTGGACAGTACCATTCTGTTCTTAGCACAATAACATACAAACAACCAATTCCTTCTTGTAAACCAACCCGGCACCCGGCAGCCAAGTGAGGCGCAGCGGCAATGTTCATCATGGAAAGGTTTGGATGTTAAGATAACATGAAGCACGGAGTCATGAAAGTGGACGGCCACTCCATGTAAACAAACAAGGGCCAGGTGCTTTAGCGGCATTCAGTGTGAAGAAAAAACGGCCATTACTCACAAGAATATTTATTCTTTCTAATTTATACACTTTTTAAGAACAATTTGACTCCATTTGTTTTTTCACTATCTATCCCACTCAGCTTGTGTCACTGAGTGTTTTATATTAAAAACAATGTTTATCAGTTTTTGCTCTGGCAGTATTTTTGCAACTTGGCTCAGTTTTCCAGAGTACTAATTCTATATCCTGGTATGAGAACTGATGGGAATGGCGCGCACAACTTGGCACACATGTCCCAGCTCCTCTCTATGAGTGTTCAGACTACATCAAGAAATGTTTGACAGCAATGGTGATTATGAATAGTTGAGAGTTGTCTGAATCTGACTGAAGAAAAGTTATGTAGTGGAGTGTCTGGTCTTCGTTACTATGGAACAAAATCATCAATAATAATGCTGGTGATGGTGGAGAACAGATTGAAAACTTTGTAAATCTAACATGAAGGAAAAAGTTTGTGTTGTGTTTTTTGTTACTGTGAAGCAAAATATACACATTGAGTGTGAAAAATGTCATCAGAAAAGTGCACTTGTATGACTGCATCCTGTCACTGAAACAGACCAACTTAAAGCCCTGTCAGGGTATGAAATATGTCGGTTGAAAAACACTGATATTAGATCTCTATTACTGAAACAAACAGACAAAAGCAAACATGTTCCAGGTGTATAAAACACCACCAGAAAAGTGTAGTTCAGTTATTTAGTCACTGAAGCAACTATTATAATGGTGCTAGAAAAGTGCAGTAATTCACTTACTGTTAATCAAACTAAATACATCCAAGGCTGACAGAGATGCTCCTAGAGATTGAGCAACACAGGGAGCCGCCACTGGCTGAACAAGGCCTTCTCATGCAGGCATGTTTGTTGTCTTCCAAACCAAAACAAATGGAGAAGTGTGTACGTACAATGCCTCAAGAAGGTTAAATTTTTCAATTACTGTTACCATGAAGCGAGAGAATCATAAAATGTTTAAAGTGTCATAAGAAAAGAGCATTTATTCAGTTTCAGTCTCTGAAATAAATGAATGAAAATTATTAAACTATAGACTAGAAAAAATCATTGGAAACATAATGTTCACAACAATGGTTGTAGACTGTACAGTTACCATCACAGGAAAAGTCTAGTAACCAGAATCCATGAAAGTTGTGAGTGAAGTTTTTCGTCGCCAAGAGTTGAAGTGTGAGCCATTGCTGTTCTGTACTGTATTTTCAAGTGGCAACTCAGAAACTAGTCTAGTGTGGCCCAACTATTAGTGCATTACAATCCATGATGGCATCACCAACAGTACTTTGAAGAACCCTGGCCCAAGGTGTTACAAGGCTACGGAGAACTTACGCAGTGTTGCAAGGGTACACGTAATAGTATTGTAGTACTGGAGGGGAGTGACCCCCAGGGTAGTCTGTATGCAATGAAAATGTGTTCTGGTGCAATATTCAAAGGGTCAGGGTAACGACACTGGCACAGAATTAAGCATTTTGTCAAGCTGCTGGCACCTGGGGGCAGTCCTGGAACCTCATGAGCCAATGTTACGAGAGATTTACATTGATACTCAGAGTTCATAGGTGGTCTGTCTGCTAGAGAGAGAGAGAGAGAGAGAGAGAGAGAGAGAGAGAGAGAGAGAGAGAGAGAGAGAGAGAGAGAGAGAGAGAGAGAGAGAGAGAGAGAGAGAGTTAAAAAGATGTTCCATTAGTGATATGTTGCTTACTACAGCAAATGTTTCTCTTCCAATGTTGATTGTGATGGAGAAAGAGGAAGAGGAAAGAAAGAGGGAGAGAGAAAGGGGATGATCAACTATTGCCAAACCCCCAATCTTGAAGCCCCTCCCTCCTTTCGTGCACTTTTAACCCGTGGGCGTCGGCTATGGGAAAGCCGAGAAGTGGCCGAGAAACGGCAACATTACACTGCATTTTGAGACTAAGAAAAGAGCATGGAACGTATATCAGAGTACTCTTCTCATAACTATAAAGCCGTTAAAAATATTTACTTATACTCAAACTCCATTCTTTTTGGGTGATGTTTGTTACAAAATAAAGACTCGTGACACGTGGCATCTAGCCGAAAGTCGCTTGTTGTCTACTTTAGAGAATTTGACAAGTGATTACTGTATGGATAGCTAATTCAGTCTGCCATGACCTTACAGCACCACCTATGACAAATAAGCCCACTTCAAGATCAGTCAACCACCACAATGACCCAGTTCATGCATGGTGGGTTGCTCTATGTCGCCACCGCCTACAATTAGCTCGAATTAGGTGTTTTGAGCCGAGCCCAAAACTGGGTCCGCCGTTTCAGCGGACCGACTCGCGGGAGCCCAAAAATGGGTCCACTGACGCTGCCGGGTTAACTAGTGTGCATAATCCCCCCCCCCTTCCCCCCCTCCCTGTCCTACCCAGGCACACATGTCCCCACCACCCCACCATTGGTGTCAATCTCAAAGAAATTAAAGTTGCAGGGGACTTGAGAAGTTAATCCCACATTTCTGTTACCTTATGTTCCTCCAACTGTTCTATTCTTCCTTCTTTCTTGCTATCTTGCCCCCCCCCCCCAAGCCATATGGGTATCAGTAAGTAGTAAATTTGTCATTTCTATATTTCATGATGCAGTCTCCCCCACCCCCTTACCATCTACCAAGTTACCTCAAGGACCATATTTGATCATTGTTTTCTGGCATCATCTTTTCTCCAGCATTTTTCTGCTCTCTCTCTAGGAACAGCATTTCTTTTTTTTCTTATTTTGTGTTCAGTTTTTTGTCTCCACCATGAAAGAGTAAAACTGCAGACAACCACCTTGAGTTATTCCACTTCCCCAATGTGACCTTTGCATGATTTAACCCGGTAGCAGCGGGGATCATGTTTCTTAATGGTCCCTCTAAGCGAGAATAATGAGAAAAAATCATCACTCACACAATGTATGTATCATATATCTTTTGGGGGTTATATCATGGCACAAATTTGGCCCGTCGCTGCTACATGGTAAAGCCACAAATTTGGCCCGTCGCTGCTACTGGGTTAAGCCACAAATTTGGCCCGTCGCTGCTACTGGGTTAAGCCATTGTCTAATACTGTCTCATTTTTGCTTGCTGCCTGACAAGTTACAAGTCTCCCCCCCCCAGTGAGCCACATTACATTACCTTAACAAGTTGCTAATCATATGGTATTGTCCATGGAGCGTCATCAACGTCTCTTCTCTGTCATCCCTGTAAATTCATTGTTGCTGATTCTTCTCTTTTCATCTTCTCTCAGACAGTCTATAAACTCAATTGTTGCTTTTCTTCTTGCTTTTGCATTGAATATCCTTCCAAGCAAGCAGTCCCTTGTTATCTGAGCCCTCTCTGCTGGCCCCCTCCAGAGGTAGTACCAAAGAGGGGATTGTGGGAAGTTAAGCTGCCTTAAAAATCCTCTTAATCCCCTTAGCTCAGATTTTTTTTTTCTTCTCTCTTGCCACAACCTCATTTCCCCTTTGCACCAAGCCTCCCCTGTAAATAATATCCCAGAGCTGCCACAGACCCCTTCCCAAACCTGGCACACCAAGGTTAGTTGACTTGAAATGTAATAGTTAAACCACTAAATGCATCACTTATCGTCCCCCGTCCCCCAGTCCTCCCACTCCCCCAGTCAGCCGCCACCAGTAATATTTGACCATTCCCACCTGTACCTGTAGGTGGCTGTTCATGTACGCTCACACTTGTATTATAGTCGTGTCCTGCTCTGCCTTGTATGCACACGCAGACACGCACAGGCATATGGCTGATGTATGTGTGTGTGTGTGTGTGTGTGTGTGTGTGTAATTCAAGGGTTCTTTCTTATTCCTTCTTTTGCAAATTGGTACTACTTTGGTCCTCTTCCATGCCCGAGACATTTTCCCTTCTGCTGGTGAAAACGCTCAGACCGTGAATCTCATTCACCAGCAGGTCTCTGCATTCTTTTAGCAGCCACTTAGAGATCCCATCAGGCCCTTGGAGCCTTCCTCACACAAAGAGCTCAGCATCCTCCTAATTGATTTCCTCATAATTTTTTTCCTGATTTGTGTTGTCACCCTCCATGACTGTTGATGCTGTATCTTTAGACACTCAGTTCACCTTTTTTAAGTTTATATATGCATAGTTTTTTCTTTCAATTCTGTAATCATCATTTATTTTTCTTGTTGTGCCGTGCCTGCAACTACCTGACTTGTCCAGACCTGTTCTATGTTTTGAGTATTCCTCTTTTGCCACACCTGCTACTCTTAGGAAACTCAATCTAGTGCACTGGTCATCACTAGAGAACCCCACAGAGTTGCTTTCATCTGATAACATTGGGCAGCTTCCTCCTTCTGCTATGGTATATCACAGTGTGGTACAAAGATTTGAAGCCCCACGATGGTGTACACTGAACGATTCTTATAGTTTTTCTCGCTAGTTTTAGTTTTTAGATGAGACTGCTACTCACACACTCAGCTCACCAAATCATAATAGACAAGCCTCTTTTCTGCTTCTTTTTGTGACAATTTCTTTAATCAGTGTGAAGCTGCTGGTGGTGGTTGTGGTGTGTGTGTGTGTGTGTGTGTACAGTACAATAAACAAAAATTCTAACATCCATGTCCAAAATGAGAATGAAAGTATAATTAGGGCCGCTTTCACAGTCGGTTTGTTTGTTTTGATCGTTACCAATGGTGCCGATCGACGCTATAGTTTTCCACGTGAAACTGGCCTATGGGGTAGTGGCGGCTGCAGAGGAAGCGAGAGGTGTTGAGAGTGTGTGGCAAGGTGCGGGGCTAGGCTAACCCTGCAGCCGCCACTACCCCATCGGCCAGTTTTAAGTGGAAATTCTTAAGCGGTGATCATCGCCATTGGTAACGATCAAAACAAACAAAACGACTATGAAAGCGGCCCTAAGTCCTGAAAAGAGAGGAATAGACAGCCTCTGATTACTATTTTTACATGAGCTGGGTGAGAAGGAAAGTGTTTTTAACTTGGCACACACACAGAGAGAGAGAGAGAGAGAGAGAGAGAGAGAGAGAGAGAGAGAGAGAGAGAGATTGCACACATCAGTTATTTTTATCATCATTATTATCATTATTATTACCACACTGATTATTATTATTGTTGCTTCCTTGCATGTTCCACTCCGCCTTCCCACTGATTGCCAGGGTATCAAATTTTATGTTAAATTATCCAATAGATTGCACTCTCATGATGGTGATGATTGTGGACGAGAAGGAAAGACAGGGGCAGGAGGACAGGAAAGTGGATCTGTGGCAGGGAGGAAAATAAGGGGCAGGATGTTTGTGTCGTGGGGGCCTCCTTCATCTTTATTTAGTGCTTTTCTATCTTTATTTTTTCTATCTATCTTTCTTTTTATCTGTATCTTTATTTTCTCTTTCTATCTTTCTTTATTTTTATCGATATCATCTTTATTTTTATCTATCTTTTTTTCCATCTTTATTTTTTCTATCTATCTTTCTTTTTATCTATATCTTTATTTTCTCTTTCTTTATTTATTTTTATCTATATCATCTTTATTTTTATCTATCTTTTTTTACATCTTTATTTTTTCTATCTATCTTTCATTTTATCTATATCTTTATTTTCTCTTTCTATCTTTCTTTTTATTTTTATCTATATCATCTTTATTTTTATCTATCTTTTTTTACATCTTTATTTTTTCTATCTATCTTTCTTTTTATCTATATCTTTATTTTCTCTTTCTATCTTTCTTTATTTTTATCTATATCATCTTTATTTTTATCTATATCTTTTTTTCTATCTTTATTTTTTCTATCTTTCATTTTATCTATATCTTTATTTTCTCTCTTTCTATCTTTATTTTTATCTATATCTTTATTTTCTCTTTCTATCTTTATTTTTATCTATATCTTTATTTTCTTTTTCTATCTTTCTATCTTTATTTTTCTATCTTTTATTTTGTGCTTGGTCTGCCTGCTCCTACCGGAAAACAAAAGCTCACCCATTGTTCCAGTTTGTTAGTGCAGTAGAGAAGTTGTGGATATTCCTTTCACTTTGTTGCCCTAGACCTCTTCTCTGTCTGTCTGTTCTATCATATCAACTAGTCTCATCCAATCAGCATCTTCTGTCCCCAGTATGTGGAAGCAAATGTAATGAGTAGCAACCCAGAAATTATAAGAGTTAGATGGAGTGGTGAGCATATGCCAGAGCAGGATGAAGTTCACTAACATCATGGACCATATTCTCAAACGCTTCGCCGCTTACACACTCACATTAGACAAGGTTTTTGAAGGGGTATTGGCATTTCCAGAGGTACATTTATGACCCTGGTGGTAGTTTGACCCCTCTTCTGTACCTTAAACGTGAAAAACGCCCATGAAAACCAGATGAACCCTTAGACGACGGCAGAACTCTACATAGACGGTCCAAAATTCAGTCCGTCAGTTTTGTATGGCAGAAATATAACAGCACTTCCAGATTACGGTAGAATCTATACATAGACGATAGTTAAAACATCCTTTATGTGGCGTAACTATATTTATGCTATGGTCCTAAGGTCGGCAGTGACTATATGTAGACGGTTAATATTGGGGGGAGCTACTCTTCAAATACTGCTGCCGTCTAAGGGTTAAACTCCATTTTAGCCTTTGGAAATAGATGACGTGAGAGGTGGAAGCGTCTGAGAATACCCGACCCAGAACAGTGTGAAAGCCCTTGTCATGCAGGGGACTAGTAATGGCTGAGGATGATGAAGTTACAGCAGGCCTTGTTTTATTTCCTGTCAAACAAACACATACATTTTTTCTTTTTTTTCCTTTTCCTTTCTGCCTCGCCACCACTTAATCCTCCCTTCACTTCATTTCTTTCCTTGCTCATCTCTCTCCCTTCTTTCCTTCTCTCCGATGCGACTTTCCTCCGTTCCCTCTTTCCTATTACTCGTTTTCCATTTTCCATTCGCATTACACACACACACACACACACACACACACACACACACGACTTTTGCCCTTGAGTTGGTGGCAGAGACATAGCAAAGAAGTGTCCTGGTATTGGCTATGTATTTTCCGCTCCCACTTGCTTCCCGCTGTAGTGATGTTGTGGTACGCTGCACTGCCTTCTGTTTGGTTACTCACGTGGTGGTTGTATGCAGCGTTATTTTATGTTCAGGGTCGGTATTATAAGACACCTTCGTTTATCACATTCGGCCAGAAAAGTAACATCCATTGGCCAGAAAAGTAGCATCCATTGGCCAGAAAAGTAACATCCATTGGCCAGAAAAGTAACATCCATTGGCCAGAAAAGTAACATCCATTGGCCAGAAAAGTAACATCCATTGGCCAGAAAAGTAACATCCATTGGCCAGAAAAGTAACATCCATTGGCCAGAAAAGTAGCATCCATTGGTCAGAAAAGTAGCATCCATTGGCCAGAAAAGTAACATCCATTGGCCAGAAAAGTAGCATCCATTGGTCAGAAAAGTAACATCCATTGGCCAGAAAAGTAGCATCCATTGGCCAGAAAAGTAACATCCATTGGCCAGAAAAGTAGCATCCATTGGCCAGAAAAGTAACATCCATTGGCCAGAAAAGTAACATCCATTGGCCAGAAAAGTAACATCCATTGGCCAGAAAAGTAACATCCATTGGCCAGAAAAGTAGCATCCATTGGCCAGAAAAGTAACATCCATTGGCCAGAAAAGTAGCATCCATTGGCCAGAAAAGTAGCATCCATTGGCCAGAAAAGTAACATCCATTGGCCAGAAAAGTAACATCCATTGGCCAGAAAAGTAACATCCATTGGCCAGAAAAGTAACATCCATTGGCCAGAAAAGTAACATCCATTGGCCAGAAAAGTAACATCCATTGGCCAGAAAAGTAGCATCCATTGGCCAGAAAAGTAGCATCCATTGGCCAGAAAAGTAACATCCATTGGCCAGAAAAGTAGCATCCATTGGCCAGAAGAGTAACATCCATTGGCCAGAAAAGTAACATCCATTGGCCAGAAAAGTAACATCCATTGGCCAGAAAAGTAACATCCATTGGCCAGAAAAGTAACATCCATTGGCCAGAAAAGTAGCATCCATTGGCCAGAAGAGTAACATCCATTGGCCAGAAAAGTAACATCCATTGGCCAGAAAAGTAACATCCATTGGCCAGAAAAGTAACATCCATTGGCCAGAAAAGTAACATCCATTGGCCAGAAAAGTAACATCCATCATCCATTGGCCAGAAAAGTAACATCCATTGGCCAGAAAAGTAACATCCATTGGCCAGAAAAGTAGCATCCATTGGCCAGAAAAGTAACATCCATTGGCCAGAAAAGTAACATCCATTGGCCAGAAAAGTAACATCCATTGGCCAGAAAAGTAACATCCATTGGCCAGAAAAGTAACATCCATTGGCCAGAAAAGTAACATCCATTGGCCAGAAAAGTAACATCCATTGGCCAGAAAAGTAACATCCATTGGCCAGAAAAGTAGCATCCATTGCAGAAAAGTAACATCCATTGGCCAGAAAAGTAACATCCATTGGCCAGAAAAGTAACATCCATTGGCCAGAAAAGTAACATCCATTGGCCAGAAAAGTAGCATCCATTGGCCAGAAAAGTAGCATCCATTGGCCAGAAAAGTAACATCCATTGGCCAGAAAAGTAACATCCATTGGCCAGAAAAGTAACATCCATTGGCCAGAAAAGTAACATCCATTGGCCAGAAAAGTAACATCCATTGGCCAGAAAAGTAGCATCCATTGGCCAGAAAAGTAACATCCATTGGCCAGAAAAGTAGCATCCATTGGCCAGAAAAGTAACATCCATTGGCCAGAAAAGTAACATCCATTGGCCAGAAAAGTAGCATCCATTGGCCAGAAAAGTAACATCCATTGGCCAGAAAAGTAACATCCATTGGCCAGAAAAGTAGCATCCATTGGTCAGAAAAGTAACATCCATTTGTCAGAAAAGTAACATCCATTGGTCAGAAAAGTAACATCCATTGGCCAGAAAAGTAGCATCCATTGGCCAGATACACTTTCATTTCTCAATCAGGTTCTAATGAGTGTTTCTTTTTGGTTCATGGTACAGAAAAATGATCAAATTACCACCAGGGTCATAAAACTACTACTGGAAATGCCCCAAACTCCTACGAAAGCCTTGTCAAATATGTGAACTTGGGCGATGAAATGTTTAGTGATACGACCCTTTGTCAATTTTTTTCTTGCAGTCTAGGTTTTTTAATTCATTGACTTATTTATAGATTGATTCCTTTATTTGTCGTAAGCAGAGTGATGGTTATTTTTTCGCTTCCATTCAGTTTTGTGATTGTTGTATAAGTGTGTGCTGACGTGATTTTTTGTTATCATTATCATTATTGTTTTCTATTTTTGGCAGAGGTTTGAGTCAAGTGCTTGGTGATTTTTTGTTATCATTATTGTTTTCTATTTTTGGCAGAGGTTTGAGTCAAGTGGTGGGTGATTTTTTGTTATCATTATTGTTTTCTATTTTTGGCAGAGGTTTGAGTCAAGTGGTGGGTGATTTTTTGTTATCATTATTGTTTTCTATTTTTGGCAGAGGTTTGAGTCAAGTGGTGGGTGATTTTTTGTTATCATTATTGTTTTCTATTTTTAGCGGAGGTTTGAGTCAAGTGGTGGGTGATTTTATGTTATCATTATCATTATTGTTTTTTATTTTTGGTGGAGGTTTGAGTCAAGTGGTTGGTGATTTTTTGTTATCATTATCATTATTGTTTTTTATTTTTGGCGGAGGTTTGAGTCAAGTGGTGTGTGATTTTATGTTATTATTATTATTGTTTTCTATTTTTAGCAGAGGTTTGAGTCAAGTGGTTGGTGATTTTTTGTTATCATTATTGTTTTCTATTTTTGGCAGAGGTTCGAGTCAAGTGGTGGGTGATTTTATGTTATTATTATTATTGTTTTCTATTTTTAGCAGTGATGGGTGATGTTTTGTGTTGTGTGGCCTTCCAGCTTTTTTTTATGTTATGTCTCTAAGTCATGAGTATAATTGTGGTGCTCCCTGCTGAAGTAAGGTAGGCAACATGGGGGCCGATCTTGAGATATCACTTGGCTCTCATCGACCAACTATTCAGGCGTTCTGAGGCAACTTTTCAGACTCAAAATTCAAAGTTGTGTCATTGTGGTCGATTTATTTTCATACCAATGCCGAGGAAAAGTGCAGAGGCAACAGAGGGAGACAGTTTCTTGTGTGTGTCGCTTGCCTCACTTCACCAGGGACCACCAGAATTATTCATGTGTGTGTTATATAAGTATTCATCAACCCAGTAGCAGCGACAGGCCAAATTTGTGCCATGATTTAAACCCCCCAAAATAGATGATACATAATCTGATCACAAATGCTTTGATATATATTATGAAATGGTTTGTGTGAGGGATGATTTTTTCTCATTTTTCTCGCTTGGGGGGACCATTAAGAAACATGATCCCCGCTGCTATCGGGTTAAGCTTTATTTTTTTTCGTGGCAGAGCAGAGCGATGACTGATTATTTTTGTTGTGTCGGCTTCCAGCTTTATATACGTACTTTATGTTATGCCTTCAAGCCTTTAAGTACAATAGTTATGCATGTTTGTGTTTGTTGATATTCCACACAATAAAGCACTATTTTCTTTTTACGTCTTAAGCAGAATGATGATTGTTTTTTATCACTGCCTTCCAGCTTTATTGTGTCACGTCTCTAGTCTATAAGTATGATCATGCCTGTGTCATATGTATGGAATTTATACATCTTAAAACCAAGAGTCCCTTTAGACCTTTATGTTGCCTTTCAGCTTTATGTAGCGTATATACTCGTGTAAAAGTTCATCTCGTAAAACTGCCCCCACACCCCCACAAGGCCACGGGAATATGTTCAGCTGAGGCAAAGATATAACCCAGAAAAGTAGCATTCATTCGGCCAGAAAAGTAACATCCATTGGCCAGAAAAGTAGCATCCATTGGGCCAGAAAAGTAGCATCCATTGGCCCAGAAAAGTAGCATCCATTGGCCCAGAAAAGTAGCATCCATTGACCCAGAAAAGTAACATCCATTGACCCAGAAAAGTAACATCCATTGACCCAGAAAAGTAACATCCATTGACCCAGAAAAGTAACATCCATTGGGCCAGAAAAGTAACATTCATTGGGCCAGAAAAGTAGCAACCATTGGCCCAGAAAAGTAGCAACCATTGGCCCAGAAAAGTAGCAACCATTGGCCCAGAAAAGTGCATCCATTGGCCTAGAAAAGTAACATTCTTAAGTCACTCCAGAAACTTATCATCCTTAAATTACTGAAAGGATGAGCTGTTTACACGAGCAGATATGATATGCCTTTAAAATTGTATGCCTGTGTGTCTCCTGCAAATATTTTCCATCATAAATCATGCCATCCTTTCGAAGTTTATGTGCATTTTCTATGTTTAAAAGCCCAAAATGTGTATGTATGCAAAGTTATTAGTGTTCAAATTTGATGTTTGTTTTGTAGGAGATTGTTTTCTATTCAGGATAAAATCAATGAGCAAGTTTTTTTTTCATGATTTCCCACTCTGATTTACATACTTTTTGGGTCCACACTTTGGTCCATACTTTTTTCCATACTTTTTTGTTCATTCTTTTTTTCATACTTTCTTTTGCCCATACTTTTTTTGTCCATACTTTTGACCATACTTTTTTGTTCATTCTTTTTTTTCATACTTTCTTTTGCCCATACTTTTTTTGCCCATACTTTTTTTGTCCATACTTTTTCCCTACTTTTTTTGTCCATACTTTTTCCATACTTTTTTTTTGTCCATACTTTTTCAATATTTTTTTTGTCCATACTTTTTCCATACTTTTTTTGTCCATACTTTTTCCATACTTTTTTTGTCCATACTTTTTCCATACTTTTTTTGTCCATACTTTTTCCATACTTTTTTTTGTCCATACTTTTTCCATACTTTTTTTGTCCATACTTTTTCAATATTTTTTTTTGTCCATACTTTTTCCATACTTTTTTTTGTCCATACTTTTTCCATACTTTTTTTGTCCATACTTTTTCCATACTTTTTTTGTCCATACTTTTTCCATACTTTTTCCATACTTTTTTTCTCCATACTTTTTCAATATTTTTTTTGTCCATACTTTTTCCATACTTTTTTTTGTCCATACTTTTTCCATACTTTTTTTTCTCCATACTTTTTCCATACTTTTTTTTGTTCATACTTTTTCAATACTTCTTTTGTCCATACTTTTTCCATACTTTTTTTTTGTCCATACTTTTTCCATACTTTGTTTTGTCCATACTTTTTCAGTACTTTCTTTTGTCCATACTTTTTTTGTCCATACTTTTTTTGTCCATACTTTTTCAGTACTTTCTTTTGTCCATACTTTTTTTGTCCATACTTTTTTTGTCCATACTTTTTTTGTCCATACTTTTTCAGTACTTTCTTTTGTCCATACTTTTTTTGTCCATACTTTTTTTGTCCATACTTTTTTTGTCCATACTTTTTTTGTCCATACTTTTTCCATACTTTTTTTTGTCCATACTTTTTCCATACTTTTTTTTTCGATACTTTTTCCATACTTTTTTTGTCCATACCTTTTCCATACTTTTTTTGTCCATACTATTTCAGTACTTCTTTTGTCCATACTTTTTCAATACTTTCTTTTGCCCATACTTTTTTGTCCATACTTTTTCCATACTTTTATTTGTCCATAATTTTTCCATACTTAATTTTTGTCCATACTTTTTCCATACTTTTTTTTTGTCCATACTTTTTCAATACTTTTTTTGTCCGTACTATTTCAATACTTCTTTTGTCCATACTTTTTCAATACTTTTTTTGTCCGTACTATTTCAATACTTCTTTTGTCCATACTTTTTCAATACTTTTTTTGTCCGTACTATTTCAATACTTCTTTTGTCCATACTTTTTCAATACTTTTTTTGTCCGTACTATTTCAATACTTCTTTTGTCCATACCTTTTCAATACTTTCTTTTGTCCATACTTTTTTCAATACTTTCTTTTGTCAATACTTTCTTTTGTCCATACTTTTTCAAAACTTTTTGTCCATACCTTTTTCAATACTTTCTTTTGTCCATACTTTTTTCAATACTTTCTTTTGTCCATACTTTTTCCATACTGTTTTTGTCCATACTTTTTCAATACTTTTTTTTGTCCATACTTTTTCAATACTTTTTTTTGTCCATACTTTTTCAATACTTTTTTTTGTCCATACTTTTTCAATACTTTTTTTTGTCCATACTTTTTTCAATACTTTTTTTTGTCCATACTTTTTCAATACTTTTGTCCATACTTTTTTCAATACTGTTTTTGTCCATACTTTTTTTTACCATACTTTTTCTCCATACTTTTTTGTCCATACTTTTTTTCCATACCTTTTTTGGCTATACTTTCTCCATACTTTATTCATACTTTTTTGTTTGTCATGGTTGGAATTTGATTGTTTTTATGAGCTTCTGATATCTGCACTTTGCTTTTCTTATATTTATCTTTGTCTACTTTTGATTTCTTTGTCCTTATCAGCGGAGTCACACTATAAGGATTGAATTGTTCCGTGGGATGCTCTCATTTCGCTTTCTCTGTATTTTGATTTGTTTCCTGTTTATGCGCCATTGACTTCTTTTGCTTTGTATTGCAGAGCTCTCTGTCTTTTGTCAGAAATATTGTGTCCCCACTTTTTATTTTTCTATCATGGTTCAAGGTGTTTGTGTTGCAAGTTTGTACTATATTTTCTTAATCAGAGCAACAATAAGAGAACATTTTTTTTCTTATATAGTCCTTGATTTCTTATACTGTAAAGAAAAAAGTTTAAATCCAACATAAAGTCACCATGTTTGTGTTTCAAGTTTGTACCATAATATATTTTCTTAATTAGAGCAACAGTAAGAGAGCACTTTTTTTCTTATATAGTCCTTGATTTCTTATACTGTAAAGAAAATAGTTTAAATCCAGCATAAAGTCACCATAATTTCCATTTTTCCATCATCCCGTTCAAGGTGTTTGTTTTTCAAGTTTGGACCATAATATATTTTCTTAATCAGAGCAACATAAGAGAACATTTTTTCTTATGTAGTCCTTGAACTCATACTGTTAAGAAAATAATATAAATCCAGCATAAAGTCACTAATTGTTCCTCAAGCCTCTAAACTTAAATATTGTTTGTGATTGTGATTTAAGTGACAATGCACACTGTAACTTCCTTAGTCTCCTGTATTATTCTAAACTTAATTTTTTACTCACCTAACCTCCTCGATGCACACTGCATGGCCATAAAGCCCTTCATACCGATTTTCTTGTTTTGCAGCAGCTTGTGTACTTGAAAACACACACACACACACACACACACACACACACACAAATAAACAAACACACATATACATACATTTTTCGTTTTTTTTTTCATTTTTCTTTCTTTCTCGCCAATACTTCATTCTATCTTCACCCCATTTCTTTCCCTTCCTCTTCGCTTTCCCTCCCTTCCTTCCTTTCCTTCGTTTTCTTCTCTCCAACCTGACTTTCCTCCGTTCTCTCTTTTCTTTTATTCATTTTCCATAATCCATTCACATTACACACACACACACACACACACACACACACACACACACACACACACACACACTCTCTTTCACTACTGCAAGTCTCCCCTATAAAGCACCGTCTTACCTAACTGGATCTCCCTTTGTTTTTCTCTCCCTTTGCCTGGTCTGGTGGGTGATTGGCGGCGGCAGCAGCAGCGATGGGGGCGGGAGAGCGGGTGACGCGTGGGAGGAGGGCCGGCCGGAGGAGCAGGAGGTGTTGGTGGTACTGAACAAGGACCAACTCGACAAAGCCAGCAAGGACACGCATCATAAACTACTGCCACAGGACTTCAAGGTGTGTGTGTGCGTGTGTGTGTGTGTGCGTGTGTGTGTGTGTGTGTGTGTGTGTGTGTGAGATGCGAATGGAAAATGGAAAACGAATAAAATGAGAGAGGGAACGAAGGAAAGTCGGGTCGGAGAGAAGGAAAGGAAGGGAAGGAAGGAAAGGAGGGAAAGCGATGAGGAAGGGAAAGAAACGGAGTGAAGAGGGGATTAAGTAACGGCAAGAAAGGAATGAAAAGGGAAAAAGAGGAAAAATGTATGTATATGTGTGTTTGTTTGTGTGTGTATGTATTTACCTAGTTTTACCTAGTTGTGAAATACAGGAAAAGAGGTGCACTAGGCTCATGCTGTCCCATCTCCATAACGCTTATTATCCAGTTTGGCTTTAAATTCATGAATTGTTTTTGCACACACAGTCTCCTCGTCAAGTCCGTTCCATATTGTTATGCTTCTGTATGGAAAACTGTATTTCTTGATGTCTCTCCTACAGTTGCTCTTCTTCAATTTCTTACTATTCCCTCTTGTCACACTCCTGTCACGTACCACTAAATCTTTCCTGTCCAATTTCTTCAATCCCTCTTGTATCCTGTACAATGCTATTAGGTCCCCTCTCTCTCTTCTGCTCTCCAGTGTTGTTAGTCCCAATTTCTCCAGTCTTTCTTCATAAGTATGTTCTCTCAGAGTTTCCGGTAATTTAGTCGCTGCTCTTTGTATTCTTTCCAACTTTCTAATTTCTTTCTTCAATCTAGGTGACCACACTAATGCTGCATATTCTAGTCTTGGATGTATCATCAATGTTATTAGTTTCTTCACCATTTCTTCATCTAAGTATGTAAATGCTGCTTTTATGTTTCTAAGAGTGATCTGTTATGATCACTCCCAGATCTTTTTCTTCTGTTTTTTTCATGATTCTTTCATTACTCAGAGAGTAGTTCCCCGATATTTGTCTACTGCTCTTACCAAACTCCAACACACTACACTTCTTTGTACTGAAAGTCATTTCCATTTGCGTGACCATTCACTTATTCTATCGAGATCTTGGCTCAGGGCTACACAGTCATCTTCATTAGCCACCCTCCTCATTATTTTAGCATCATCAGCAAATATATTCATATAGCTTGTCACCCCTTCTGTCATGTCATTAATATATGAGTATATTGCAAACATAATCGGAGCCAACACTGATCCTTGGGGACTCCACTAGTCACTTCCGTCCAGCTTGATTTATTGTTCTTAATTACTGTTCTCATTTCTCTCTTTGACAAAAAGTCTATAATCCAATACAATATTGAACCTCCCAGACCTCCAACATGACTGAGTTTCCATATTAATCACTTGTGTGGTACTTTATCAAACGCTTTCTTTTAAGTCCAGATACAGTAATCCCTCGCCATATCACGGTTCACTTATCGCGGTCTCGCTGTATTGCTGATTTTTAAATTGTATCGTATCGTGGATTTTTCGCTATATCGTGGGATTTTGCTGTAAAATAAGGATTTTCTTGCCTTAAAAATGAAAACGATACAAATAAGCTAAATAAGCACCTAAGTCACCCACCCATTTTTTTATATTTCCATCACGGCCTGTTGAGCCGTTAGTCTTTTCCCTGGTTCACTCCTCCCTCACTTTCTTTCTTTCTTCTCCCTCTCTGTCCCTGTATTTTTCTCCTTCCTTCTTATTTCTTTCTTCTTTTCCTTTCCTCTCCCTCCCAGTTTTTCTCTTTTAATCTCTTTCCCTCTCACTCACACCCTTTCTCTCCCCCTCTTTCCTCACCTTTACCTGACCCTCCCTACCTCTCTCTTTTAATCTGTCCCTCCCACTCACACCCCTTCTTTCCTCACCTTTACTCTTCTTTTCCCATCCCATTTCCTCCACTCATTTCCCTTGTTTCCTCCTTTCTCACACCCTCTTATCTCTAGTCTTATCTCTCACTCTATCACTCTTCTTTTTCCTCCCTTTCTCCTTCCCCATTAGATTATTAAACACACACACACACACACACACACACACACACACACACACACACACACACAGAAGGGGAAATGGGAAGGTTGTGTTAGGGAGGGTCAGAAGTGAGTCAGGTCATATCCTGACGAAAGCCCTGACCTGACTCTCCCTTCTGCCACTCCCTCCCCACACCCTTCTCATTTCCCCTTCTGTGTGTGTGTACAACTAGGTAAACACACACACACACACACACACACACACACAGAAGGTGAAATGGAAAGGGTGTGGGGAGGGAGGGGCAGAAGTGAGTCAGGTCAGGTCCTGACTGAAGTCCTGACCTGACTCTCCTTCAGGACCTGACATGACTCTCCCCACACCCTTCTCCTTGTTTTCATCCTCTTTATCTCTCCCTGTTTCCTCCACTACTTTTCCTTGTTCTCCCTTCTTACATCCTCTCGGTATTTTTTTCATGACTCACTCTGTCCCTCTCCTCCTTTTCCCCTTCCCTGTATTTACCTAGTTGTGATATAAAGGAAGTGAGTTACGCTCATATTGTCCTCTCTCCGAGTATTCTTCCGCCCCACTCAACAAACTAATTCCTGCATGAAGTTCATATTTACGAAGCAAATGTCGAAAGTCGAAAGAAGAATTATAGTCGTGGGAAGTGTTTATAAGAGTGTGGGAAAGGTCAATAGGAGTGTGGGAAAGGTTTGCAAGAGTGTGGGGAGGGTTTATAAAGCCTTAAAATATATATAAATAATAAAATAAATATAAGGTCGCTACTTCGCGGATTTTCACCTATCGCGGGGGGTTCTGGAACCTAACCCCCGCGATAGACGAGGGATTACTGTACACGCAATCCGTCCAACAGTCCCTTTCCTGTATTATATCAATTACTCTTGAATAGAAGCTTATCAGATTAGTTACACAAGATCGTCCTCCTCTGAATCCGAATTGACTTTTCGTTAATATACTGTTGCTTTCTAAATATTTCACCCATCTGTTTTGTAGAATTTTCTCACACATCTTGACTGCTACGCTTGTTAATGACACTGGCCTATAGTTTAACGGATCTTCTTTACTTCTTCCTTTATATATTGGGACGATGTTAGCCTGTTTCCAGTCCATTGGTACCTTCCCTTGTAATAGTGAGACATTAATCAATTGCTCACGTTTCCAGCTATTTGTTGGTTACACTCTTTTACCATCCACTTTGATATACCATCCAGTCCTGCGGATTTCCTCGGATCCAGTTCTTCCAATAATTTTCTAACTTCATCTGTTGATGTTTGTATCCTTTCCAGTTTAACTCTCTCCTCCAGCACCATCTGGAGTGTGTGTGTGTGTGTGTGTGTGTGTGTGTGTGTGTGTGTGTGTGTGTGTGTGTACTGTTGCAGTTGGCATTGTTTTTTCATGAGCTAATGGTGAGTGTGAGCTTCTGTGGGTGTGAGTATGTTTCACTTGTTTATATCTATCTTAACGATACCAATAGACTCGTATACGTCTTCCCCAGATTGAGCTGTGGTGGTTAGTGACGTACGTAAACAAAGGTGGTGGCGGCGGGGGCAGTAGTGGGAGCAGCAACAACGCGGTTGACTCGAGAGACAGCGGCTCCACGCCAAGCACCATCACGCCGTCTGGGTCATCCTCGGACACTGACGATGATGACGAGGAGGAGGACGAGGACGAGGACTGGGACTCAGGTAGTGGTGGTCAGTCACACACTCCCTCTCTGTCTGTCTGTCTGGCTGTTTGCTTTTGTTTGTTTGGCTTCAACTACTTGTGTGTGTGTTTTTTTAGCATTTTTTTCCGCTTTTCACTTGTTACTTCTTTTCTGTGTTTGTCCCGCCTTATTACGTTATGTCCAGTGTTTCCTGAGCTAAAGATTTTTTTTCATTGTAGATTATTTGTCTATGTCTATATATGTGTCTGCCTCTTGTGTCTTCTTTGTTTTTGCTTCTGCGTCAATTTTTATTTGCTTGTTTTTTCCTCTACACGTATTGTTGCTCTGCTTATATTTGTTTTCCTGCTGCATTTTGTTTTGTTTTTGAGTCACTGAGCATTTTTTTCCGTGTCTTCGTGTGTGAATTATTAACTTTATTTACTGTTCCTTCTGCAGTGTTGTTGTTTATCTGTCTCTCCTTTTCTGTTCCATCTTTATACCTTTGAGTGTTTGCGGCGGTGTGTGTGTGTGTGTGTGTCTGTCTGTCCATCTATTTGTTTTTAGTTCCTGCTTCTTTGTTTCTTTCTTAAGGTAGTTTCATAATTTTTTTTTCCTTCACTTTTCTTGTCCAATGTTTAAGGTGCTCATATTTTGATCTAGTTTTCACCTTATTCTTGTCACCTCATTTATTCTTTATCATTTATTCCCTTGCTTCATTGTTTCTTTTTAATCTATTTTCATTATTTTTTCAGTTTCCTCTTTTAATATACAGGTTGAGAATCCTTTATCCGAAATTCAAAAATCCGAAAACCTCCAAAATCTGAAAGTATTTTTTAATGCTGACATGATGCGTCACAAATGGAAAATTTCACAAAACAACCCGTTCTCTTTTCCCATTTTCTTCCTTTTTCCATCATAATAAGACACAATGGCTATTTATAACATTTCTAAGACCATATTTAATTTATTCCCGCTTTTTACATCTAAGTGATAAAGGTGTTTATGTTGAAATTAAAGGTTTAATTTTAATACGGTAAACTGTTAAATCGTAATCTGGGAATTTGTTGTTTGCACGTCAAGGTAACTCTGCTTTTTGACGTCTTGCTATCTACGAACATGCTTAAGGGGAAAAAAAGAAGATAAGGTGGAGATTGAGACAGGAAGAAAGCAAAGAAAATTATGGGGTTGAGGCAGACAGGAATAAAGGAAGGAATGGAGGAACAAGGGGAAGTCTTGCTATATCTGCTGAACGATTTAGATATTAAGGAAGGGAAGATAAAAAAAAATAGATGGGGTGAGAAGGGCAGAGATCGACACGCCAGTCCTCGTCGATAGAGCCAACTTTTGGTCGGTGACAGCCAATAAAGTTGATCTGTCGGCTCCCTCTTCATGGGCTGTTACCCGATAAAGGCCCATGGTCCCTCCACGGAAGGACAAATCAAGATGTGGATGGATGAATGGATGAGGAGGAGGTAGATAGCAGAGTTGCCAAATTATCGTACTCAAAACCGCATTTATCAGTTCCAGGGCCCAAAACTTTCCTACCCACACAGATAACGAAATACCAGTTAAAGTTCTCGTTAAAAGCATTACTTATTGGCGTTTGTTTGCAATAGCTGTGACTCAGAAACCGGAAAATACGACGTGCTGAGTGGCTGAATACAATAAGTTGGTAACCCTGGTAGGAAGATGAATAAAGAGGAAGAAAGGAAGGAAAGAAGAAGCAGGGAGGTCTGGCAGTCCCGGGCGTCGGTGTTGTTGGGAATATGTATCATACCGCCCACACTTCTCATGCCTCTCAAAGTGTGTATATCTCATCATTTTGTTAAGGAATTGTCTTTTCTTACTTGCAAAGTTATATTTCAAATTGAAAACACAATTTCTAAGCATTTGTAAATCAAACAGTCGTCACAGTAACACCTTTGCTCATTACTCATTGTGATTACTGTGTGTTGTGTGCTCTGGAGTGTAAAGGTATTGTTAAAAATGTCAAAAATTCTGAAATTTGAAAAAATTCCGAAATCTGCAACACTTTCAGTCCCAGGAATTTTTGATGAGGGATTTTCAACCTGTAACACCTTTTTTGTCCAATTTTTAAACCACTCATTTTTACCTGCTTTTTTTTTACCTGCTTTTTTTTACCTGTTTTTTTGTCCAATTTTTAAATCACTCATTTTTACCTGCTTTTTTTTACCTGCTTTTTTTTACCTGTTTTTTGGTCCAATTTTTAAATCACTCATTTTTACCTGCTTTTTTTTACCTGTTTTTTGGTCCAATTTTTAAATCACTCATTTTTACCTGCTTTTTTTTACCTGTTTTTTGGTCCAATTTTTAAATCACTCATTTTTACCTGCTTTTTTTTACCTGTTTTTTGGTCCAATTTTTAAATCACTCATTTTTACCTACTTTTCACCTACTTTTTGTTAGTTAATGCATTTCTTTTTAACTATTGCTGCTTCATTTTCTTGATCCTAAGTCATATTCATGTTTCCCCTCGTCAGGTATTTCAGGCTTCTTCTTGTCCTTGTTTTGGGCCTTTTATATATTCTTATTTCCTTTGTATAGTATTTATTTATCTATTTGTTTATTTATTTATTTATTTTTCTGCTTTGCTTGTTTCAATTTTCAGTCGTATGTATAATCATGTTCCTCTGTTTTCTCTCAATATTTTAAGTTTTAGGTTTTCAGGTTTTATGTCTTGTTCTATTTTCAAACCACTGATTTTTTTGGCTATTTTTCAAGTGCTTGCCACTCTTTCATTCTTGTCTCCTTTGGTTATATTCCTGCCTGCTTGGTAACATTCACAGCCACTTCCATTATCTTTTACCCTGTTTTTTTCCTTTAGTATTTCAGGCTTTTTGTGTTATTATGAGGTACTGATATTTTTACCTATTTTCATTATACTGTTTATTTTTCTTGGATTTCTTTATATATGAGTGCATTCCTGTTGGCTTGTTTATGAAGTAATTTTCAATATGTTTTCCTCTTTTTCCCCATCTTTATTGATTACATTCTGCTGACTTGTTTATATGGAAATTTCGATACCATATTATATTATATTTCTATACCATATAATTTTTCTTCTCCATTTTTCCTACATCTTTCCATGTTGCTTGATTATGATTGCTTGTTGTTTTTGTTCTGCTGTGCATGCTTCAGTATTGCCATATGTTCGTGTTTCTAATTTTGTTTTTGTTTGCAATCTATTTTACAATGCGTTGTGGTTTTTGTTTTGTTTGTATTATTTATGTACTGTGTGCTGTGCCTACTTGACACAAACACAAACAAACACACAACTTAGCTACAGTAAACTCTATCCGTTAGGAAGGCCTGAAGGCCTGACCAGATTTTTTAACTAGACACATCAGGAATGTAAAAATCAACTGTCAGGTGCCTCAGGAATGGAAGAGGGCCAGTGTGGTAGCCATTTACAAAAAAAGGAATCGAGAAGAATCCCTCGATTATAGTCCAGTGTCACTGACAAGTGTGGTTGCAGAATTGTGCAAGAGAATTTTAAATGACTGAAGGATAAAATATCTGAAGTAGATCAATATTTTGACAGGATGTTGTTTTGGAATGGCCTGGATAACAAAATTGCTCTGTCCAACAAACTTAGATATCAGTTGAAAGCTGCATTTGACCAATTTGTGAATGGAGATGGAACACCATCAGCATAGAGTACTTCCAGTACATCACAACTTGGTAAACACACACAACCTTGCACTCCCACACAAACACAATACAAAGTGCCCCAGTGTGTATATGTCTATGGCTTTTGCATTGCTGTTTTGGTTTATATATATATATATATATATATATATATATATATATATATATATATATATATATATATATATATATATATATATATATATATATATATATATATATATATATATATTATCTTAACAGTGATTGATTTACTACATAATGAGTACAGGCACACATTATTTTCTCTACTCAGGATGTTTTTGTTTTTGTTTCCGTTGTTGAGTGTTGATCATTTGGCTTAATGCGTCACCCCAGCTTCTGGTAGTTGGACAGTTTTGTCTTTTTTCTGCATTATTCCTTGTTTTTAGGTTCCATGTATTTGTGTTTGTGGGGGGTATAAATTAAAAATATTTTCAAGGAAAACAACAAGCAGAACTATATGTGTGTGTGTGTGTGTGTGTGTGTGTGTGTGTGTGTGTGTACGCGCATGTTGCCTTTCTGGGATAAACATTTGCTATAATAATTTGTTTAGCCGTTGACATTTTTTTCATTTTGAATTCACTGTTGTTCCGTTATGTGTATTTGAATTTATTTAGCATGTTTGTGTGAGTAGTCATGTTTAAGTGTGGGTGTAATTACCAGTGAGTCTCAGGGAATGTTCACCAATTCCCACACACCATTCCAAGTAGTACTCATATCACTCCTGGAGAAGTGAACTGAGGTAGGAAATTAAATATTGGCAAATTAACTTTTTACAGTTTAGAAGGCAGGTCAAGGGGAAAAAAACCCATTATGCTTCTGCTGAAAAAAAAAGCACAGTAAACCCTTGATATAATGGATCTGCTTATAACAGATTTTGGATATAATGGACAAGGTCAGAGGGTCAGAAATCCACAGGGACTGACCGAGAGAAGTTTGTAACCAACCATGTCTGGTACCTACAATAGCATCTGCTAGCTACCTGGCCCTCCTCCCTTTATCTGCTGTCCAATCCTTCAGTTACTGTAGTCTTCCAGCCCACCTGATGAAATATTTTCCTCCTTGTGGTTCCCATTCAAATGAAGAACGTATTTACACCACAAGAAAGTCTTACGCATCAATCCGGGATATAAATGTAATGGAATATAGCCAAGTGTTTGTGAGTGTCAGTACTGACACAGCTTAAGGGGTTGTCTGTTAGGTACATTAGGTTTGGTTAATTTAAATTTTTTCTGCACACGGTGTGGGGCGGCGTAAAAACACAGCACAGGACGGAACTGGGCGGCGGTGGGGGGTGGCCCACTACTTGGGCTGATGTGAGAAATACCTCCTCACAGAAATAAGTTGCTCTGCTGTACACCACGCATGCGCATTGGGGGAACACACAGCAGGAAAAACACTAATTTGCCTGGTTTTGTTCTAGTTTGTCCACTTGTGATCTTTGTGAGTTGTGAATGAAATATTGAAACGGCAAGCAAGTTGAACCTCTCTCTGCGAGCTATTTTGCAGCTGCGGCAGCAGGTGTACAAGAGGCTTTGAAAAGTTAATCATTTAATGATTTGTGACAAACAGTCAGCAGATTATTTCATAACACCAAAAACTACCAAAAAAAAAAAATAAAATAAAATAAATAAATAAATTGTCTGCCAGTGTGAGATTGGTGCACTTGTAAGATTTTACCCATAACTGTAACAATACGGCTCCCCTGCAGGGCTCCTCTGCCAACCTGGCAGCCACAGTGCCCCGTAGTCCGTAGTGCAGCTATACAGACAACGTGCAGACAACATACACAGTAAAAAAACTGTACCTACGTTTATTAGGATCGTTGGTCTTATTATACGTATTTTGAAATTTCCGCCACTTAAAACAGACTTTCGACGTTAACGGACTAAGTTCCCCCCAAATAGTCCGTTATGTTGAGGGTTTACTGTACTTCGAGATAGATACTGATAAACAAAGTTGAATGTTTATTTGAGGGATGTCTTCATACTCCACTTTTGAAAGAAAAAGTATGGTAGTAGGAATTACAGACAAAGGTTAGTATTTCCAGAGTTAACCAGGGAAAGTAATGAAAGGATGGAGATATTGGTTAACTCTTGCATTCGGAAGTTGGATAGCATGGGGATGAGCTTGAATAGAAGGATTTTTGCACTATAGGACAATAGCTTATTTTCATATCACAACTCATTTTTCTGGGATAGTTTACCTTTTATGAGTAGAACTTGGTGAACATTTCCTACGATGATTTATCAACATGTACAAATATACCCTCCTGGTGTCTGCTACTCTCTCCAATCATGACATTAATTTTTTGTTTTCTCCTCTAGAGGTGTAAATTTGGCAGGCTTCTCCTATACATAGTAATTGATAATACTCTGGCATGAAATAATTTGTCCTCTTACACTAATGTTTTGACTACAGTGAAATCAGAATGGCGAGATCATTTTTGTGTTGGCTCCTGCAGGTCCTTTCCTCCCTACTGCTCTGCCACACAATCCCATCACCTATCTCTTCCCCTCGTGTGTCAGCTGTAGGTAATGTATGAGGGGAAGAGACAAGTGTTGGGGCTGTATGGCAGAGTGGTGGGGAGGAAAGGACCCAAGAAGCCAAAGCAAAAATCGATCTCACCAATCTTGTTTCACTGTAGGGGATGTTTGCCGATTTGTACATGGTATTCCAGTTCTTACTCTCGTTGCGGGGGAAAACCCGATAAATTGATTTGAGTTGTACACATGAACTTTGGTTGAAATAAGATTGATGAAACATTTTTCATCCAGGGGGGAAAAAAGTAAAGTAGATCCGGGTTGTATAAATGAAGTTTAGCCAAATTAAAATCGATAAAACCTATCTTATCGAGGGGAAAAAAAAGTTAAAAAAAATCTTCATTTGTATAAATGAACTTAGCTCAGTCTCAAAATAAGATTGGTTAAACATATCTTATCAGGGGAGAAAAAGTGAAACTGATTCGAGTTGTATAAATGAACTTACTCAAAATATGATTGATAAAACAAAAACATTTCTCATATAGGCTAGTTTTATTTTATGGTAGTGGAAACGGTTTAACCCCTTCACTCCGGCGACACCGACATCGGCGTCCAACAGCATCATTGTATGGAAAGGGTTAGTCCTCTTCTAAACCTCTTAATCCTCTTCCATTTCCTCTTGATGCTCTTCTAAACCTCTTAAGAGGAAATGGAAGAGGATTAAGAGGACTTTAAAGGAGAATTGAGAGGTTTAGAAGAGGATTAATCCTCTTCCATTTCCTCTTGACCCTTTCCATACTGTGACGCTGACGTCTGCATCACGGATGGAAAGGGTTAAGGGCCAAAAAAAAAATGAAGACAAAAAAGTCTGCTAATCACTGCTCATATAAAAAGAAGTAAAGAGTTAATTTTTGTCCCTCAACTCAATAGTATTCCAGATGACTTTTTCTGACATGAGTACCAACTGGAAAGGTGCGTACGTGCCGGCAAACACACCCATGACCTGATGCCTTGTGGTGGAGGAGGACAGGCAGGGCAGTGCTTTAAGCAGGGTGGCTCACAAGGTTTATGGGAAGGCTAGCTATACATTTTCTTTGATATATATTTGCACTATGCACTACTTAGCTTGGCTGTTGGTGAGCCTTACAGCAGATATTCTAAATGTCGTCTTAGTATAGTAACCGTTATGTGGCTAATTTGGCTTTTTAATTCCTCTTTTGGACAGATTTAGTTAGAAATGTTGTATTTTCACAGCTAGTAGATATATTGCAGACTATCATAAAGAGTGATATAAAAGCTCAACTACTATGCATTTCAGCGGCAGACAAACGGTGTTTTTTGCAGATATCTCCTAAACTAATCGTTGGATGAGTATGATATTTCAGCACACTACCTTGAACATCCGTTCGTAATTTTTTGTTAACATACCATATTGCTATATGTGTTATGTGAGGAGTTTACTGAGTGATATTACGCCTAATCCAGTCATCATATCAAAGGTGTTACACAGAAACGGAAGAGTGTGGGGTACTCTGCCTAACCCTCCACCACCACCACCACCACCACCACCCTGAAGAACCCCCAGACCACTCCTTCTCTACCCCAGTATCACATGACCCTCTTCCCCCCCCCCCCTACTCACACCATCAGCCTTCCACCTGTGATTTTTTTTCCCTATTGTAATTACATACATATAGGTATAATAGTTACATACGTCAGTATGTACAATTTTGTACATACATATCATACATTAATAATATTATCTAATACAATTGCTGGTATATGTGGACATGAAAACCAGACTGGGTCAAACGACCGTTAAAGCAATAGCTAATTCCGCTGTTAATGGCCGTATAGCTTGATAATAAGCAACGTATCTAACCCGTATCTCCTCCCTCTATCCGAGGTCTGAGGTGCATTATACACATATGTATAGATTAAGAAAAATATATGCAGTTTATAATTTTTTGATAACATGAATATACAACAAACAAGTCAACAAAATAATATTATATATAAACTGGACCACTTTTTATGATCAATAGGCAGACAGTACGCAATAAGAATATCAACTTTTCCTAACAGTAGAAGGTCCAAGTCACAGGTAATTCCAGCACATCATGTTCACGTGGTTGACCATAACGACTGCAAACATGGCTCTCCTATATACTACTGCATAAGCGTGCTGTTGTACAGTAATTATCAACGTGAACCACTTCTTGCCTTCATGAAATTGTACCATACTCTTAGGAAATAATCATATCTATACATACACACTTACAGAACATTATAATGTATAAATACAGTAGTGGGAGAAGTAGGGATAAAGAGGCGTAGTAGTGGTTAGGAATGGTTTGGTTGGTGTGTGGGGGGGGTTTCATCTTTCAATGTGTGAACATGATGACTGGGTTTTGTTTTTTTTTTTTGAGTAAACTCCTCACATAACATATATAGCAATGTGGTATGTTTACCAAAAAAAAAAATTCTGTGAAGGTAGTGTGTGTTGAAATATCATACTCATCCAACGATTCGTTTAGGAGATATCTGCAAAAAACACCGTTTGTCCACCGCTGAAATGCATAGTAAAGACACCTTAAAAAATGGATCCAAGAAGTCAAATCAGTCACAGTATTGTTGATGATGTCATATGACATTTAAGAAATCAGCTCCTTCCTGCCATCCAGCTCTGCCCTATTTCAGTGATCATAAAAAAACATTGATCACCTTATGGCAAAAGTGCTGTCATGATTGCCTTAGTGAGTGTCACCAGGCTGTCTCCTTAGGCTCTCGATATATATTTGCATGTATGAAAAAAAGTACAAGATCACATGTGTTTTTTACCCATCAAGAAGGGAGTAGCAAAACACTTTACTAGCCAGAATTAACACTCCTTTTGAATTCTTTTTCTTTTTTCCTTTACTGAAAAAAAAGACAAATGCTGACAAAATGATGCAGCTGTTCACGTCCTGCTGTCGTTAAATGGCTCCGAGATAGAGGAAGAGAGCTGCTGCCATCTAGTGAGCTTTGTTTTTGTCAGTCACTGGGATGAGCTGTAACCTGTCCCTTAAAGCCCTGCCCCTCCTGAGGTTGTCACTGGTAGGCTGAGGTTGTTTCTGTTGTCTTGAATTGAAAAATTACCAAAACCATTAATTAGTCTCATGTAAGCTATACTAAAGGGGGTTTATTTATGTGAAAAGTGACTACAGTTGAAGGTAATGGTACTATTGGTAATTACTGGTTCTCTGAGTGAAGGGCGAGGAGGGTCCGGGCCTTGGGGACTCGTTGGGTTATGGTGACTATGGTTGGGCATCCATCTCTTCATGATCCGCGGCTGTGTTTGCGTCTGCTGTGTCCGTGGCATAGTTTTCAGTGTGCATCAAAATTTAGTTCAGCTCAGTGCACAGAACTTTTGAGACAGACCAATATCAAAGGGAAGAGAACTGTTGCAATTACTGCCACTACCACAGCCGTGTTGTGATAAATGGAGGCTTCTCAGCATTCTCCAATGTGAAATTTTTCACTGACATGGACATGGATGACAATGGGTCATGGATCATGGACAAGTGGACTGTTGGCCTTCGTGTGTGTGTGTGTGTGTGTGTGTGTGTGTGTGTGTCTCTCTCTCTCTCTCTCTCTCTCTCTCTCTCTCTCTCTCTCTCTCTCTCTCTCTCTCTCTCTCTCTCTCTCTCTCTCTCTCTCTCTCTCTCTCTCTCTCTCTCTCTCTCTCTCTCTTCAGTAGGTAATGATGTCTAATCCTTCAAACTATCTCACCAACACATTGCCCAGTGGTCTAAATAGGACAGAGGGACAAGAGACACACATTCCATTAGGCCTTTGGTTCCTCTGCAAGGTTTGTTTGGTAGTCAGTGTGCGTTATTCCAATGAGGTATATTCAGGGTTGCCAGCCAGCAGGTGTCAGTTCACGGGCCCACGAAGCTTGAACTATTCTTTCAATTATCACAAATTACCTGTGTTTCTCTGGGGCCTGTAAAAACTACACTCCAGTACTATAAGTGATACTGTTGGTAATGTAAATAGTTGATCACTCTCGTTTTATTTATTGGTAAACGTGAGAAAGTAAATGACCGAGAATGATCTACTGCATTTTTATTAACAACTGTTTCACTTTTTATGTTGAAATGTAATTGTTACAAGCCCCAGAGATACACAGGTAATTCACAATAATTGAAAGAATAGTTCAAGCTTCGTGGGCCCAGTGACATGATTGCTGGTGAAGCCTGCTAAAAATGAATATACCCCATTAGTTTTCACTCCTGGAAAGAGACCAGTGAGCTGAGGTATGAATATCTAATACAGGGAGTCCTCAAGTTACAATGCATGCAACTTACTACTGCTCACACATACAACCAGGCCAATGATATTGGTAATACTTGGTAATGAGTAGGCACATCAAATATCCTGCCGTGGATAGAGCATCTGTTTGTTCACACAGCACTCCTATGCCTCCCCGCCCCTCCCATCCCCTACACTGCTGCCATCTTCAGTCCTCACACACTGGCAGGGGGTGGGCTGGGCCAGCTTACCCACACTTTCTCCTCATTCTCCCTTGGTACTTCTCACACTGCAGTCAGAAGTCGCTCCTCTACCATTTTATAGGCCTACAGTCTGCTATACAAGCATATTGCAATATTTATCATATGCCAGTTGGCTAACACATGAGTTGAGCAAGGGTGGAGTGACTCATCCAGTTATCTCCACTGTTTTCTCAGCTGTGCTTGTTTCACCCGTTAGTCCCACAACTCATCACAGGTGGGGGGGTGGTGAGCCAAACTGGAAAGTCAGTCAGCTGATTGCAACCTAAATGGCATCCCACAACAATAGCTCCCTCACATTGTTCCTGCAACATCCCTTATATATGATCATTTACTGGAAACAACAATTATTGTAGCTGAACGAAACATTTGCAGAAGGTAAAAAGATGCAGCTGAGGTGACCCCGGCCACTCATATAATTATGACGTGCCCTTTGTTTGTAAACATTCCTTCCCCCGCCCAAACATTAGGCTCCCGTCCTCTGCCAACACAACTCCCTGCACAATGATCTGGTGGGCTTTCAGCTACTGCTGCCATCTTGGCAAAACTTGGTTGCTAAGTGTCATAACATTGCACTACACTGCATAGCTAAAGGTTCACCCGAATGCAGGCTGGGGTGAGGCGAGCACATGAGGACAGAGATCAGGTAGGGGGGAGGGAAGGAGGCGCGGAAATGTGCTCTATCCGCGACGGGGAATTTGAATAATATTTTATTTAAATTTTTGATGTAAAGTTTGAGTTACGACTTGTCTGTCGGTCCTGAACCCTGTCATAAGTTGAAGACTGCCTGTACTTATACAGATTGGTAAACATTTATGAATTCAACACCAGTTCAATTTCATTCATCTACTCATTTTTACATGTTTTTTTCATTCCTGCTGTAAGCACTAATTGGAAGGGTTCATATGGATTGCCGAACAACTTAATCAAAGTCTTCCTTTGACCTTATGTGTTGTTTTCTCCTTAGGCGCAAGGAGAAGCCAGTTGTCCCCCTTTGGATCGCAGAATCTTAGTAAATATATTTGTGTCATGTCGTAACTTTGCACCAGTGAAAGCACCCACACTGCTACTACTGCACTACTTTGACTAATGCACTCACTACAAGCAGCATAAACACACACAGTAGGCTAAAAAAGACATCCACACACAGGGTTTGACTTAATGCTGTAGAGATACAACTATGTAACACACACACTATAATAACATTATCTTGGTGCAGTATGTTTTATATTACACAGTACGTGCACATTCCTGCACTCACTTGCTAGCAGCCAGTCTAAGGTTCAGACTTATGTGAACTAACGTGTATGCACCACTCCAATTACAATAAAGTCCATTAATTCCTTGTGCTGGCTATAGAGATAAAAATGTTTTATAACAGGACATCAGCCAGTAAGAAGGCAGCTAGGCGAGCCAACCCTTACAACAACTGGTTACAGAGGCAAAAATGTTGCATATCAGCATATCAGCCAATCACAAGGCAGCTGTTGTTTGGCCAACAGTTGTGAAGGAGGGTCTTGGAACATTGCCAAGAGTTTTGTGAATGCCTGCCCTAAGTGCTTCTGACAATGCCACACTTCTCTCCAGTGAATTATCCATTATAGTAAAGAATCCACAATTTATTGATGAAATTTTGTGTTTATTCCAAATTTCTCTTAATGTTGAAAATGTTATTAAGGATGCCATTAATATTAGTGACTTCCTACTGTACTATTACAGTGAATTTTCAAAGATAAGCTCAAAAGGTTTGTTCACTGGGGTTTTAGTTTTAGCCAAAGGTAACTGGAACTCTGGTGCTGTGTGCGTTTACCTGTACTGAATTGTTTGTGCTTTCAAACACATTCTGGATTTGTTTCTAGTTCATAGAAACCAGCCATTCTGACACCAATTAAAAAAAAAGGGGATAAGTCTTCCATTTCTAATTATCACCGGTGAGACGGTGGCTGAGTGGTTTGTGTGCCGGTGCAGTGTCCAGAAGGACACGAGTTTGTGTCCCGCCCGCCGCCACAAGCTGGGATTTTTCAGTTGTAGCCAAGTGGCCTAAGACTACCCATATGCTGTCCTGAACACCACCTATTAACCTGGACTCTAGACTCTTGTCTCTAAAAGAGAGGATCAAAGATGAGTTACGGGGGACAGCATAAGATAACCAAGATGGCGCCTCTATAAACACTTGCCTGCGCCATAACAGGCTGGGGCCGACCATCAAGCCCCACCAAGACAGCCTATCGGCACCATAAGCAGAATGTTAAAGAAAAAAATTGGAGATAAAAATTGTTGAAATTTGATTTGCTGTATTTTCTCCGAAGCCTTCACATTTTCACGTGACTTTCTTACATATTAACATCTGACATAGGGATGACTGATAGGAGAAGATTACCAACTGCTGAAGTTTACCCTAAGAACAGCATAAGCACCCATTTTCACTATATTCTCTGAAAAATTCTAGCGGGAAATGGCTTGTTATATAACTACACTCATGGCCATGGCCAAGGCTGCTGGTGTGTTATGGAGGTACGCGACACCTGGGGAGGGGGGTCAAAATATAGCATTTTGTAAAACGGGGTTAAAAACGTTCTTATACCATCTAGAAATAATCCTTGAGCAATGTTTTCCTCGCAGCGCAAATTTTAAATGTCTGGCGCGGGTTTAAATGGACCGAGTTAAAGGTCCTTATATTTTTAAATTGATCATATCTCCGTTCGATAAATTTTGTCTTTTTTAATCGCAGAAAATCTAAAATCAATCAGATTTAACCCGTTCATTGCTAAATGCTCGCAGTGAGCGTTAGGCGTGTTTGCTGGCGGTGCTAAACGCTCACTGCGTGCTCCACCTGCACTCAGATCTCCCGCGTATGAGAGTGTTAACACAAATTCTCACAACACAGTGTGTTCTTCACTAAATTTGGTGGAAAATCATATCAGCCCAGCGTGGCAAATCTACGGACGAATTACTGATGGATGTTTTTGCCCAATATTGCGGCATTTTTGCATAGCTTCACCTATCACCTGACTGATTCCTTGACAAAATAGTTGTAAATATTGCAGTTGGCAATACCTTGCCAGAATCTCAAGGAAAGATGTCCACAGTTCCCTCAATATGGCTGATCATCCCGCACACACTTACGTAAGTGTTAACATTCAACACTCCCTGAACGTGCTTGTACGTTCACAAGAGAGGCATACATAACTGACTCCTATAGATCTGGACCTCCTCTTTCCAATGGTGGTTTTGGTTTTTAGCTATAATGAATAGTTTTTGAGATATAGAGGTTAAAAGAGACCCCCCATTAGGCTGCCTGACTGTGCCTGAGGGGATAGTCGCGTCTGCACCACGCCCAAGGAAAAGGTTAAGTGAAAAGTTCAGGGAATGTTGATTGTACAAGTAGCTAGGGACCTATGACTAGATATTGTTGATAGGGTAAAGGAGATAGGAGTATCAAGAGGAAAAAGTGACCAAAAACACGATTTTACACGATGCTCGATGAACATGATAAAAGAAATACCATTATGCCTTTCTATATGGGAAACTTTCAGAATATTTTCCATAGGGCTCTATAGTCCAACCAAATTGTCGAGTCCGTTTGGGCGGAGGCTCCCGTGGGTCCATTTCTCCCCTCTGCTCTGCCACACAGTCCCAACACCTTCCTCTCCCTCTCATATGTAAGGTAAAGGTAACATATGATAGGAAAAAATAGGTGTTGTGACTGTGTGGCAGAGCAGAGGAGAGAAATGGATCTGTGGGAGCCTCCGCCCAATCGGACTTGACAATTTGGTTGGACTTTAGGCATACCTAAAGACTATTCACAGCTAAAAAATGAAAGTTCTTGGTTATGTATTAATGGTGCTGTGTAATTTTAAGTGTCACTACACGTATATGCACATGTATACGTATAAGTATACATACATTGTTCTGTCTTGTACAAAATGTAGGCAACATAGATGCCTACTTGCAAAGTTTCATCGCAATACCCCAGATAGTTTAATTAGATGACCTCAGGTGTCCCATACCCCCTTATATAACCACACCCATAGTCTAAGGGTTGATAAGTGCAGCGTCAGGGTGCTGGTAGTAAGAGGGTCGGGTGGGGCACGTAATGGCTTAAGATGGATGAATACAGACTCAACAAAAACATTGGCAAGGATTGGTTTACTAATAGAATGGTGGATAAGTGGAACAAGCTTGGCAGCCATGTGGTGTGTGTCAGTATAATAGACATATTCAAAACAACATAAGAACGTAAGGAGTCTGCAAGAGGTCGGTTGGCCTATACAAGGCAGCTCCTGTACATTCAACCCCACCTTACCTCACCACCCATGGCTTTATCTAACCTCTTCTTGAATGTATCTATGGTATTGGCACCCACAACAAACAAGTTTTTTGTATTCATGGATAGGTAAGATAGGTTGCATTAGGTTTACAGGAACTTCCCTGTGCAAGAACTTGTAACCATCAATATGGCTTTAGTAAAACACAAAAAAGTGAATCTCAACAACTTTATAGATAACAAGCAAGAGTGAGAGAGAGAGAGAGAGAGAGAGAGAGAGAGAGAGAGAGAGAGAGAGAGAGAGAGAGAGAGCACTCAGGAGATGCTCAGCAGGGCAGCACAGCACTAAGATGGCCCGCCCTTCCCCTCCCCCCATACAGATGGTCACTGCCCCGAGCGGTATGTCGGGCGTTACCGTCTCATGTCAGACTGTTCGGCCGCCCAACCCAACCATTTCAACCCTCCTGAAGGGCCGACATGACCCTAGCCCCCCCTACTCCTCCTCTTCCTCCTTATCCTCACACACCCTCCTTATTTTCCTTTCCCTCTTACCTGTCCCTCCACATCCCACTCTTTATCTTCCTCCCTGTCCTGTTCAGTCTCACATGTCCTATTCCTAATCATTTTCCTCATGTGTCCTCTTCCTTCTCTTCCTCTTTCTTTCTCATCTCCTGCTTTTTATTTCACATCTTATTCCTCCATCTCCTGCTCCTCTTCATTCTCCTCCTCTTCCTCTGTCCCTCACCCTCCCACTTCATCTGTTTCTTCCTATCCTTATCATGTGTCTATCCCTTCACTCCACCTTTTCTTTTCCCTCCTCCTTCCCCTCACCCTGTATCTATGCCTACTCTTTATTTACACCTCACCCTCCTCCTCCTCATATTCCAACACCTCACCCTCCTGTCTCTGCCTCCCAACCACACTCACCACCACCACCACCACCACCACCAAAGCTGCTGCTACCACCAGCACCACCACCGTCGTCACCACCACCGCCAGGCCAAAAGTCGACTCAGTATGTTATCAGTCACCTTCTTTGCTTGTGTTACCGCTGTCGTTGCACTGTCTTGGTCTTGCCTCCCGTTAGCCAGTTTGTACGCACGGTTCCAGTAGGCAGCTTTCCAAGGTTGTGGCTGCCACAGGAGAGCCCTGAGCCCTGAGCCCTGAGCCTAGTGAGTTGTTGCACTGCAAGGAATAACCTGCACCCGTAGAAGGTGTGAGGTAAAAAAAATCTCACTTGGTACTAAAACAAGTTAAATACTTTTCCCAAGAATACATTAGCAAAAGAACCGTGTTTTATAATGAATGCTGGGCTTTACTTAAAGTAATAATATTAATATGTAAAGATGCATTTTTTTTATGAAGAAGCACTTCAGATATTTAGTTATGTTGGCATTCCTTTGCTTCACGTCTTGCAGTGTTGTAGGCATTCCATTGAAGTTAAACAACTTGGCTTAGCTCAGTACTCCATCAGAGTGTTGACACTGGTGGCAGACCAGCTTGGAAAGTCACTCACCAGGGAATGTGACCCTCACCTCAACCCTGAAAGGAAAGATACATAAGAGAAAACATAATATGCTCCCCTGAAATCACAGGAAGGAGGGAGACAGTGGGTATGTTTGCCAATGGACCGTATTGGCTATACAGGCAGCGCCACATGTGGCCACTCAACTCTAAGCTGTATTTTCCATAGAGTTCAAGTTATAGACTAGAGTGCGTCTGAGGCCGTCTCAGGGATATACGGCCATGATGCCGCCGTCGTCCCAAGCCGATGATTGCTCACACTTCACTCCTTCCCGATTTCAGTTTTTCTCCATGCCAAATAGTAGTCAGGAAATCAGGTAGGAGTGTGCAGGTGTGGAAGTGTGTGCAGTCATTGGCTTGGAGTGGCAGCGGCACCAAGGCCTTGTATCCTGGCACCGTAGTACATAACTTGAGCTCTATGGGAAGTACTGCTTTGACAGTTCACTAAGTGGCCACATGTGGTACTGCCTGTATAGCCAGTACAGTCCATTTCTGCACACCATTCCAATTACTGAAATCAAGAAGAAACTTATGGAAAATTTATTTAAGGTATAAAAATTAAACACTTGTCAAATTGAAGTCTTACAATAATTTGACAATATAGATTTTTTGTACCTCTTTTCAATTTTCCATTTTTTCCCCTGAAATGAGAAGCAGTTGGAATAGTTGGTCAGAGTTGATGGACACACCCGAACATTTCCACCAAACATAACTCATCTCAAATCATCTGGCCTGACACCACAGTTTGGGGTTAGAAAATGTTTGCCACAGCCTCCACGCCATTCAGATTAGTAACCGTAAAGATGATAAGACAATTACTAAATTCTGCCTTCCCTCACCTGCATCCTTGTTATCCTGCCTCGGTATGACTGCTTGATGTTGTTTAGGGTTTGTTAGCCTCATGTATGCTTCTCGTCTGTCAGTTGGACGCACCATTTAAATAGTACACCTCTATAAAATCATTAGGTTAAGCTTTATTATAAAAGTAGACTACTGCTATTATGAAATATGATCAACATTCATTTTTATATCTCAACTCAACTTTCCTTTTGTTTCTGGTGTGAGTACTAATTGAAACGGTGAGTACACATTGGCAAATATGCCCTAAGCCATGCAAACCTTCCCATCCTGGAAACGTGGCTGTGACTAGAGGGAGGGACTTGTGTGTGTTAGTGTGTGTGTGTGTGTGTGTGTGTGAGAGTGTTGTGTTGGTGTAGATGTAGAAGGCAGCAAGTCATGGCTCGCATAGCTACTAGCACTACCCCCCACCACAATCATCACCACCACTACCACAGCTTAGAGGGATAGAGAGAGTATTTAAATTCCTAAATACAAAATGCAACAGATAGGCAAGTTTTCTGTGATTGGTCCCAAGGTATCTTGACACTACAAGGTCAGAGCGGGCACCCACAAGGTCACTGGTATGGTCAGTTTCAGTGCTGGGCTAGTGAAGCACAGGCCAATGGGTGTGTGTAGCTCAGGCCAGCACTAGTGGGTGCCAGGAAAGACTTGAGGGTTAGTTATGTCTTTTTTTGCTCTCTAAAGATAGAGCTATAAAACCCATGGGGTTTGACATGTGTGAGCAGCATAGAGGGACATCAGTGTCTTTCTGTGGCCATGTGTGTAAAGTATATATGTAAGGGCTGTATTTAAGGTTGGTTTATGGGTTTCTTGGTTTACGATCTCATAAAATGTTACACTTGGCCCAAGGTGGATTTTGGAATAATTTGTAAATGATCCTTAATTGTTTCACATTGTTCAAAGTATGCTGAAATACCCAAGTGAACTTCCCCCAAAGCAGTTTCTAGATACATCTATAACAGTATGTGGTGCAGTGGTTACCATGCCAAGCCACGAATCTGTGGGCCTGAGTTTGAATCCTGACCCATATAGTCACAGCTCACCCTGCTGTTCATCCTCCCTTTCAGGATGGTTGATAAATGGGTAACTGGGGAAACCTGGGGAAGGTAATCTGGTGACCCAGATGTCAAACCTGCCCTGTGTCCTGAGGTAATGGGTTATCACCCATCACAGGCTCAAGGGCCAATGTGACAGATGAGCACCAAGGCCACAGACAGCTATAGAGTATGCCCTCAACCTTACCTTTTCTAAAGCTGCAGGCAGTATGCAAGGACCTAGAACATGACCAGAGAGTTTGTCAGTCAGTCGCAGTCCACGTGAGATAGACAGGGAACGTACGTGCACGTAAATACACCATCCCTTTCTCTCACTGCACCACCATCACCACCATCACTCACCACCATCACCACCATCACTCACCACCATCACCACCATCACTCACCACCATCACCACCATCACCACCACTCACCACCATCACTCACCACCATCACCACCATCACCACCACTCACCACCATCACTCACCACCACCACCATCACTCACCACCATCACCACCATCACTCACCACCATCACCACCATCACTCACCACCACCACCATTTTAGAAGCACTGCCTAGACCTGTATATGTTACTTAGCCCTAGTTTGCCCTACTCCAAAGATGAAATATAGAAATTATAGTCTCTCTCTCTCTCTCTCTCTCTCTCTCTCTCTCTCTCTCTCTCTCTCTTCCTTTCCTTTCTTTTTTTCTTTTTTTGCCATGTCTCTGAGTACATCAGAAAATGTTTTTGTAACGTGAATGCATTGTTTTATTGGCTGCCTCACACATGCTGCTGTACGTGTTAGCCTGGCACGAAATGCTCTAATATGGGGTGTGTTCACCGGTCCACACGTCATTCCAATCATCACTCGTATCAGAAAGTAAATAATCAGGACAATTGAGCTGAAGTTTAAAGATTTACAGTAAACACTTTATTGAATGAACAACAAATTTATAAAACCATCTGTACTTGTAGAACCAAAGTTTTATTTTACCTTTCTTATTATTTTATGAAACAATATTTATTGAAACACTTAAAATACTTCACAGTTGACAGTTATATTTGGTAAAAAAAAAGTATCAAATAGTATAAAATATCTTGTGCTCTCAGGCAATACAGACAGACCTATTGCCTTTCATACCTTCAAATGTAATGAACTTTCAGAGATAATGACTTGGTATTCCCCTTGATTGTGCATCTTTATCATTGATCCGTTCATCTTAATGCCTCAGCTTAAGTCTTGTAGCAGAGTTGTTTCCCTGATGAAGGCGCTGGTTGGCGCGGTGTGTGTGGACGGGTGAACACGGCCCACGTGTTGATGTGACTAGCAAGTCAGCTTTGTGTGTATTAACATATTTAACCATTTTTTGCACATGTTCTTTGTATATATGTGACTGTATGTATATGAGTGTATGAATAATATGCATGTGCTTGTGGTCTCGTGTATATACGTGTATAAGTATATATTTGATGATTTTTATTGATTGGCATATAAAACTTGTTTAGGACGAGCCTGCAAGAAGGATGTCTTTCCAGTGTTGGTATGGAAATGTGTTTGGACCGAGAGTACTGTATGTATATATATATATATATATATATATATATATATATATATATATATATATATATATATATATATATATATATATATATATATATATATATATATATATATATATATATATATATATAATTTTTTGCCTGTTACTGTATATACCTATGTGAAAGTTAATCAAGACTATCATATGTTCAATTAAGACATACATTTAACCCCTTGATAGAATATCTATGTTAAAGTGGTTCTCCAGGCTTCTGTTAATAGGTAATTGAACCCCTTGTATAAGTTGTTGCAGCCAAGCAGGTGTCAACCAATCTGTTCTACAATAGGGGTTGAATTTAAGCTCCATAGTACAGTAGGTAGCATTCAAGAAAAAGTCATCCTCCTAAACTTGGCTCGATAAAAAACATTCAGAAACTATGACTTTTACACAAGTATATACAGTCTTGTGTTTGTTAATATGATATGTGACATTCTTATGAAACTGTTTTGTAAAATGTTTGTGTGAGTCTGAGTATGAGTGGACTAAGAATGAATGTCATAGTTTTGTTTTAGATTTTTTAAATGATGTGTTCATTTCTTGAGTTAGATTCCTAAGAATCCTGGAAGGTCCTGTAACGTGAAGTTGTATGGACTAACAGTATATTTTTAATTAGATATTATAATTATAGATATTATAATTAGATATGATCATAAGGTGAAAGAAAAGAAACTAGCATGATGGATTAGCAATATTTAGCCTCTTTAGACTAGTGCTGGATGTCAGTAATTTTAATAATTTATGCATGACAGACTCAGTGTGACTTAGCAGCCGTGAGCTTGAAGGGAGAGAGATTTGTTCAGTTTTCTTCAGTTATGTTCTCGTGTGGCTGTTATGCTGAGGAGTCAGAAAATGATGCCTCGGCCTTATTTGTACTCATTAGAGCCAGTGATAGGCTTGTGAGGGACAGGAACCAAGAATCATGGATTAAAGAGCAGACAAAATTGGAGATATTCTAATGTCTTGGTGGGGCCTGGTGGTCTGCCCCAGCCTGTTATATGCAGGCAAGTTTTTTTTTTATAATGGCACCATCTTGCTTGGCTCATGCTGTCCTCCGGAGCTCATTTTTATTCTCTGTAGAGACTTTATCTAGAGTCCAGGTTGATAGGTGGTCTTCAGGACAGCATGTGGGCAGTCTTGGGCCACTCGGCATGACTAAAAATTAGACAAAATTCCATCCCATGCTCAGTTGAGGTTATCAGAGCATTTGAGTGCATTTAAAAGGATCACTAGTATATAAACAAATCCAGGAAGAGAAAATTGTATCTTAGTTATTGTGAGAGTAAAATTGTGTGTGTGTGTGTGTGTGTGTGTGTGTGTGTTAGTGTGGAAGCAGGAGGGACCACCATAACTTCTCTTTCCCTTACAGCAGAGGGGGTTGAGGTACTACTGTGACCACCCCTCCGCCTTCACACCACCACTCCTATCACCCCCTCCACCTCTCTGGGAGCTGCAGGGGTGTTGGGAGGCTGGTGTTGTGTGGTGTTGCAAAGCGGATCTCTCCCATCACCCCTCCCCACTACCACCACCACCCCCACAACTACTATCACCACCACCACCACCACCACCATCATCTATGTTTGGGAGGATGGTACTGTGTGGTGTTGCAGAACAGATTTTCCCCACCATCACCTCGATCACCACCACCACCATCACCCACCACCACCACCTCCATTACCACCATGCCTCACCCCACTACCTCCTTGCAGGGGACTGTGGTGTTGCAAAGAAAGTCTACCCTGTCACCCCACCACCACCATCACCACCTCCGTCACCATCACCACCCACCACCACCATCACCACCACCAACAACAACGTATTTGCTTCTCCTCTGATTTTTTTCGGTCACTCATTTACTATTTTTTTTAACCATTTCCCATCTTTCATCAGCAATATTTTCCCTGTAAAGGTTTAAAAAAGAAAAAAAAAAAGAAAAAAACATATATAGCATAAATATATGAATATATGAATATATATATTATACTATACATAGATATATAAATAATAACAAAAAATTACGACTAATGTTTTATGACATCTTCTGGTTGGTTAGTTGTCGTGTTCTGTGACGTGTGTGTGTGTGTGTGTGTGTGTTTGAGGAGCTCCATGCTTTTATTTATTTATGTTTTGATATTTAATTTCCCTCAAATCTCCCTTCTTTGCTTTTGACATCTTTCATATTACTTTGTTTTTGTCTTGTATTTTTTTCTCATCTTTCACCTTCATTTTTTAAATCTAATCTTATCTACTTATGTATTTTTATTTATATATTTGTGGTCGTGTTTTTTCCTGTCTTTCTCCTTCATTCTTTATACCATTTATATCTTTATCTGTTTTCAATTATTTATTTATTTATTTATTTTATTGTTTTTGCCTCTGTCTTTGGCATTTAAGGTTGACTGCTTCTTGAAATGTGGGAGGAACAAAGAAGCCACATCTACCTCTGCTTGGCTTGTGTGTGTGTGTGTGTGTGTGTGTGTGTGTGTGTGTGTGTGTGTGTTTGTCATTTCACACACCATTCTAGTTGGTGCTCATTGCAGGAAAAGAACTGGAAAATTGAGCTGGGGTCTGAAAATGAAATATTGTCAGAACAGAAAGGGGCAACCATTCCTCATTTTGACAAGGTTTTTTTACACTGGAGCTCAACTTTGTAGATTTGTTTCCTTCCTGGCTGTGAGCACCAATTAGGTAAATGTGGCAAATTGGTGAATATGTGCTGTGCTCTTGTGCATGCTTGGTTATATTATTGCAACCCTTACCTTGACAAGCTCTTGAACAATAGGCCTAAAAATAAATTGTTATTATTGTTATTATTTTTTTATTTCTATTATTATTATTATTATTATTATTATTATTATTATTATTATTATTATTATTATTATTATTATTATTATTATTATTATTTTTATACCATTATTGATGTTGTCATTATTTATTACTATTTATTGCTTAAGTTATTTCATTTTTCTATGGTATACATGAATGTGTACCGTTGAGATCATAATTTGCACAATATATGCAGGTACATGTTAATATGCAGACAATGTTTAATTGAACAGCGACTGATATATACCTCAGTTTTTTGTGGTATGTATACCTTCATACATATATACTCATAACACACACACACACACACACACACACACACACACACACACACACACACCACTCCGGTGGCTCAATCGGTAGAGCGCTGCGAGGCTCAACGGCCAAACAGGCGGCGGTTCAAGCCCCGCTCAGGCCGGATTCGTTCTGTTGACTAGGAGGGGTTACTGTTCCCCCTTGAGCAACGGGGATGGGGCGTGTGGTGTGTGAGGTCCTGGCAGTACTCAGAGATCGATGATAATGAGCACTTGCTCTCGTTGGGAGGGTACCTGCTGGCGAAAGCGAGTCCAACTCGTGATCAGGCCGTGGTGGTGAATTACACACACACACACACACACACACACACACACATACAGGAGAGAAAAAACATGGATTAGCCAACTTAAACTGTACTTAAAGGAACATGGTTGCACCTGGAATGAAGGAATAATAAGGAGGTTGTATGTTCAGTCACATTGCAGTCTTGATTCTTTTATGTGAGAAAAGATACGTCATTACAGAGTTTCACTAAATGGTTGTGTTTCAAGAAGGTTGATTGTGTGAGAAATGCCTGTTGTTGAATTCAATACATGAGGAATGACTAAGGAAGAAATGCTGTGTGCTCATGCAATAGTCAACGTCTGAAGTTATGATATGTTTCGTTTGAAAAATATCTGATTCCTTAAAAAGATAGTGATAATAGTAGCAGCTCTCAAGAAAATTAATATCCTCATCAAAGTTGCCACCCAAAATTTAGCCCTAAAAAGGTGTTCAGAAAATTTGAGTCTGACAGGTATCTCATATAGCACTTGATCACAAGATACAGTTAGGTTATTCTTTCTTTACCATGGTTTACTGTGAAGGCTTTCAGTTTGCCTTACACAACAGTGGTCTACTATCACAGACATGGCCAACTAACTTGGATGTAAGAACATTTTGGTTATTGGCACAAATGTCATGAAGCACTGATCTTGAGTCATGCAAAACTCAAATACTCGTCGTTCATTTGTCTCGGTTAATTACTAGATGCAGCGTTGATCTGTAATGCGCGAAAATTACTCTCCTAACTTTGTCATCATTGTCTTGATTTCCATGATCAAATAATCTTTAAAAAAGCAGGTTCATTGAGGAATGGGCGAGTAATGAAGCTGGTATAACAAGGGGTCTCAAGACATACTTGTCTTGGTCAGTTAGAAGACATAATGTTGTTTTTTTGTGAAAATGACTTTCCAAATGTCATTATCATCGTTGCCTTGATACCCTTGATTCCCTGTCCTCGTCAGGACTAATTAACCAGCAACATTTGTGTGAGTTTTGGTCGTTTGTCGAATTGTCAGTCGGAGTTTTAGAGATGGTTAGGTTAGGTTTGCCATATTCTGTGCACCATCTCAATCCGCACATGACGGGAAAAGAAAAAAAAGAAAGAAAATTTGAGCTGTGGAAGAAAAGTCAAGCTGTCAAAATAAAGAATGTTCAACAATCTTTATTTTGACAAAAGTTCACATCAGCTCAATTTTTCACAATATATTCCCTGACGTGGGTGCTAATTGGAAGGTGCATCTGAATCGGTGAGCCTGCCCCAACACCTCATTTGTATGTTTTTTGCTCCTGTTTTTTGGCTCCTTAATAATCATCATTACAGTCCCGGAATGTTCAATATTATAGATGTAGCTGTTAGTTTCTTTATTGTTAATTGTCTATATTTGGGTGTGCCCTTTGCAGTGTGTGTGTGTGTGTGTGTGTGTGTGTGTGTGTGTGTGTGTGTGTGTGTATGTGTGATGTCGCCACCTCAAATTGTTCCTGTTAGTTGGCTCATATTTTGCCATGTACATGATGCATGTCATAGGGTATGTTTGCCAATTGGTGCACACCATTCTGATTAATACTCATTGGGAATAAAAAAAAGAAAAGAAATTATGCCAAGGTGTGAAAATGAACTGCACTGTTAAATCACAGATTGATAAACATTCATTAGTTTGTCAGCACACTAAAGTCTCCTTTTAATGAATATTCAGTGAACCTACTGTTACAAACATAAAAACATATTTAATTTTTTTTTCAATGCAGTAATATTTTTCCTTCAAAACCTTTCATGGTTTTAAGTAAAACAATATTATTTCTTCAAACAAATAACAACTCATATGTTTGGTAAAGTACCTTTACCTTTTGATATCTGCAGCTATTATGACTTGGTGTTCCCACCAATTAGTTTGTGAAATGGAAAGTACACTGTACTAAAAAGTTCTTTTGTCATTAATTCATTCTAGTGTCATTTTTTTCTGATCCAAGTACTGATTGGGATGATGTGCACAAAGTGGCAATCACTTACTAATTTAAACTATCAATGAATGTTGTCCAAGTACAAAGGTTTGCACCAATGTCACCCAGACTGGAGGAGGAGGGGAAGGGAGGGAGGGAAGGAAGGGAAGGGAAGGAGAGGGGGGGGAGGGGGAGGGATATTTACCACCACTCATATACTCACCACTTCACTCATCACTTTAGAAAGGAGGAGGAGGAGGAGGAGGAGGAGAGACTCGTGTTTTCTCTCTTTGGGGTCTTCTGTATGATATGTTTGCCAATTTGTAAGTATGCCCCATTCCATTTCGTACTCATGAAAACTAAAAAATAGTCTGGAAACTTTAGCTGAAGTATGAAAATTACCTATCATTAGAATGCAGATTGTTAAACAACATTTTGACTTTAATATCTGTAGCTCTTATTCAGTTTTTCCTCCCTATATGATAAGAAAGATGCTTACAAATTTCTGAACATACCCTTCTTGCCGTATATGCTCGTGTCGTTCTCCCCACAAAGTCATTATACACTCAGTTGAGGAATAAATTCAGCCCCCTAGGAAAGCAGTAGTACTTGTAGTAGTTGTCCCCCCAACCATCAAAAAGTGATATCCTGATACAAGCTGATGCTCTAAACTTGTCCCTAAGAAAATTGGCCCTCACTTGAGTATATACGGTATTTGCATCGGCTGTCATCACCAGTTTGAACACACTATTGCTATCAGTACTCATGTCAGGGGAATAATTACTCAAACTGAGGTAGACAGAAGAAAGGAATGCAGGCACAATTTGTAATGGTGTGAACAAATTGATGACTACCCGCTGCCACCTAGTACTTTATCATCACTTATAACTCGTGTATGCGCGTGTGTGTCTGTATTGTAATTTACCTCGGGGGCAGTAATAGTAGAGATGTACAAAGTGACATAATAGGGCGAGTTAGCCAGTTTGTACGCATGGTTCCAATTAGTGCTGTTATCAGGAAAAAAATTATTTCTTAGCCAAGGTTTAACAACTAAATGAAGTTAACCCACTTTGTAATGAACCTCATTAACGGAAATACACTGAAATTCATTGAACCACATCAACCTACAGTGGAAGTATACAAATATATACAACCCCTTTTTCTTATATATGGTTCCTTTCCCATTATTTATATTTGATAAAATGATATTCACTACTGGTGGTTTGAACCCCAGTGCTGCCACGTGACGTCAGGAAGGGCATCCGTCTTAAGCCCCGAGTCACAGCCCCAGAACAGCGACCCAACATGAACACAAGTTAAAGTGAAATAAAAGTTATAGCCAAGAAACTACTGCAAACAACATTTCTTGCTTATATTTGATACATTTGATACATTTCCTTGTATCTTTGGATGAAATGAACTTCCATGTCCCCTCTGTCAGATTGATGAATTGGTATTTTTGTATACTGTTAGAGTAATGTTTATCTTTCTTCACTTTGGCTGCAGTTAATTTTTATGCCTCAACACAATTTTTTCATTTTTTTCCTGATATGAATATTTTTTTGAATGGTGCGTTTAAATTGGCGAACATACCTTACTTGTGTAGCCTCAAAAGATTTGCTAATTGTGAGTGAACTGGTGGTGGTGGTCGTGGTGGTGGTCGTGGTGGTGGTGGTGGTGGTGGTGACAGTAGTAGTAGTTCAACATCCAACATCTCACCATAAAACAAACAAAACAGGTGATTGTGGTGGTGATGACAGTGCAACACCCAGCACCACACCACAACTCCACACACCACACCATAACACAAATGAAGTGGGTGGTTGTGGTAATGACTGGTGGTGTGTGGTGGTGTGTAGGGAACCTGTCATGTCATCTCCACCAAGAAATTATTAAAAAAGGTGTTTATGGTGGTACTGATTATGGTCGCAGTGGTGGTGGTGGTGGTGGCGGTGGTACTGGGAAGTGATATCACCCAGTAGAAAATTGGCGGTGGTATCGACGGTGATGGTGGTGGTAGTGATGTCACTGTCAGTGGAAATGAAGCGGAAAGAAAAACTGGTGAATGTGGTGTTGGTGGTGATGAGGAGAACCTGAAACTGTATCAAGAGAAAAGAAATGCAGTGAAATGTGGTGGTGGTGACGGTGGTGGTGGACAGATTAAACAGTGATGGTGGCAGTGGCAGTGACGGTAGGGGAACATTAAAAAGTGAAATCCCCCTTATGGACTTATAGTGTTGGTGATGGTGATGATATTGAGGGTGAGGGAGGAGTCTTTACAAGTGATGGCACGCACTCATCACCATTCATCACTCATCATGCACTTGGTGAGAAAGGAAAGGAAAGGTGAAGAGGGAAAAGGAATGTCAGGAAAGGAAGGCAAGAGACAGGCACGGCCCCCACCCACCTGACCCACCTCAGCCCACCTTTCTCAGCTCACCCTGGCCTCCTCCCGTCGCCAAGTGCTCCCCAGCTCAAATAGGGGACAGATGGAAGGACAAATAGATGGGTAGGATAGAAAACAGATGGATAGATATACAAACAGATGTATAGATGGATAAGGAAGGAGAGCACCATGTGGGTTTAAATAGTACAAGTGGGAATAGTGTGTGTGTGTGTGTGTGTGTGTGTGTGTGTGTGTGTGTGTGTGTGTGTGTTTGAATTCCTTGTCCTTGCAGTTTGCACATATACATACAGACACGCACACACACATACATACACCTGTTTCTTATGTATTAGTTTATTTGGTGTGCGTGTTTTTGCGCACATGTGTGTATTTTTGTCCGGTGCTGTTTTTTTCTGTTATTTTTTGCACCACTTCAAACTCGGTGAACTTTTGAGAGAGAGAGATATAGAGATTTTTTGTACATGTTCAAAGTCGTACTAGAGTCATGATATCGTGTTAGCATTTAAAAACAAAATTCTTGCCCACCACTGTATGTGTGAGTATTTGTGTGTGTGTGTGTGTGTATGATGAGCTCTAAATGTTGAGATGTTATTTTTTACAGTAAGTCTCTGTTAATCCAAATTCCACTGGTCCTGACTTTTGAATAGTCAAAATTCCTAAAGGCATAAAATTATCTAAAAAAATTTATAGCCCAAATTCATGAAGGCATGAAATTATAATACAAAATAAGTACAGTTGTTCTGAATCCTGAATTACAGGAAATTATGAAGATAAGCGAACAACCTGCGTTAACATAGCAGGGCAAGTGTAGTGAGCTGAGCACGTTTTTACAATTCCATCATTTTGTGTGGGTGCATGTGTGGACACTGCTAGCACTCCTTAACTCGGGCTCATATGACTACGATCCTGCAAAACATTTGATTCAAAAGTTCTTGAGCCAGGGACCTCGTCAGCCAGTGCCAAAGTATTGAAAAAATATCATTTAGAATGATAATGTATACATAGTTCACCCATCAGCAGAAGGTGGAAAATAATAGGTCAAACTAGCCAGGATGAAAGTTGGGTCGATGCTTTCATGTGCTTGTACTACTTTACTTTATTTTACTGAAAGAATGACATACTGCCTTGCAGTGGCAAAACTGTGTTGCAGTTCTGAAGGTGAGGGAACGGTGGCAGTATAGCTAAAGAGGCAATCTATCAAGACTCAAATCTCGGTCTAGTGTGAGCTCCACTTCTTTGCTCTAGCTTGATAATACTCTGATCTCATAGACACCTGGTGATTCTGGCTGCCATTTGACTGTTTAAAAGAATCATCAATCCCAGCAGGCTTGGACCCACTGCTCTTTTGATTAACAGAGTTTTACTGTATGTGTTTATATTAATTTTAGTCCCGTATTGTGTGGATGGGGTTTAAATATTTTCCTTACTTTGGTGTTTTGTTTACTCTTGTTCTCACCATCACCATTGGAGGGCTACCCACACCTCCTCTCCCCCTCTCTCTCCTAGCCACTGCCATCACCATCATCATCATTATCATTCAAGGTAGTCATTACTTATTTTCTTCTCATGTATTTATTTATATATGTGTTTTGAAGTCATCACAATTTGTCACTCACTCAGACACTCACTCATTCACTCACCTACTCATGCACCCACTCATGTATTCACTCACTCACTCCTTCACTCAGGTACACTGCTGAGTGGAGCGAGGGAGGGAGGGGGCCGGGGGTGCTTAGGGCAGACAAGTGTGAGGTGTGGGGGGGGAGGGGGTATAGGGAGCAGTAGTGGTGGTGGCGTTCTCCCCTCTCAGACAACCTACGAGGTACAAGATAATTTTAGGTGATTTAGGGCGTGTCTGCCAGCTGGTGCGCACCTTTCCAGTTGTTGCTCATGTCAGGGGTAAAAATTTGCTATGGAAAATTGAGCCGAGGTGTGATAATTAGATTGAAATCAAAATTAAAATTGATGAATGTTTTTATTTTGGTGAGTGTTCATTGTTCTGCCTCAGCAAGTTCTCCAGAGTTCTCATCATGGCAGGGAAAAATGGCTCGGGGAAATTGAGTAGAGTGTCCGGATAGTAGCATTACATTGTCAAAATAAAGAATGCTACACTTTTTTTTATTTTGACATTTAATTTTTACACCTTATCTCAGGTTTCCAGAGTCAGTCCTGTGTAGCATATACTCTCCTAGGGTATGATATGTTTGATTAAAAGATTAAGTCAATCCCTCAGAAAATTTATATTCATGTAAAAGATCAGTAAACTTTTATCTTGAAATAATCGTTCAAAGAATTTGACTTTTTTTCCGACTGTACACGTTAGTTGTCTTACTGATGTGAGCAGCGATTGTACTGGTGCGTACCAGGCGGCAGACTCACCCCATTACTGATGTGAAGTTTTAGGGTGGAAGTATCAATGTGTGTTCACAAAGTATAAGTGATTCTTTTTTATATACATATGGATATATATATTATATTTAACACCTAAGGATGATGTTTCATGTTAAATACTATTTTTTCTTTTCCTTTTATCCTTGAGACATTTCTGCTTTGCCTGAAAAAAAAATATATTGTATTTGGAGGAGGAAAATATGGATATACATAGACATGGATATGTTCTGTACATGCTCAGGTAAAAGTCAATCTCTTGTAATGGTCAACTCGTCAGTGGTGTGACACGTTCAGCTGAGGAATGAATTTATGTCTCCTACCATAGTAGTAGTAGTAGTAATGGTAGTAGTAAAAGTAGTAGCTAATATCCTCCAGAAAATGGTATCCATGAAAAGTCGATTCTTTCCACACGTCCTAAAAAATATCGTAACAAAAATAATTCCTTTTACTTGAGTATACTCAGCACGTGTGTGTTTGTGTGTGTGTGTCTTTACCTCAACATTTTGTAACGGCTCCAGTATTGATGTTACTTATTTGTCCTGAGTTTTGAATTGTTCATCTCTTATTCTTCCCTTCCCTCCTGTTTTCCTTCCTTCCTTCTTCCTCCCCCTCACCTCCATGATGCATCCTCACTCATCAAACTTCACCTCACCTCACCTCTTCTCCTCTCTAGGCTGTGTTCACCAATTTATACGCACCATTCCAGTTAGTACTCGTATCAGGGGTGGGTCACAATAAAAGTAATCCAAAATGCCATACAGCAAATCTGTTGGTCTGGAAATTTCAATCCCCATTAACAGTGAATTCTTGAAGGCAGAAAATTAAAAAAAAAAAAAAAAAAAAAAAAATAAATAAAAAAAAAAAAAAAAAATGAAATCATCCCAAAATGTGATGTCATTTCCTCCACTCAGAGAAAAAATGATGTCATTCCCTCCACTCAGAGAAAAGATGATTAACCTGGTAGCAGCGGGGATCATGTTTCTTAATGGTCCCTCTAAGCGAGAAAAATGAGAAAAAATCATTACTCACACAAACCATTTCATAATATATATCAAAGCATTTGTGATCAGTTTATGAATCATCTATTTTGGGGGGTTTATATCATGGCACAAATTTGGCCCATCACTGCTACACGGTAAAGCCACAAATTTGGCCCGTCACTGCTACATGGTAAAGCCACAAATTTGGCCCATCACTGCTACATGGTAAAGCCACAAATTTGGCCCATCACTGCTACATGGTAAAGCCACAAATTTGGCCCATCACTGCTACACGGTAAAGCCACAAATTTGGCCCATCACTGCTACACGGTAAAGCCACAAATTTGGCCCGTCACTGCTACATGGGTTAAAGGAAAAAATGAAAAATTGCCACTGAGAAATTTGAATAGCAACATTTATTTTCTTTTTATGGTTTTCTTTTGAGTGCTACAACATGTATCCTCCTCCTCCTCCTCCTCCTCCTCCTCCTCCCCCTCCCCCTCCCCTCCTCCTCCTCCTCCTTCCCCCCTCCTCCTCCCCCCTCCTCCTCCTCATCCTCTCCCCCCCCCTCCTCCTCCTCATCCTCTCCCCCCCCCCTCCTCCTCCCCCCCTCCTCTCACATCTCATTCCATTTCTTCCTCCTCCTCCTCCTCCTCCTCCTCCTCATGTTCTGTTCCTCTCCTCCTCCTCGTTTTTCCTTAGTCTCCATCCTGAGCACAAACATTTGGAGTATTTTCCCCTGACGAGCACAAACTTGAGTGGTGTGTACGAGTTGATAAACACAACTAATTCTACCTCATCCACTCCTCCTCATTGTCATCATTCATGCCTCATCTACCACCCTCACAACACCACCTCATGCTGTTCTGTTCCTGGCTCACTCATCTCACCATCACCACTTCCCCCATCCCCTCCCAGTGTGTGTGCATCTGTGTGTGTGTGTGTGTGTGTGTGTGTGTGTTCATCCACTGAGTAGTTTATGAATAAGGGCACAATCATTCTCTCTCTCTCTCTCTCTCTCTCTCTCTCTCTCTCTCTCTCTCTCTCTCTCTCTCTCTCTCTCTCTCTCTCTCTCTCTCTCTCTCTCTCTCTCTCTCTCTCTCTCTCTCTCTCTCTCTCTCTCTCTCTCTCTCTCTCTCTCTCTCTCTCTCTCTCTCGGACATCATGTTTACACATTGTCAATACTCAATGATAGGGAGCAGCATTTTTCGCCAGTCCGTGAAGGCAAGTCTTTTGAGGCAAATGTCGTTGTCACCCTTTACCGAGAACCCTCAATAAAGATGTTTATATGAAGACTCGCTGCTTTTCTTTCCATCCTATTGATTTCCTTTTTTTACCCCCCATTCTCTCTCTCTCTCTCTCTCTCTCTCTCTCTCTCTCTCTTCTTATTTTTGTTACACCTGTTTCTTCCTGTATGTGCTTCAATCTATAGCGAATTCAAATTTGCTTTCATCTGCTTTTTTCCCCCTTTCTTGTTTCATTCCATCACTCCTTCACAGTTTTTTCTCTGCCTCGGTGGATTGAAGAAAATGTGTGACTCAGGCATTGAACAGGATTGCGATGGTGGAAGTTTGTGTTATTACTTCTGTGCTTTGTATTTGATTCCATGCATGATATATATATATATATATATATATATATATATATATATATATATATATATATATATATATATATATATATATATATATATATATATATATATATATATAAAAAATTTTTGGTCTGTACCTATGTATTTTAATAGTGGTGGTGTGTGTGTGTGTGTGTGTGTGTGTGCCCTCTCTTAGTGGTAGTGGTGTGACTTGAGGTGGCAGGAGTGGGTGTGTATTTGTTACTTTAACTAAAATTTGCAGTATATCATTAACACTCAATATTTTTTTAAGTTGGTGTGGGATTGGTGGACTGTCTTTATGTACTTTTGTTTTTGTGTGTGTGTGTGTGTGTGTGTTCATACCTAATTGTTACTACCTATTTGTATTTTATCAGGCTCGAGTCAGGCTCATAATGTCCCATACTTTGAACTATTTTATTGTGTGTGTGTGTGTGTGTGTGTGTGTGTGTGTGTGTGTGTGTGTGTGATGGGGTGAGATGAGTGTGTGTTAACTCATTTTCTGTGCAGAACAGTCAGAGCATTTTTTTTTTTTTTTTCTTTTACAACATTGGACCTCCTTATGTTTGTGTTAAACTGTGTTGAATGTTGTGCTGCTCTACTCTCCAGCACACACACAAATACAATAATTTCTTTGCCTTTGAAATTCACAAATTATTAGGTAAAAATTCAAAAAAATATTGTGATAAATACAAAATTTTACAGAAAATTGTGCAGGACTACAAAGCTTGAAAATTTACAAGTCCCAAAAAGTTAAATTACCATTACATATATCGTAATAATTATATATAGCAAGATAAAGACTAATGAACTATCAAAAAATGTACAGAAATATATTGGTTATTTAATTCACAAATTAACAAAAAAGAAAGTCATCTTCAAAAACAAGTAAATCAATATATGCAATGTAAGAATAACAAGTTGATATATGTGAATAGGTGAAAAGCATATGATAAGGATAATAACATTCAAAATTGCTAAGAAACATGTTGGTTGAAGATTCAGTCATTAAAAATGGACATCTTAAAAAGTAAATGAATAGATAATAAAACCTGAAATAAAGTAATAATAAAACAACTTTACACAGGAATATACTGGTTAAAGTTTCACTTACAAAAAAATAAAAGAACCATTATATCCTTTTGAAATAATGATAATAAGGATAATTCAACACAAAACTATAAAAATACCTCGAGGAAACATTTGCAAAAACACTCACAAAGAAAGAAACATTCCTCGTGCTGGGTGTTGTGGCTCGGGCGGTGGTGACTGGTGGCTCCTTCCACGTGATGACGCCTGCATGATGGCTTCCTCTCAGCTTGGGTGCAATGGCTGATGGCTTTTCCCCCTTGATTCTATCTCTCTGTATCTCTCTGTGTCTTTCTTCCTCTTGGTGCCCTTGGCTTCCTCTCAGACTTGCATGCCTCTTTCTGCCTTCCAATATTCTAACTCTCATAATGACTTGTATATGCAGGCTAATTTTTTCAGTACAGAAGTGTTTGCCAATTTGTACCCACCTTTCCAATTGCATACTACTCACGCAGCAGAGTATATGCAGGCTAATGTTTTGATATAAGAGGGTTTGACAGTTTGTATGCACCTTTCCAATTAGTATTCACCCAGCAGAGTCCCAGATAGTATAAAAAACTGTTAGACATATGAGCTAGTGCTGTTTGTCTTCACATTATTCAGTACATGTTACCAATGGGCTCTGATATATATTTTTTTCCATTATTGTCTGTGGCCTGAGCTGTTCCAGACTTACTAAATGCCTTACTATGTTGTTTTTTATTTAAACGTTTTGTAGCTCATGCTTTTGTGCTCTTCGGGACCGCATGATTTCAACAAAAAACTACTGGAGAAAACTGAGTTGCTAAAATTTAATACTACTGGTCAAGTTAAAAATGTTGATTAATCTCTTTCTTGACAAGCTCATTTTATACTACTTCTAAATTTTTTCTAGTATAATTTTTTTCTTGAGGCTAGTGTCACACATTCACAATCTTAACTCCTGAAGTTGACAATGTTGTGTTGCCAGACGTACGTTACGACCATCATAAATAGACCACGTCGAAATGACACTGTTGAGACGTTGCTGAGACGGACATTCAGTGGTTGTGGTTTATTGCCGACGGGTGACAGATATCGGGGAGGGTGCTGATTGTTTTGAAATTTCCAAAACTGTCGCCGTGTGGCCCAACGTTGGGAGGTGCCGGGAGTCAAGATCATGAATGCACACTAGCCTGATGGGAACACTTGTAGGAACAGTGCATATGAAGTTCCCGTCACAGCCTCTTCCATTCAGACCTAACAGAAAACTTGCTCTCCATGTACTTGCTGTGTTCTTGACTCATCTCTGTGTACATACATGGTAGTATTTCGGCAGTAATATTCTTGACTCGTATTGGCTGCTATATACAAGCAGGGTAATATTTTGAGATAGTAACATTCCTGATAATTCTTTCTATGTACATACAGGGTAATATTTTGAGATAGTTATATTCTGGACTTTCATAATGCTTGCTAAACATGTACAGGGTAATGTTTTGTTAATGTTCCTTTCTACTTCCTTTCTAATTTAACAGGGTATAGCATACTTGCCCTCTGTGTGTTTACCAAGTTCTTGAGTCTTGTAATGGCTTGTACTGTTGTGGAGGAAATGATTGATTCACTTAACTTGTGATTCAGATGTCCCTTACACTCAGCATATCTCCTCCTCCTCCCATGGCGGTTAATCCTCAACTCCTTTTTCTCCCTTTTTCATTTCCTTCTCCTTCCCTGCCAGTTCATTCCCCTCTTCTCTTTCTCCCTCCTTCCCTGCTATTTCATTTCCCATTCCTCTCTCCCTTCTTCACCCTCCCTTCACTGTCCTCCCCTGCCAGTTTATCCCCCATTCCCCTCCCTTCACTCTTTCCCTCCCATTTTATTTCTCCCTCCCCTCTCTCCCTCCCTTCACTCTCCACCCCTGCCAGTTAATATTCCATTGCCCCATTCTCCCTTCCCTTCCCTTCCCTTCATTTTCCTCCTCTGCCAGTTCATTCCCCACTCCCCTCTCCCTCTCCCATGCACCCTCCATCCCCTTTCCTCCCCTGAGTCATGAGTTAAGAGAAATCCAGATTAATATTTTTATTAGTAGTTCTACAGACAGGGTAATACTCTGAGCTGAAAGGACGTAGTGGGCAAAGGAATATTATTAATGTTTTTTTGTTCTTTTTTAGTTTTATATGTGTGGTATTTAGTGTTTTCTTTCAACGTGTGTGAATTTTGTGCATATATAGTATAGTTTGTAGTCTGTGGAAGCTCAGTGTTGTGCTTTTGACTAGTGTGTGTTGTCGTTGAAACATGAATGATGGATCACTGTAAATGTCTGCATGGCAAGAGTATGCAAAAGTTATGCTATAGGAAGCAGGACTGCAAATCTCTCACCAACAGTGCCAGTCTAGTCTTCAAGGGCCGTAAGCCGAGTGATGTCTTTGGAGCCCATAACGTACCCCCTTCCTGCATTCACATGTTATAATAATAATACATAATGATAAAAGTAATACAAAACAATTATTATAATGAGAATCTAATACAATACTGTACAGAAGTATCTTGGTTAGAATTTGGCAATCAGAAAAAAAAGGCTCAATTTCTCTGCCACCAGCATGCACAAAATACCAAACACTGAGGATCCGCGGCCAACACACACATATACCATTAACACCCACCTGGCTAGGCTCTGTGTGCCAGTTTGTGCCCCCCCCTGCACGGCCTTTCCAACTGGTACTCATAAAGGATGAAAAAACGTGGAAAGTCAAATCGAGTTATAGAAATCAAATGTCCTCGAATTATCAATCATCAAACTTTACTGTGATACTAACTTTAACTTCTGAGCTCATTGGGATATTTTTCTCTTGTTGTTAAGTGCTTCTTATTTTTCTGTACGGCACAGGCATCACGGGTGACTATATATTTGTTTTTATGGAGTAAATACTTGAAAGAAAATTATATGATCACCCATGATGCCCTTGTCATAGAACAGAAAAACAATAATTATGGTACTTATTTTGGTAATTCGATCACCAAGAAGGAAAAAAACATCAATTTTGACAGTATACTTGGCCTGATATGAGCACTAACTGGTAGGGTGGGTGTACAAACTAATGTATAACAATACCATGGTCTCTTCCAGCCACTCTGACAAAAACATCGCTCACACTTCGATAAAAGCTTCAAAAAGTCATTCTTCTGGTCAAAAGTTTGATTTTATAAACTTGTTGGTGTTAAGTCACAACTTAAGGTAAAAACGTAAGGTTGTGGGCATGCCCCATAGGTGTGCATGGCCTCCGAGTTTATCTGTCTTGACTTAACTCTTTAGTCAAGTTTCGCATTTGGATTTGGCGAATCCCCATTTGGCGATCCCAATCAATTAGTTCCCTATTTCTCACACGGTCACCAAATTTTTCCCCTATAGTGATTATTTAACCCCCTGAAAATTTGGCGACTATATTCATGCGGTTGACAAATGTTTTTCTCTTGAAAACCCACTCCAACTGCTTTCGGTGCATTTCCCCGCCAACAGTTTATCATTCTATCATGTATCACGATCCCAGTTCTCAGATCAGATACCTGGCCGCCATGTTGATGTGATGACGTCGTGCCAGATGACGAAACGCTTTGAACAGTTGTGATCAAGTCCTGCTGCATGTGATAACGTGTTGCGCACAACCTCTCGCTCCTGCTGGTCTAGCCCACCACCTCTACAAGTGCTGGGGGTATGAAGGGGGGGATAACAAAGATAAGGCTTGGAGTAAAAGAAAAAGGGAGATAAAATGCGAGTATCATGTGGGAAAGAGATTTACCAAATACATGTTGCAAGCAAAAAGCTAAAATATAAGATTGACTGAGGGCTGTGATAGCAACTAGCGTGTTTCGTATTGCATTTAATTATTCACATTTGGCGAGCTTTCTCTAGCACCAATTAGTTGCCATATGCGAGACATAACTGTATGCAAATGCAACACGCCAAAAACTACGTCTACAAGGTCACATTACCGTTAATAAAAAAACTTGAGTAAGAAAAGCGGGCGAATATTCTGACTAGTTATATTAATGATGTATTTTTCATCCACAAGGGAAAATAATGCCATCAAATATACTTTCATCAAACTATATGAACGATAATGACAAAAAAAAAAATAAATAAATAAATAAATAAAATAATGACGTAAGTCGCACAATTTCACGCTGTCACGATAAGCGGGTCAGAGTAACGGAACGAAGCTTTGGGCGCGGCGTGAGCATTGCCTTGGACGGAGTGGTGGGAATAGACTGTACCACCACCACCACTACTACAGAACAGCAAAAGCAGCGGCAGGGAGGGCATGTAACATGCCTCTACTAACACACGTGACCCTTGAATCTTTGCAGGGGAGTCCACGTACTTGTGATGCCGCGATAACTACTGCCGCGTGGGGCCGTTCGAAGCCGTTGTTGTGCTTGTTCGTGTGTGACTCACGCTCCACTACCACCTCATCACTTCCCCGGGCCTGTTCACCACCCTGCTGCCTGGTGTGTGTGTGTGTGTGTGTTACCTATTTGTGTGTTCACAGGATACAGTCAAGCTTGTATTTGAGTCTCGTATCACATTTCAGTACACTGATCCTTGAGTTAGTGCGTAGTTTTGACACCCAACACTTTCAAAGCATTCATTTTAATGTTTTACCCAATGAAATAATGTGTCAAAGTTATGGACTTATTTAAGGAACTACGATGACGTTTTATTATAGAGATCCTTGACCTGTTGCGTAGTTTTGAATGCAAGATTTCATTTGGTAAAGCAATTAGTTCATCAGTTTTTAACCAATTCCAATAGTGTGTCAAAGCTATGTAAATATTTATGGAACTATTTGATGAAATGTAGTAAAATAAGGAATATATACGAGCCTGACTTAGTCCTGTGTGTGTGTGTGTGTGTGTGTGTGGCATGTTACAAGTCGAATCTGAGAGCTGGTGCCTGATTGAATTTGGGTTCACTCATGTGGGTGGTGTCAGCCTATGCAATGATATTAACTTTGTGTGTGTGTGTGTGTGTGTGTGTGTGTGTGTGTTCTCCATAACGTACAAGATCTGCCTTTTCCTCGGACGGTTGAGCTGTAAGTATATTTTTTACCAAGTTAGTTTACCTTGTTGATTAAGAAACCTCACAGTTCAAGGTAAATTTAAGGTAACTGTTAGAATGATATATCAAGGAAAATAAGAAAAAAATATGTATGCATGTATGAATGTATAAGGCTATGTTTTTTTTATAAGTTAAAATGGTTTATTATTCGTATATATTTTTGGAAAGCTTTTATGATTATTTAACCAAAGACAAGACGGATGCCTTCCCAGTTTACTCTAACAATGGCTTGATGCTGGGAAGTGACATTATTTTAACTACTACTAAATGATGAAAAAGTTTATTGCTGAGGTAATGTCTGGCAATTTCTTTTGCTAATTACTTTTTTATGATGATATATTTTGGGGGGCGGCAGAGGCGATGTGAAATAAGGAGGGGTGACTATATAGATACAGTTATTCAATGTTTTGTTACTTCGTTAACTAAGATGTCGGAAAATATCTACCGGTACCATGCGAAGAGTTGTTCACTATCTTGTTATTCCTTTAATGAATTAAGTTGATGGAGAACCTACATCTATTATAACTATGCAGCCTATATTGTTCCGTTGAAGTTATTGAAGGCATACATCCAAACAAGAGTTGTTCACCGTTTCCATACTTCGTTGAAATAATGGAAAAGCATAAAAAAGCTGTTATTACGTTGTTATCCCGTTTAAACTAGCGTAAACAACACGGATTGCTATAATGACCACACAAGAACACCCCGAGCTTATAGTAGCCTCCTGTAGGACCCCTGGGAATGACCTACACGCGTTCCCTGGCGGCAACCAATCAATCCTAGACTAGTTAGAGTTCCCAAAAGTGCAGTACATAGGATATAAGGTAAGGTTAAGCGAGCAGTGCTTGTTATCTATCGGTCAAGACAAAGTTTAGGGTAGGACGAGGGGTCTGCTGGCTACAGTTGTTAACTCTTCGACAACTCATGATCTCTTCTCTTAGGTACAATCATCGTCTTAGACATAGATAAATACATAGGATTGAAGACCTTTTAGTGTGTAATCTTAAGCTTCTGTGTGTAGATAAATAATTGTATGCGTATTGGTTCCTCCTCATGGCGCTGTTGTTTTGTTCATTTGTTTTAATCGATGTCCGGTTTTAGTGAAGTAAAGGAAGGGATGGTAATGATGAGTCACTCCTATACTGCGTAAAGATAAATATGCGTATGGTAAAAACGTAATACTAAAAAAGCGATTTTCTGGTAATACGAACCCTTCCTTTTTATCTAATTTGCTCTTTTTTCGAGTTTTTACATAGTGCAAAGCTTGCAACATGGGCACAGTAACCCCACTAAACAAAGGTACAAAACAATACAATGTGACCACCCATTACAAAGATAATACAAAGATGCAATATTATACAAAGGAACATTCACTCGTAAAATATACCCCGCCCCTCCAGTGAAGGGTTCTGTAACTTGTATGATTCAGTGGAAGCGACTTTCCAGCATGAAATCGAGGCACAACAGCACAACAGAGCGCTTAGGTAAGGGGAAAGTAAGGGAAGAAGAGGGCGACAGGAGGCTGTAGTGATAAGGTAATAGTTTGTAGGCTAAGTAAGTAAGGCGCGGTGGCTGAAAGCTTTTTCTTTTGTCCTTTATACTTTAATTAGTTGTTGATGCTTTGAGAAAGCTTTTGGGATAGCTGTTTGAAGTGTGTGTGTGTGTGTGTGTGTGTGTGTGTGTGAGAGAGAGAGAGAGAGAGAGAGAGGTGTAAGGACTGAGCTGAGTGAATGTGGTTGTGGTAAGGGGGTGAATGTTTGGGGTTAGAACATTTTTTTCCTACGCTAGCCAGTTTTTCCCACCTTGGAGCCTCACCTCGCCGCCCTGGCAGACTAACGAATGAGCAGAACAAGGCTTTGGACACCGGTTCGAACACGCCGAGCTGATTAATATTTATGTCAGAAGGAATAACCTGCCCTGTGAGATTTCGCCAAGGGACGAGAAATAACCATCGTGGAATGTTCATGACTCGTTACTTGGACGGTGGTTATTTTTTACGTCATGTCTTCAAGTAGCTTCATTTTTTCCGACTGATACTCAAGTGGACATTGTGTGACTCATGTATGGATTTGCAAACCTAATCCAAAAGCAGTAGATGTAATTAATGGTATATGTAAACGAATATGTAAATAAAATGATAAAATACAGTGATGCAAAATAGAAACAATAATGACAGAATTATACGCGAGTTTAAGTTTGGTATAGCATCATGGTGTAGGTATACGTGTTTCATTCTTGTACACGTAACAATAACAATGCAAAATTTCATGTGCTTCCATTCCTTCCTAACTGTTAGAAGCAAGTCTGCCAGGGTGGAGGCGTCCGCTTCCCTGCTAGGAGAGTACAAACTACTGTTAGTGTCATGTTTAGTGAATTACTACTACTACTACTACTACTACTACTACTACTACTGCTATCACCACCACATAGATTAGTACTAGTTATGTTTCTAGCTGTTGCCTATTGTGCATTTATCATAACTTCTGACTGTGTAAACACCTACATGCATTTGTGGTGTGACCGGGGGAGAGAGAGAGAGAGAGAGAGAGAGAGAGAGAGAGAGAGAGAGAGAGAGAGAGAGAGAGAGAATGTATGTATTTTCCTCTCACCCCTGTTCACCACTAGTACAAAGAAACAGCCACCAGACACAAGTAATTTTTTCCTTTCATCACATTCATTTCCTGCGGTTGAAGCTGACGTGTGGGGTGCTTTGCCAGTTTGTACTCATCTTTCCAATGTGTATTCATACGAGGACAGACGAATCTTAAAATGTGAGCTGAAACATATATATAAAGAAAAAAGGTCACAGTAAGAGAATGTTCATTAAACTTTTATTGTGACGAAAGTTTAATATTGTGCCTCAGCTCATTTTTTTCTTCTGATATGGGTGCAGTCACCTATCATTTTAATCAAGTTTAAATTACATGCTATTTAGGGGGGGGGGGGGGGGTATGTTAAAATTCAGTTTATTTCTTACTCTACGTCTTTTCTCACAGTAAGATAAAATGACTCTTGGCTCACCATGTGTTAGTTGGGCAATAAAATTACAGGAATTCACTCCAAGCGTCCTCTAGGACTGACACCACGTAAACCGAGAGCTAACTGTGCTCCGGAAAATTAAACTGAGGCATGAATATGAACTACAGTCAAAACAAATCTTTATAAACAACAGTACATTCTGATGCTTCGGCCTAATTTTCAAGAGTATTTGTTTCTGCTATAAGTGTGTATGTACTTGTTGGAGCAGTGTGTACGTACGTATTTGGTAAACACTCCCTACGTCTATATATTGTTTCCTCAACATAATGTTTCTATCAATTTTGTTCCGTAGAGTAATAAGGAAGGAAGCAAAAGTTTGGTGTGATTGTTCAGTAGAGTGAGGGCAGAGTGTAATGTCTGAAGGTATGATGTTCTCATGTACAAAGTAAGGTGTCTAATGTTGCACACTCAAAGATTCTAAGTACACAAGACTTAATTGTTACCCTAAACCACCGAGTGTCTCGCTGCCACTTGTGACTTAAACGTTTTGAACTCCACTGTTTGGTCCCCATTCTGTACTCTGAGTGATTGGTTCCAGTTCTGAACTTGTATTTTTGGTCCTAGTTTTGGAATTGCATATTTGGTTCCAATTTTGGACTCGAATGTTTGATCCTAAATTTGGAGTCGAATGTTAGGTTCCTGTTTTGGGTTTAAATGTTTGGTCCCAGTTTTGAACTCTTAAGTGTTTGGTTCCTGTTCCATCAAGTGTCAAAAACATTGTTCACACTGAGGCAGCAGTTTTGTCCTGCCCGCTTTGGCGTGTGCCAACGGCCCAGTCCTTAAGCCGTGTTATGACGCTCATGATACATTTCGCACAGGGATAAAGAATTCAGTCAAATATACCTATTCTCCTTAGCAGATTAAAAGATATGATGATTATTACCAAACTTTTAGTGACGCAGTTGTCCACTTCATCCTGTCACGATGATAGTGTTTAAGGCTCAGGCCAGGCTGCCGGTCCGGGCTGAGCTGAACACTGCGGGACAGCGGCTGGACGGCCGGTGGTCAGGTGGAAGGAAATGCTCGATACATCAACTTTTCCCTCTGTTATTTTGTTCATCTTCATTATTTTTTTATAAAAGCATGATTTGTACTCTTTTTAAGGTTGAAAATTTGTGAACACAACAAATTGTATATTTGATAGGACGAGGTGGCATGACGTGTTATCTCGTCTGGATAAATCTGTAATGTAGTTATTGGTTATTCAGTTCGGTTTTGAAACAAAATAGAATTACCATTATTATTATTATCATTATTTTTATTATTATATAATTATATATACATTGTCTTCAGGGTTTATGTTCAAAAGGGATATTGGAATAACTATTTATAATTTATCACACGATGCATTTCTTGTATTTTTAGTCTAAACTCAATGACGATTTTGACGCGACACAGCTGCAAAATAAAAACTTCACATACTTTCACCACGCCTTCATTATCCATCCCACGTGTGTGTGTGTGTGTGTGTGAGAGAGAGAGAGAGGCGACGTGGCAGGCAACACGCAGACAGCACAAGCCTGCTGGCCGCCTCGCCGGGCAACAGCGGGCGTGCCTGTGGCTGGTTCATCGCACAGTCTACATACACACAGTCAGCCAGCCACGGGACACCTGTCAAAAGTGAGTCACGCGCGCTGAGACTCCTATTCACCTCACCTGCCCCGCACGATGACACATTCTCATAAATACTTCTGTAGTTCGCTTACATTATCTTCTAACTATAATTTGACAACTGCATTCCGTTCAGGAGACATTCCTTTATGAAATGTAATCGTTTATAACAGTATTCCTTTAAATACTACCAGGAAGTAATTTTCAATAAATAGTGTTATATACATTTTGGAACACAGCTTTCACTTCAACTCACCGAAATGTCTTTATTATTGGTTATTGCTATTTTTTCCCTGAGTATCAAAAGTTCTGCATTCACTGCCGAGTCTAATGGTACAAAACAAAATTGTTTGTCATGTGTCTGAGCCAAGATATAACGAATAAAACAAACATGTACCACGAGAGCATCCATTACACAGCGTCACTGAGAGCGAGCCAGTCATTATAGTGAAGGCTCTCACTTTTTGCACCTATGACTGTGTTAAGCCAACATGTCAAGTGTCTGTGTGCAGTGTTTGGATGTTCTAAATCCAAAGAAAAAAACTAGAGGATCTGGAATTCGCTTCTTCAGATTTCCCAGAGAGGAACAGAAGGTACAGGAAGATCTGGCTCAACTTGTGTCGTCGTGGTGATGCAGTGAACCCAGAGCATGCCATCATTTGTTCTATTCATTTCAGTCAAGATGGTTTCATTGATTACATGCAAAGTCGCCTTCTTGGTATTGAGAGTCCAACTCAGGGGCGGATCCAGAAAATCAATTTTGGGGGGGCCCGATGGTAAAATTTCATAAGTTAGCGACAGCCTCAAAACAGTGAAGACCAATGGATAGTGATGGCGGTTCTTTGCTTAAAATCCGCAGCTCCCGAGCAATCAACGTATATGTGACAAATTTATTTTTCTTGTATCTATATATGAAGTGCAATCAATATTTAAGCTGGCAAGCAGTAACAAGAAATAATTCAAATTGTACATCCGACCAATGAAAAGGCAGATCTGAACAGGTAGAAATCATCACCATACGAGCATTCGAAGAAAACTAAACGTTTATTTCGATATGTAAGCAGCAAGGGTGATCATAATACAGGTCATATACAAATTACAAACCTAACCTTTGCTAAAAAGAGTTAATATGTAAAATTAGACACAGCTGAAGATAAAAAGGAATTCTTTTAGGGCTTCTTTTACATGGGATCGAGGTAACACATTTGCAAAGATTGGCTGATCTAAACTTCTAAAGAAATATATTTACAAATTCCCAAGTATTCAACAAGTGCCTCACTAAGCAAAGAGTAGTCGGCGTTTTTTTTTCGCCGAATTTGCTTATCACTCTCGACTGAAATGACGTGGTCCACGAACGGAATGTACACCGCCCGGTGGTAGTACTCCTCAGCATTCTCGCACGCAACATTTGATCCCAGGGTCTGTCGTCCACAGAGTCGTGGCACTGGGATGGTGTCATGCGATGACCCCACCTCGATCAAAAGCTCCTCCGTTTTCATGAACACGTCGTGGAAATGATTCTCCGCATCTGCTCTGAACTTGGCAAAAATGGTCTCGATACCACGAATCATGGCATAGGCTGACACCAGGTCGCCATCTTTTCTCTGAAGAGTTCGGCTCGGCTCGAGAGTATGCGCCAATATACACTCCACTACAACCAGTCCAACGAGAAAGCGGGGAGCACGTATGGGGATGAGGAGCCGTCAAGTTCCTCCTCGAGAAAAACAGCGATGACAGGCAGAAATTCAACGAAAACCAGCACTGCGTCATGCCTCTCAATCCACCTGGTGGGGCACTGGGGAACAAGCTTTTCGTGCTTGGCCGAGGTAAGCTTGACAACCTCTGTGAAGCGGAAAGAGCGCATATTCGAAGAATGAACGAAGTTGTACACCTCGGACCCTCGGTCAGTGTTTGAAGAGCGATCTTCACTTCCTTGACGTCACACGCCTTCGTCAGTACTAGATTCAGCCGGTGGTTAAAGCAGTGGATTGGCTTGTCCAGGGTGTAGTTCTTCATGAGTACTGCGGCACACCCTTGAATTTTCCCATCATGGCACTTGCTCCATCGAAACGTCAAGTCCCCTGCACTTGACCATGTCCAATCCGAGGTCTTCAACGGTGCGCAAAAGGAGCCAGGCTAAACCTTTACCGGTGAGGTCTTGGGCGTGCACAAAGGCAAGGAAGTCTTCCCTTATTTCCTCTTCGAAGTGCCGAATAATGATAGTGGCCTGCACTAAAATTCACTTTCTGCTTGCATGTGAGGAATGAGGTCACAAAGATTTTTTCCTAGGCCTTTAAGTCTTGCTCTATAATATTCAATATATGATTCCGTAGCTTAAATACTGAAAATAAATAAAGAAAATCCTGAATTCTCCAGAAATGCAACAGAAGGGTACCAGTTTTCATTTTGACTCTCTCAGAAAGTGGACATTTTAGCAGATGGGGAGGGGGGGGGGGTCGTCCGACACCCCCGGCCCCTCCCCCCCCTGGGTACGGCGTACTACGGCCCTGTGTGAGTATATAGATGGTTAGATGAGTGCGGGGCCCATAAGAGCGCGGGGTCCATAAGAGTGCAGGGCCCTGGGCACGTGCCCATTGTGCCCTGGCCCTGCAGGAGTGAAAAATTACATCAGACACCAAAAAAATTAAATCCTACCAGAGCATCCCATCCACCTCTGCGTAGTAAAGCCCAGGGAACTTATAGAGGAGGAATTTTTTTAAAGTTTGGAGGACAGCGTCCAGAGCTATTTAGCGGTGGCCGGCTTCGCTCCCCAGCTCTCTAGCTTCTTAGGGGTATTTTAAATATATTTTATGTTTTCTCAATTCATGGGTATTTCAAATATTTTAATTATCCTAATGTTTTTTTGGGGGGGGCCCGGGCCATCTGGCTCCCCACCCCGTATCCGCACCTGCATATGTCTATAGCCGACGACACATTCCGTATTATAGTTGCAGCACATTATAAGCGAGTCAGTTCTGTACCGACTATCCGCATACACTCGAGATTTTCTGGGGGGTGGATATTTTTTTTTGGGGGGGGGCCGCCCCCCTGTATCCGCCCATGAGTCCAAGGAACAAAAGACTTATAAAGAAAGAAGTTGTGCCCTCACTACATCTGTATAATGGTAGGCTGAGTTTGCAGTTTGTTTTGTATGTAGCTACAATCGCGAGCTGGAGTGATGTCGCACTTCTCATATTGTTTCATCCTATCGACTATAGCAACAGACTATGTACGTATTCACACCTTGACCTCACACATGGAGTCAGGCCAAGACGCCCACCATACGCCGACCGGTGACTGCCGTTGCATTTCATGATCTGGTGATCAGCATACAGACTTGTATTTGTAAAATGGAGCGAGACATACAAATGTTAATAACAATGTTATGCTGCAAAAGACTCATAGCAATGTTAGGCTGCATATATATATATATATATATATATATATATATATATATATATATATATATATATATATATATATATATATATATATATATATATATACACCATATTTTACGGCTTACAAGACGCTGCATCTTGGAAGATGCACCCTAATACTGGAGAGAAATTTTGAGAAAAAAAAATTGTCATTCTCACACAAGAACAGCTTCACCATATCCATGAATTTATGTAACCTTTTCTTAAAACTATCTATTGTCTCAGCACTCACCACAAGTTTGCTGGAGCACTCACCACAAATGTACAACTAGGCAATTTCAACTACCGTTGGTAAATACAAACACACTGAAACAGTGGGTCCCCGACATAAACATGGCGGCACGTAGGCTATTGGTTTGTTTACATTCATCACTCGTCCGATTTTGTCCGTATGGCGATGACATACTAGTTGGTGGTTAGTAAAATTATACTATACATCTTTCATTGTCCAAGGGTGGTTTTATTTCCATAAAAGTGCATGGGAGACAACACATCAACACAGCAGATTCAAACGCAGTTGATCCAAAAGCTTGCTGGTCTATGGTCACGTTTGGGCTTGTGGCTTGGCTCCAGGAAGGTTTATGGTATTGGAAATACTTGTAACAAGTAAGTACTGAGGTTATATCATATGAAAGGCTGAATTAAATAGTTACTTAAGTTAAACCTGCAATGCCTTGACTCTCGTCACTTCGATATGGTCTGCAGCGCTCGGCAAGGACGTTTACGTGCCAGTTGTACTGCGAAGCACACAGCTTTCCTGCGAACCTTCGCACCAGGGCTTCAATATCATTGCTACGTGCAAGCTGGAGCGCAGTACTGTACCACAGTACTGCGCGCTGCAGTGAGAACGGATGGAAGACACCGTTTGAGGAGAGACTTAACTAGACCTCGCCGACGCTCACCTTACCTCTCTCTCTCTCTCTCTCTCTCTCTCTCTCTCTCTCTCTCTCTCTCAATATGCAAATGATGTGTGTGTGTGTGTGTGTGTGTGTGTGTGTGTGTGTGTGTTCTCTCTCTCTCTCTCTCTCTCTCTCTCTCTCTCTCTCTCTCTCTCTCTCTCTCTCTCTCTCTCTCTCTCTCTCTCTCTCTCTCTCTCTCTCTCTCATTATGCACATGTGTGTGTGTGTGTGTGTGTGTGTGTGTGTGTGTGTGTGTGTGTGTTCTCTCTCTCTCTCTCTCTCTCTCTCTCTCTCTCTCTCTCTCTCTCTCTCTCTCTCTCTCTCTGTATGCACATGTTGTGTCTGTGTGTGTGTGTGTGTGTGTGTGTGTGTGTGTGTGTGTGTGTGTGTGTGTTTGGTGGTTGGCTGTCTCTCTCTCTCTCTCTCTCTCTCTCTCTCTCTCTCTCTCTCTCTCTCTCTCTCTCTCTCATTATGCACATGATGTGTGTGTGTGTGTGTGTGTGTGTGTGTGTGTGTGTGTGTGTGTGTTCTCTCTCTCTCTCTCTCTCTCTCTCTCTCTCTCTCTCTCTCTCTCTCTCTCTCTCTCTCTCTCTCTCTCTCTCTCTTCACATTGTCAACTCGATTAGAATTATTCGTTATTGCATTAACATTGATCGTGGGAACTGCGTAGTTGATGTAATTTTAAAAATACGTGTGACGTGTGTGTGTGTGTATGTGTGTGTGTGTGTGTGTGTGTGTGTGTGT